>NW_020664483.1:9443725-9483996 GCF_002925995.2 Terrapene triunguis | reverse complement strand
CGGCCGCCCCCCCCCCGGCAAAAAAGCCAGAGCCGGCCCTGATATAGATATAAAATAAAGCTCAAGCAAACTTTTTATTTGTCTAATGTTGGGAAGAATCCATGAGAATTCTGCAGGGACTTTCTTCTCTTCTTCCCTATGATTATTTTTATTTTAAAATATAATTGAAAGGAAAAACAGTAGCTGACATCAGCTACCAGCTGGGGAAAAGTCAAGGAGAAAATGACAAAAGACTGAGAAACAGAAAGACATTCTAGTGGATCAGGCGCTGTTCTGGGACTCCAGAGCTTGGGTCAATTCCTGGCTCAAACACAGACTTCATGTGTGACTTGGGCAAGACACAAAGTGTACTATATGCCTCCGCAGCCCTTTACTACCTGGTGTGAGGGTAAAACTCAATTAGTGAGGCACGCAGGGAGACACTACAGTGATGAAGGGTGAATAAATAGCTAGATATGCAATGAACATGATGAAGGGAAGGTTTACTTAGAAACAAGCGTACAAGTGAGTTACTCCTGTAGAAACAAAAGAAAATGCAGAGAACTCTGCCTGGGAATCAGGGCTCATCTGCACTATATTTTAAGGGTCTCCTATATGGAAGAGTGCCCTTCAGTTACTGGGAAATTCCACTTTCTTTTATTCTGAAGGGACGTATTAAATACAAACCTGACCTATTTTCAGTGGCTTAAGAAAAATGGGTCATGCGGGACTGTGTGAACGTACCAGCAGGATTGGATTTTCCCACTCTCTGAGTTTGAGACACCTGACATTTTCTCTTTAAAAAAAAACAGGAGAGAGGGAAATGAAAACAAACTGGCTACCTCTAATCACTAGTGACTTATTTAAAAAGCTGAAATGACAGGCTATAGCCAATCTGTTTGAACTGCCAAACCTTATCAGCAGGGTGTGATTACAGACTAGACCACCTTATAGGGCCTTCTCCCCACCCATTGTGCATTCACTGCAACTGACAGTCAATTCTGTGATTTCAAGGAAACTTTTGCTTCCCTTATGTTGATTGGAGTTGAATCCCTATCCTAGAGTTTGACAGGACCAGTCATTAGTGCATTATACACTCAAGTCTGGATATGATTTTTGATAGAACACAGCTTCCCTCTTGGATGGGGACTGCTGAAAAACTGGTATACAAGCTGCCCTAAAGGCAAGGGAAATCCCGGTATGTGACCCAGAATTTTCTGTTTTTAGTTTACAGAAATTCTTCCTTTGTTTCAAAAATGAGACTGTAAGAAAGCAGGGCCCCCAAGAGCACATTTTACACAACTTCCTTCAGCTCAGAGCAAGTTCCCATAAAATATTTTTGAATGAATAAACCATCTTGCTCCCTACATTAAAATTCCTCCACCTATGGTAAATGGGGCTGTGCTTTTAAGGCTAAGCAGAGTGACAATTAACCAAGGGCACAGAGGGCCTAATAAACCATTATAAAAACATATATACCTGGAGGATTTGGAGAAGGCAACTTTTTTTTCCCTGTAGGCATCTGAACAGAAAACTTTTAAAAGAGCCGCAAAATATTTTAAAAAGAAAATGAAAGCAAAAAATAAAACAAATGCAGCGCGTACACATAATCCTCTAGATCTGGAACCTTAAATGCCATCCTATTCAACATGGCTCTGATTCTGATCTTACACTGCTCCAATTCAATGGACTTCAATGGAGTTACTCCTGGGTAAGTGACATCAGAATCAGGCCCTAGATATAGGTAATGTGGAACTGTACTACTAATAAATTGATCTATGTATTAGTTTAATGCACTGATCATTTGATCCTGTACTCCATATTCTGGCAAAAACTCCCAGTGATATCATGGGGTGTTTTGCCTGAAGAAGGAGCACAGGCTGGAGCCCTTTAATAGCGGCCTCATTTTGGCTAATTGCATCGACCATCAGGAGCTCTCCAAGATTCCAGTCAATAGAAGCTGGCATGGCAAACAGAGGCCTGGCTCAAACTCTCCTGCAGAAATAGCCATGGGAGTGGGAGGAGGGAAGTAAATCTCCCTGAGGACCTCTTTGCAGGGCCCAACCCCCAAGTCATTCTGGGGGCAGAGGTTACCCCTCCCACAAGATGGAACGAGAGCTGGTTCCATCCCTACATGTGAACCATAAGACTCTCTAGCCCAGGCGCTACCTACCGTTTCCCCACACAAGTCAGACTCTGCAGGGAACCCTATGGCACCTAACCTTGTGGCACCTAAATAAGAGCCAGATTTGTATAATGCTCAACAACCCAGCAGCTCCTTTTGAGATACTTATGGCCAGATACAGTTCCACATCCAACCTACTGAGCTTGTTTGAAACGCCGGTCCCTTCTTTTGTTTCCTTGACAACTTGTCCCTTAGTCTCTATATAAGAACCACGCTGCCTGGCGCAGGCATATTTCTGAAAGAGAAGTCTTTCCCACTGTGCCGTGACCAGCAGTAAGAAAGCGAACATACTGCTACACACTCACAGACTAGTTTGTTCTCTAAGAATAACTTCGCATTTCTTTTCCAAGACGGCTGCACTGTAAGGTCAAGGTTGTGTTATTCGAATCCCATGTATTATTAGGAAGCCATAACTTTAAAATTCCAAGCATAAAAGGTAGGATATGGAGGGGGGGGGGAATACAAATACCATGGCTCAAAAATTCCCAGGCATAAATCGCACAATTGAAGTCTCTTAAATCTGTGAGTCAGGCCACACTTTACGCTTACAGCTGTTGTTCTGTGTGGGGAAATCACCTGGCCTGTGATGGAACAGCACCCTATTTCTTTGGTCCTGCCTAAAATATATTATCCATGGATCATGGCTTTTCCTCCCATAAGAATACTCAGATGGAGAGATCTGCATTCCATGCACCTATCTCGCCTGGATTAGCAAAGAAAACACTTAACGGTTAAGCAGTGAAAAACTATGCTCATAATGATGAAAAGGAAACTCTTCAATTGAATGTGCCAATTAAATGGATCATGCTAATATTTTATCCTTACATCTTCCCTGTTTGTTAAAAAATAAACCACAATGAGAATAAAATTATATGTGACTAATCCAAAACAGCAAGGGGAAACGACAACATATCCTATGACTTTATGTGTTTTCTTCCCCGCTTTTTTTTTTTTTTGGTCCATAATGAACAGCTGTTGATTGTTTAAAATAGCACCTCCTTTTTAAGTCTTTTTCATGTCAAAAGGAAGCCATCTTATCCGTCCAGTTTTCTAACATTAGAGAGGAGTAAACATTCATTTCCTAGCTATAGCCTTTATAAATGTCAGAGCTATGAACCTTGGCATCTGATGACCAGATTGACCTTACATGTTTTTTTTCCCTCCTCGCCCCCCCCCCCTCTTTAAATACCATAGTAGTCTGGAATTCACCTTTTCTGTAAGTTCATTTTACGAACCCTTCCTTGTTTTCATTCTCCCATGTCTGACTAAGCCAGAGCTGCTGATGTAAAGGGTGGAGATGGCAGTTATTTTATGATTACCTTATCAGTGGGCTGATACCAATGTCTCAAAAGAAACTTTTTAATGGCAGGGAGATTTTTGCAACTTTCTCATGTTACCAGCATTTCACATTAGCTGTTACTCTAACATGGCCCAAGTATCTGCCAACGTTTTTTATTTTTACCCCCTTAAAGCTACATCATAGTCCTTGGAGAATGGTTTATGATTGCCAGTCCTCAAGCTGCTTTATCTGTGGCAGCATGATACATTGCCACTGTTTCACCAGTCTGGGCTATAGGAAAAATCACTCTTTCAAAATCACTCTGTAATCTTTTTTATTTTTATTTCTTTAACTGAGGTTTTCAAACCTGTCAACTTTGAAACCCAAATGGCCCACTTGGTCTCAAGCCAAGCCCCTTTCTAGATAAAGCAGAACAGGGAGACCTCTGTCAAAGTGGAAGCATGCTAAAAAGAATTTAGCAACCGCACTTTGTGATAATGGAGGCTTGATGCGTACTCACTGATTCAGCCTCCTGAACGAGACCATTTTCACCTCTTCAAAAACTCAGCCTTGATCTTTTTCAGGATTTAATTACAAAGACAAAATGCAATATGAAGAGTATCGGTCAGATTCTATGCCTAATGACATCAGTTTCAATCCAAGGTCACTCTATTGAAATGAATCTATTTACCCCAGATTTACACTGGTGCTAGTGAGAGGAAAAGGAAGTCCCCAAACCACTCAGACAAATGCAATGCACAGACAAAAACCAGGCACTTAACTGAGTATGGGCCCAATACTGTAAAACCCTTACTTCCACAAGTACTCCTTCCCCTGTGAGTGCTTCCATTGACTTCAAGGGGACCATTCATGCTAGCATTAGTTATCATGGTCCCGAGTCAGATAATCTCACCTACACTGAATAGCTGCTTACTCAACGAGTAGTCCATCAACATCAATGGGATCACTTGGAGCATATGATACTTGGGCTACATGCACCCAGCCCCAGGTGAGTACTTTTTGCAGAATCAGACCCCGCGAATGCCATTTCCAAACTCTTTGAGCCTGAATCTCAGTTACACGTAGGCCCTTTACACCGCTCTGGATGGTGGATGCAAATTGCAAATCCTTTTGCATTGCCAGCGCCCCCTTGCATTGCCAGAGCTATGTAAAGTGACCTGTACATGAGACTCAGACCAGCAGAGTCACAGTCTGCCTCCTGGTGTACTCCTGGCCTGGGCAAGGCAATGTGTTGGCCCAGCCTCAGAGTTTGGGACTCAGGGCAAAATTACAAATTAGCTGCCAGATAATTTGCCTCCTTATTGTTCTCATGAATCAAAGCTGTCTGAAGATCATAGTACTGAGTGGCCAAGACCACACAAACTCTTGGAAAATGTAGAGATACAGACTCTTATAGTTCATCCTTTACGATAGGGCTGTGCAATTTTAACCATATTTGCCATTTGATTTCATGCAATAACACACATCCTAAATATCATTTTATGCAACATTTCCAATGAAATGCCTAGGTTGTCATCATACGTTTTTGATGCAAAGCCGTTTTTCTTGATAAACAGACCTCTTTCCTTTTATTTTGCCCAAAGGGGGTCAATTTTCACTTGACACTTCCTAACCTGAAAAGTCCATGTAGTCAAGCAAAAAAAATTTCATGGCAATGGTCCTATTTTCTAGCTGGTAATGGAATTAACTTGCATGACCATTCGTTTTCCCTATCATTAAAAAATGAAATGCTGTCTTTTGTTCAACATACACAAAATCAGTCTTCTCACTCCTCGAATGTATCAATTTTATTTTAAATCTCTAGACACTCAGAGGGATTCTGCCCAAAAGAGGACGGAGGATGAAACTACCTACAGTAATTTCTGTCCCATATTTTTTATTTTGAAATCTTAACTAAACTGGGTGCTGGGAAAGTAGCCTACCACAAGCATCTTTAATTTGCCCAGCCAACCCCTTAGTCAGCAAATCACTCTAGGTTTCACTGACCTTGGCAATATTATGCGGGTCATATTTTCCCATGGATGAGCTGTTCTTGAACAATTTCTCCAGTGTGTTAGGCACAAATTGGCTTTTCTTCGTCATCAGGCATGCGTGTCTTCTTTCCTCTTTTTTTCTTTTAAACAAACATATTTATTGTGGTCATCACCAGGGAAATCCCATTCTCCATGAATGTTTGAGTTTCCCATATGCCCCTCTCAGTGTGATGTATATCAGGCCAATTATTAACTTTCTGTATTGAGGTCTATTTTTCTTGGAGGAATCCCCTCCTCCCCTTTCAAGACTCCAATGAAACAGGGGAACTGGTGAAGTTTATTTCTCTCTTCAAACAGTAGTCCAGTATCTTGGGGGTAGGTGGGTTGGAGGAGGGTTACTGATTCTAATATCAGCATGATATCCAGGGTGAAATACATCCCTTATTTCTTCTCCCCAAAAGTGTGCCCAGGTACCAGCAGCAGAGAAGTCAGACAGCAGTTTTGGCTGGGCACGAGAAGTTGCAGGATCACAAAGATCAGAATGCCTAGAGGATGAAATCCTGGCCTTACTGACGTCATTGGCAAAGGGAAAACTCCCACTGATTTCAGTGGAGCTGGGATTTCACCCAGAAATAAGTCCTGAAGTGGGTCTAAATATTATAATAATTCTCTGCATTTCTTTGGGGCCTTCCAGAGAACTTCACAAACATCAGTTCATTGTTCTTCTCTTTGGTGGTAAAGCAGGGTAATATTATGCCCATTTTTTTAGAAAGCTACAAAAAGGAGTAAGCGATTTGTCCGGGGTCATACAGTGAATTACTGCCAAATCTGGGAGGAGTTGTAGCTCTCAGTCATGTGCATTAAAACATCCTTCTTTTGTGTAATGATGAGAAAGACAATCCATGTGGCTATAGCAGAAATCTGTCTTTGTAGACTTAATGGACCAAATCGTCTCCAGTGGTCAGAGTTTGGGCACTATCTTCAGAGTACTTTTGGCATTATGCTATCCAACTATCTAGCCTTGGAATGTGGCCATATTTTCAAAAGGGGAGTCCCGGTGACCACCTACAATTGTATGCCTTCATGTCCATGCATATATTCCAGCAGTGTAGGTGCGCATCAAGTGCTTGCATGCTAATACTGCTAGTTAGATATGCAAATGACCCATTTATTGTGCAAATATCTGAATTGCACTTGCAAATTTAGTGGGGCAATTGCCTGCACATTTTTGCTCAGAGTCCATGGACTCTTCTTTCAGAACATTTGGCTCAGTGGGTTAGATCCTTTATGGATCATTGAAATCAACAGAGATAACCCAATTTACACCAATGTTCCTAAAAGAAGGAAGAGTAATAAAAAAATAAAATAAAATAAAAAAGCCCTGAGAGGAACAGTATGAAGGAGAGCTTCCTTCTTTCAAGCAGATAATGCAGATTACTGGATGCGTGGCGCTATGGAGCACTAAACTAAAAAATATCCTTATTATGGGTATGAGAATTCATTCTTGCAAGGGAAAGATCATTACATCATCTAGTGTGCTCTCCTGAATATCACAGGCCATTACATTTCACCCAGCTACCCCTGTACTGAGCCCAGTAACATGTATTTGACTAAAGCACAACTTGTAATTTCGCTCTGCTCAGGTTTAGAGATTTCAAATCATTTTTAAAATCATCCCTCCCCTCCCCAGTAGGTTTCCTCAGCAGCAGTTTCATTAGCCAGCACAAATGATTACGTTCCTAAATCCTGCCTGGCTGCACATTTTAACACTAGGTATGAGAAGGAAGCAAACATGAAATTCCCATTGACTAAAAAAAGAAAAGCATGTCCGAACACCAATGAGTAAGAGACTTGCTGACTCACTCTGGAAGGTCAGCGTGGAATGAATTATCCTTGCTCCTTCCCAGCAGTCAGAAATACTTCCTTTGCTGCAGTGTTTTTCACTATTTCAGAGACCTAGGAAGTAGAAATGGATCCAACTGCAACCTATCATCAAACCCCAGCTGGTGTTGGGGGAGATTGCAACCAGAGACAAACTTTGCAGATGGAGCTCCTCTCCTCAATGAGCCAAAACGGACTTTGGGGAAGCCCCGATTTATCTCTGCAGAGATACAGCAGCCCAAAGACTGTGGCCCCAATGTGCCCTCATTGCACGTATATGGGAAAGGATAGGGATTTTGTACAGCAGCAACACCTGCTCTAATTCCCACAGAGCTCTCTGTTTCTCCCTCCCAGTCCAATCTTCCACTTTGCACAGCAAAACTACAACTGTTCCACTGCCAAAGGGACCTTTCCAGAGGCCAGGGTTCAATCTGTCTCATAGCATGGGTAGGTATGAGAGGAAGATGATGTATCTGAAACAGGGAGGAAAATCTTTGGCCCTGAGCCTGCAGTTTCCTGCTCAGGCAAACCTCCCGTCAGTTTCACGATGGGCCTGATGGGAGCCGTAGTTATGAACAAACACTGAAGCACATGTTTAACTTGAAGCATGTGAGTGCTCCCATTAACCGCAGCGGCACTGCTCACGTTCATCCTGACATACATGCATTATTATTATTATTATTATTATTATCATTATTATTATTATTATTGGCCTAATTGTCAGGCCTACCTTATCATCTTGGAATAAATACTCATAACAAACCTCCCTATCGATTAGACTGGGGTTGCTCATGTTCTTTAAAGCTAAACCTTTATTTCCCACCCAGAAACCCTCTTGTCCGGCAAGCATGAGAGGATAGGACCTAGAAGGCTGTATTGTCTAGAAAGCAGAAGTCTGGGGAGTCAGAAAGCCCTGAGTTCTAATCCCAGATGAGCTACTGCCTCACCATGTAAACTTGGTCAAGTCACTAGACCTCAGTCAGCCCAGCAGGCCATCACTAACAACCACATGCTGCATCTGAGCCAAACTTTCTCGGGCAAATAAATTACAAAGGAAAATGTAGCTTTGAAAAGAACAATTAGTGCCACAAGCTAATCCCTTTCATTTTAAGATTAATATGTTCAAGCCTGTTGCCTTATCACACCCCCACACCTACACACATATATTATCAGCGGATCTAATCAATAAGCAGCCCAACGCTGCTCTCAAATGACTCTCCTGCTGTGATTTCTGCATCTGCTTCCTCAAACACAGCAGTCTGCTGAAATGATCCCAGTCATGACTCACTTCACTTTCCCAGGCTTGTCCGAAGCAAATGCCAGAGACACATGACCAGAGGGAAGCAGAGAATTTCATAATGGAGAAAGATATGTTTTGAGAAAACTCAAAACGGTTTAGTGACAGTTCATGACATCCCCTTCAAGCCACAGCTGCTTTTACCTCACCAAATCCCCCTGCTAGGCTCAAGCCTTGGAAAAACAAACAAAACCAACCATATAAGATACCTCCTTTGCACCTCTCCAATTATACAGTTTAAGTCCTTCTCCAGGCTAATGGCCTATTATTATTATTAGTGAGCTGATTATAAGTCACCCTGGAAGCTTTATAAACTATATACTGAACAAAGCAACAATCCACAATCTCAGATTGAAAATAGCTTAAGAAGCTTCTAAAATCTGGGTTTGTGAATATTAGAAGAATCATTCAAATGGAAGGGCCCTCTGGCAGGTCTCAGCCGTATCAGCCAGAGCCTTATAACAGGAAACTGAACCTTATTATTTATTTATACTTACTTACTTCATAGATTTTTAAGGCCAGAAAGGACCTTTGTGATCATCTTGTCTGACCTCCTGCACCAGACAGGCCATTAATTCCTGCATCAAGCCCATAACTTGTGGTTAGACAAGGGTATATCATTTAAACAGGCCCGCCAATCTTATTCACATTGTATACATTTGCATCTACCATATTCTCCACAGGTCTGATCCCAAAGCCCAATGAAATCCTTGGAGAGAGACTAGCTGCAACAGCTCATGAAAGGTCATGCAACCTGGACCAAGGTGGAAAATGAATTTCTAAGTCAGTAATACCCTGTCACCAGTCACCTCCTGCCAGTATTAGGAGAGGCCTTTTATCTCAAGTGCCTCAGATAATTGCAATTGTTGCAACGATGTACCAATTTGGTCTCTTAGATAGCTACAATCCAAATCCATACAGTACAAGTGAAAATGTCCATAAGCTATTGTTCCAGTTTAGCATACACCTGCTGCTTTTCCATTATCACTTCCGTTATCACAAGTTCCATCCCTGCATGTTCCAAGAGCTTTCCAAGTCCAGTAACTGTCTTCTAAAGGTTTCAGAGTAGCAGCCATGTTAGTCTGTATCCGCAAAAAGAACAGGAGTACTTGTGGCACCTTCGAGACTAACAAATTTATTAGAGCATAAGCTTTCGTGGGCTACAGCCCACTTCTTCGGATGCATATAGAGTGGAACATATATTGAGGAGATATATATACACACATACAGAGAGCATGAACAGGTGGGAGTTGTCTTACCAACTCTGAGAGGCCAATTAAGTAAGAGAAAAAAACTTTTGAAGTGATAATCAAGATAGCTCAGTACAGACAGTTTGATAAGAAGTGTGAGAATACTTACAAGGGGAGATAGATTCAATGTTTGTAATGGCTCAGCCATTCCCAGTCCTTATTCAATCCTGAGTTGATTGTATCTAATTTGCATATCAATTCCAGCTCATCAGTCTCTCGTTAGAGTCTGTTTTTGAAGTTTTTCTGTTTTAAGATAGCCACCCGCAGGTCTGTCATAGAATGGCCAGACAGGTTAACGTGTTCTCCCACTGGTTTTTGAGTATTATGATTCCTGATGTCAGATTTGTGTCCATTAATTCTTTTGCGTAGAGACTGTCCGGTTTGGCCAATGTACATGGCAGAGGGGCATTGCTGGCACATGATGGCATATATCACATTGGTAGATGTGCAGGTGAACGAGCCCCTGATGGTATGGCTGATGTGATTAGGTCCTATGATAATGTCACTTGAATAGATATGTGGACAGAGTTGGCATCGGGCTTTGTTACAAGGATAGGTTCCTGGGTCAGTGTTTTTGTTCAGTGATGTGTGGTTGCTGGTGAGTATTTGCTTTAGGTTGGGGGATTGTCTGTAAGCGAGGACAGGTCTGTCTCCCAAGATCTGTGAGAGTAAAGGATCATCTTTCAGGATAGGTTGTAGATCTTTGATGATGCGCTGGAGAGGTTTTAGTTGGGGGCTGAAGGTGACAGCTAGTGGTGTTCTGTTATTTTCTTTGTTGGGCCTGTCTTGTAGGAGGTGACTTCTGGGTACTTGTCTGGCTCTGTCAATCTGTTTTTTCACTTCAGCAGGTGGGTATTGTAGTTTTAAGAATGCTTGATAGAGATCTTGTAGGTGCTTGTCTCTATCTGAGGGATTGGAGCAAATGCGGTTATATCTTAGAGCTTGGCTGTAGACAATGGATCGAGTGGTGTGTCCTGGATGGAAGCTGGAGGCATGTAGGTAAGTGTAGCGGTCAGTAGGTTTCCGGTATAGGGTGGTATTTATGTGACCATCGCTTATTAGCACAGTAGTGTCCAGGAAACATAGTGTCCAGCGGCACTGCTATGGGTACCCGCATGGCCCCACAGTATGCCAACATTTTTATGGCTGACTTAGAACAACGCTTCCTTAGCTCTCGTCCCCTAACACCCCTACTCTAATAAATTTGTTAATCTCTAAGGTGCCACAAGTACTCCTGTTCTTTTTGTCTTCTAAAGCAATTTCAATACTGAAAAACAACCAGCCCGGGGAAAAAAACATACATAACGTGTAATACATGCATCCATAGTATATAACTCATACTGCTTGGTCTCAGGTCATATATCTTCATTCATGATGAGGAGAGATGGAATAATTCACTTATGGCTGTGCAATATCTTTTGTGGTTATCCTGCTTCTTCCCACAATGTCATATCCCAGCTCAGCTATCATATATTACAATTTGTGTGTGAATTTACATATACACCACACACACAGTTATATGGTTACAGACCTTCAGCTGATGTAAATCAGCAGAGCTGTATGGAAGTCAGTGGAGTTAACATCTGTCTACACCTAACTGAGGATCTAGCCTCATATTTTCAGCACACCCCAGCAAACCTCTATGATCCTTTGCCCTTTCTTGAGCATAAGCACCAAGGCCCTTGTCAGCGACGCATGAGGAGGCCAGTGGTTCTTTTTTGTTGTGGTAGTGAAAGAAAGATTATGTTTTCCAGTTGGCATATCTCCAAGCTTCTGGTATTTAGCTGCGAGCAAATAACATTTTCACTATATAAAAAGAGTTTGATGAGGCAACATAAAGTACTCTAACGGCACCCACTACATTCTCCCAAGTCAATAATATGCCTTTTAAAATGTTCCAAAATAGTAAATAAGCTTTTCACACAATAAATTATAATTGTTCTTAAAAAAATCCTCCTAAGCTATAGCGTTACTATTAAAATCCTCAATATTTTTTTAAAATCCCAGAGATGTTTCTTTTCATAAATAAGTAGATTCATAGCAGAGTCTAATGGACAATTCTCCTACTCTTCCTGTGGCTTCTTTGTGAATAACATTGTGAGACTATAAACCAAAGACAACTCAGCCATAACAAGATAGCTGTCCCCATGTTGAAGAGTCAGATGTCATCCTGCATGTAGGTCGCTGGCATAGATCAGGCAACTGCAGGACACAGAGGGTAGTTCCACTGCTGTTAGTCCCCATCATGCCAATAGATGAAGTGAGGATTTCCCTAAGGCCCTGACTACACCAGACTACTCCATCAATATGGATACTGGGACCAACCCCTAATGTAAACACACTCCACTAATTTAAAAGCAGAGTCTCAAGGCTCCAGAAGCTGGGGCTTGAAGAAAAACACCACTTATAAAGGAATCTGCAATAAACTCATGAGAGCTGGCAACGCTGCCAAGTGTCAGAGCCAGGGTTAGAACTCAGGAGGAGAGCTGGGTGAATTTTTTTCAACAAACAGATTTGTCATTGAAAAATGCACTTTTAGGTTGTCTTAGGGTGACGAGACAGCAAATGTGAAAAATCGGGACGGGGGGGGAGGGGTGTAATAGGAGCCTATATAAGAAAAAGACCCAAAAATTGGGACTGTCCCTTTAAAATCGGGACATCTGGTCACCCTAGGTTGTCTGAAATGATTTGCAAATTCGAGGTTGAATTAGACGATTGGTTTCTGCTGAGACAAGAACTTAGACCCAATTGAGGGGGTAGTGATTTTTTTTCACGTTAAAACAGATGTGTAATGTTAGTGTAACCCACCATTTTCTAAATTAAAATAGTACAGTACATACTTGATAGCCCAAACCCCTATTATTTACAATTCCCCAGGATACAGATCAGCATCAAACTCCTCAAAATGCATTGAAATGCATCCACTTCAATGAACACCATTGCAATACAATGAAACATATTCTGTGTCAGATTTCTTGCTCCCCAACATACACAGAAAGTTTCTTTGATTAACCCAAATCCCAGTTCCCTACAACATTCAGGTAGTCAAAGTTGAATTGTATACTATTCCCATATATAGTATATTTTTAATTTTATTACCATATCCAAATCTATGTAAATTACCATAAAAACATGCCTATATGTATACATGTATGTACATATTTTGTATACCTTATGGTCAAGGTATTCTCTCTAGAAAAGTAACTCACTCAAAGTATATAACAAGCTGTAATTTTAAATAAGTGGAATATCCCTGTATAGTACGGGAAGAATGGGATACTAGTCTTCAAATTGCTCTAGCCTTTTAACCGTGAAACACACACCACAAAATATTGCTTGTGGTGGACTAAAAAAGAATTCCTTTCATAAAATTTAATGAGTATAATGTTTCTACTTTTTATAGGGCACAGGGTGTGAAAAACAGCTCTGTTTTAGCCCTGATGACATTTTCATATAGGTGGAAGTAAAAATACAGAGAGATTTGACATCTTGAAGTAAAAAGGGCAAAGTATTATGTTGCAAGTGTGCTATGTACAAGTTTGGAGTGAAAGCATAACATATGATTCTAGTTCTGAGCACACATGGCTACATGAGGAGAAATCTGGGCTTGTTTCCCCTCTTCACAGCTAGCAGATGATACAATGATTTGAACATGTTCAGGGCTCTGGGCTGGAATTCCAGGTTGGGAAAATGTAAACTATCCTAAAAATATGAATATTATAAAATCATTTTACATAACGCTGGATGCTACCAGTCTAGAATCATTGGGCCTGATTCATCATTGTGTTACTACTGTTTGATGCCAGTGCTTCTCTGTCGTAAATAGTCATAGGGTACGTCTTCACTACCCGCCGTATCGGCGGATAGCAATCAATTTATCCGGGATCGATATATCGCGTCTCGTTAAGACGCGATATATCGATCCCCGAACGCGCTCACCGTCGACTCCAGAAATCCACCAGAGCGAGCAGCGGTAGCGCAGTCAATGGGGGAGCCGCGGCCATCGATCCCGTGCCGTATGGACCCCAGGTAATTCGATCTAAGATACTTCGACTTCAGCTATGCTATTCGCGTAGCTGAAGTTGCGTATCTTAGATCGATCCCCCCCAGTGTAGGCCAGCCCATAATTGATTATAATCGATGAGGATACATCTGAATAACACTGGAGTAGAATTGATTGCAAAGTGGAATTTCTGTTCTGTAGGAAAATCCAACTGTGGCAGATACTGCAATCGCATGCAATATCTCTGGGGACCATGTGCTATTAAATCTATGAATGGTTTATGCATGATATTGTTCTACTCCACGGGTGAGGGTTGCCGCAGCTCCTACAAGAACTGAAACCTATTGGAAGTGATTAAGGTGAATCACTGAGACTAAACAACTCTAGAGAGGTACCTGTCCCTGGAGTGGTTTGCATATACTGATTCAAACTGGGTTTTCCCAAGACTAGGAGACAAAGAAAGGACTTTTGGTACAAAAAGGGTGAACTTGAACTGACACAGGCCTTTCTTTATGACCCAGCAAATGGACAGGACCTTCTGTCCAAAGCAGGCCCAACCCCTTGCAGAAGGGTTGAAAGGACGTTGACCTCCTGGGGTCTCATAATTCTGATGGGTGACTTCTGGTAAGCTTTTACCATGTGTATAGGAACTTTTATTGTTTTTATATGTTTTTGCTCTAATGCGTTTACATTAAGAATAAATGTGCTTGCTTCTAAAGAGCTCCATAGTAACTTGTAACTGCTGATAATAGCCCTCAGAGAGAAAGCAAAGTACAGGCGCTGGCCTTCAGGCAGACTGGCTAGCTTGGGATATCACGGTGTAACATAGGGAGCTGTACAACCTTAACCCTCTCGTCCCCACCCCAGTCAGAAGGCAGCATGACAAGGGTCCCTACTTAGAGACAGGTGACGACTGAAGATGTGAGACCTGACTGGGAACTCCTGGAGTGGACCCCAGAGGAAGGGGTATAGGTGCAGTTACCTTGCAATGGTGACACCAATATATCAAAATTTGTTTTTGTTCTAAATTAGAATAAAAAGCTAAAATTTTCATGTGCTTCAGAGCAAAAAAATTCTGAAAAATTTTGGTTAGGAAATATCAAAACATTTCATTTCGATATAATCAAACAATACCATGTAATATAATTATAGTTAATCTATAATAATGTTCTATTTAATATTTTATATTATAATATGCAAGTCAAAACAAATTGAATTAAAATGATGAGGTACAAATATTTCATTGAGACTGTATTGAAAAGAAACTATTCATTTTGAAAATTCCCTGTCAAAAATTTCATGGAAATCAACATGTTCCTGCAAAAACATTTTGATTTGGATGAAACTGCATTTTTCAATAGAAAAGTGGTGCATTGAAAAAATGTTGACTCCCCCCCCCCACCCTCCCAGCAATGGAATAATCCAAGGCCCAGTGATTTTGCACCTTATTTGCACTTCCCTGTATCCAACTGAGGCCCCAATTCAACAAAGCAATGAAGCCTGTGTTTGACTTTAAGTAGCTGACTAATCCCATCCCTATTTGGCAAAGCATCTCAGCACATGCTTAAAGTAAAGCACATGCTTGATTGTTGTCCTTAACTGAGGTGATGTAGCATGTTACAGGACTCAAACTTGTAGTGCTTTCTCAGACAAAATTTCCCAGGGAAGTCAATGAGAGTTTTGCCTGAATGAAGGCTGAAGAACTGGGACCAGATGATGTGCTCCAAATTTTCAATGTTAGTTTAGAATTGGACCTGGAAAATTCCTGGCCCCGTCGGAATCAATGGCAAAACTCTTGTTGACTTCAGTGGGGGCAGGGTTTCACCTACAGTTTCTTCCAATGTGTCCTGTTACTTATGAAGGCACATAATACGGAATCTATAGTGTCAGCAGATAGTTATCTTTCATTCTGCTGAATTCTCTCTCCCCACCCTAGATTCCACTAAATTCTTTTTGCCACATTTCACCCCAACCTTCTGCAGTGTGTCATGGAATCTTTCAGGCTATGCTGATACTACAGATGAACATCTATGCATCTATGACTCCCTTGGCTCTGGATGAGATAGTTAAATGTGGCAGCCATCTTTGGTTGTTCTTGTTGAAGTACTTATTTGTCGTGGCAGAGGGCATTTTTTTTCAGCCACTGTAGGGCTCAGTGTCTTGTATGGGCAAAAATATAAAACATCAATATCTCTCACGGCTGAAAGACAAGGCAGTTTCTGATATTAGCCAGGAACAGATATAAATCCTAGCATGATGATTACTGGCATATCTCAAGATTGTATAGTTCTCTCTGTCTGACGTCAAGGACAGAGCTGTCACTCTTCCAGAAAAGAACTCCAGGCGCTTTAGATCAGACTCTTGATCTCTAAAATATATACTGGCTTTAGGCTTAGCTGGCAGGCAAGGGAGGCTCACAGAGCTTCAGCCGGCCAGCAGCCACAGAACGTTTTATTTTCATAACCGAACCATAAAACCTGAATTACAGCTGCGATCAAAGCAGCCTGACATGGAAGTGGAGGGCACGAGGCTTACTCTGGAGGTGGAAGAAGGTGTGCGTGTGTGGCAGAGAATTAAGTTGTTGTAATATTTAATTACACCATAAATATAGCAGCACTTACATTTGCCATGGTTTTCACAAATCCTGCAGTTTTTTGAAAAAAGAAATCAAAAGTTCTGTAAAATGGTTTTCTTCCCCTTGTCCCCTCAGCTGCGGTCATGTTGTTGTGCAAACATCTGCCATCTTTGACATTAAGGTCCAGCTGCTTATCATCTTCTTTGATGCAATGCATCTATTGCTTCCTCAGGTTTCCTGATGGTTTCTTTCCTACCGCTGTCTTCGCTCATGCTATCTATATCATGTCCTCTTTATTCATCTTCTGCATGTGTCCAACCAAGCGAAGTCACTCTTCCTGGATTTTGTCAGCCACATCCAGGACTTTGATTTCCATCCTAATGCTTTCATTTCAAAACCTGTCTCTTGGTGTAACTCTTTTTATTGTGCGTAGACATCTCATCTCGAACACCTACTGTCTCTTTACCACCCAAGCTTCTGCACTGTACAGCATTGCTGGGCACATCATTGCTCTATACAGTTGGGCTTTCACTCTCAACAGCATTCGTTCATCCTACACAATCCTTACACAGTTATTCCATACTCTTCAATCACTCCCCAGTCTGGACTGTATCTTCCACAAGCCATCTGCCAAGGTACTTGAACTGGTCAACCTGATTTAGTCATATTCCTTTCATCTCTATACAGTTTCTCTGTGGCACCTCTACTGACCCACATGACCTCCATCTTAGTCATGTTCATTTTCATCCCATACAGGCTTAGCTGGTCATACCACTGGTTCACTATTTCCCCTAGATCTTCTTTTGAGAACGTAGCTCTTATTGATATGTCGTCTGCATGAAGTTCTGTAAAAATGATTCAACAGCAACAACAACAAAAATCTTTAAAAAGTAAAATTAACTGACTATCGGTGGTAGGTAGAGGTGGTTGGAAAATGGGGGAAAACATCTGCAGAAAAAGTTGTGGCATCCCCCCACTATAATTTTTAATCAAAATGTATGACATTTTCCAACAAGCTACAGTAGTAGGGCAGTTGTAAGAAGATACTCCAGCAACTGTGTGAGCTAACATTGTTTTTATAGCATCTCTTAAAGCAGAAGGTAAACAGCACAGGACGGGGGCCATTTTGCAGTCACGCAACATTTGCTGCCATATCTTTGGACTTGAATCATAAAGCTTTATTATCAACATTTTCCCTAGATTGGGGGAATGCAGAGCGTCAGATATTGACCCTGCTTGGATTTTGCAATGTCTGCATTTTTTCCATCCATGATTAAAACTTTACATGTCATTAGTAGCGGTCAAATCCTAGATACATTTTATTTGTTACACCGTACTTGGAAATGAAGAATTTTAAAAGACTAAATTAACTATTTGCTACTTCTGCACTTTAGAAAGATTATTCTATTCTGTTTTGCATAGGATTTTTTTACTGCCCTCAGCACCATAGTATCTGAGCATCTTCCAGTACTGCATTAAACAATGTGGCTAATATCTGGCACATGTGGTTTGTTCTCTCTCTCATCCTCTCCCCTGGGAGAAGTGTGTATGCAGCAGAGTGTTTTGTTTTGGTACAGTTTTGGGCGTTCTTTTGGTGTTTTTTTTTTAAATGTACACACTGCTATGAGTTTATGTTAGAAAAGGCAGATTAAAGAAGTGCACATTGCACTTGGAGAAGAAGTTCATGTGGGAATTTGTTCAAAGATAATTATATTTATGTCCCTGATGACCTATGTATCTAGTCCCTTATATGGCCCTGTCACAAACTGGGCTTTCCCTTTAAGAGCAGGGAGTTCTCTGTTCTTAGTAGCGCATAGGGCAGTAATGCGTTTTCTTTTTCACACACTAGTGTACATAATTTTTTTCATTTCTATAAACATACCTAAAAACAGAGAGCTTGAGCCAATGCTGGAGACAGTGAAACAGTTCAAGTATTTGGGGGCAATCATCACTGGTGAAGGATCAAACGCAGAAATTCTGGCAAGAACTGTGCAAACAGCAGCAGCAGTGGCAAAGCTAAAGCCAATTTGGAGGAATAAGAACATCTCCCTGGAATCCAAACTGAAACTGCTGCACGCATTGGTCATCTCCATTTTTCTGTATGTGTGCGAGACATGGACCCTTACGGCAGAACTTGAACGGAAAACACAGGTAGTAGAGATGAGATACTTCCGTAAAATCCTGGGCATCTCCTACTTCGACCACGTCACTAATGAGGAGATCCGCAACATCATCACCCAATGCATATGAAGACCTCCTGACAACCGTGAAGAAGCGCAAGCTGAAGTGGTATGGCCACATAACAAGATCATCTGGCCTATCTAAGATCATCTTCCAAGGGACAGAACAGGGGAAGAGAAGAAGGGGTAGACAGAAGAAGAGATGGATTGACAACATAAGAGTGGACAGGAATGGACTTCGTGGAGATTCAAGCACTGACACACAATCGTCAGGGGTGGAGACAATTGGTTGATTGCTCATCGATGATGGTGCCCCAACGACCAATGCGGTTATGGGAATGATGATGATTATGATGATCCTATGCCCATGGGAGTCAATGGCAAACTCCTATTGACTCCAGTGGCACAGAATTAGGCACAGGTGGCTTATAAATAGAGCTAAACCTGGATCCTAATTTTCCCAATACTTCCTTGAAAATGTTCAGACTGGCCAATTATTAAGTTGACCTATTTTCAAAATCAAGCATCAGGACGTATTTATGGTCGTGAAATCCCGATAAGATAGACAAAATCTCATCTCGAACACCTGCATTCCAGCTTCTTCCTTCAATCAGTCTTGCCTGGTCTAGAGCAGAATAGCTGTTCAAAGAAACACAGAGCTTCCCCTCTTCCCTGTGTGTCCTTCTCTCTCTCACTTCTGGCAACTATAGAGAGGAGAGAAGGAAAGGATACAGGCGTCTCCAGCTACTCACCCCGCTCCTTCCTGGTGCCTTTCCTTCCCACTGACTAAATTAGATCATCAGCTGTATTGGATTGTCATCACCTAACATGACAAGATTTGGCCTTGAACAATGGTTGGCACAAAACACATTGCTACATGATGAGAGTTTTATGCAGGACTGCATAAAACATTTTATAGCAGGGCACCAATACATTAGGAACAACATTTGTAGCTATGAAAAAAATGGGATTTGACTGATAACATGAAGAACCAGAAAACGTTAAATGACCTGCAAGCAGCTCTCAGGCTACAAGGATATCATATGAAAAAATGGGACTGTCCCCATAAAACTGGGATGTATAGTCTCAATATTATTTATAGAGAGATACCCAAGTCCTGAAGTTTGGATCCAGGTCTTGATGTGTATCTCAGTTTCTCCAATGTTTGAGTTAAGTGAAGATTTCTTGTTCTGGTTCTAGGCCATCCCTAATTAAAAAGTCAGGAAGGTTGGATGACTTCTGCACTCCTATTTTGTTCTTTCTTACCTACAGCACAATTTCCTATTTTTTAGGGATGATCAAAAATGTCCATCACATCATTTTGTGGATGGAAAATTGAGGTTGTGATTGAACAAGAATTTTCATGGAAAGGGTTTGATTTGATTTTTTTTGTCAAATGGCCCCAAACCAAAAATCTGTACAGTCAGAGGGAAAAAAGACATTTTCCATCCAGTTTTAATATTTTATGAGGCCAGTCCTATGCTATAATGAGGGATGAAGAGGGAGAGGAAGGATTGTCCAGTGGCTAGAGCACTACCCTAGGACTTGGGATATTTGGGTCAATTTTCTGCTGCACTACCAACTTCCAGTGTGACCTTGGGCAAATCACTTAGGCCCACATCATCAAAGGTATTTAGGCACCTAAATCCAATAAGAATCCCCCATCTGTATAATGGGGATTACAGCACTTCTCCACATCACAGGGATGTTGTGAGGACAAATACATTAAAGATTGTGAGGTGCTCATATACTAGGGAAATGGGAATCATATAAGTACATAAGATGGATAGCTAAAGATTGTAGGCATATCAATCCATATGAGCTATGAAAAGGAGCAAGTTCAACCCCTATTGCCCCAGACTAATCCTAGCTGATATTTAAAACGACAGGTATTCCCCATGCAATTGTTCTAGCCTCTTTCAGGTTTATTCTTTGTTTTAATGACACTTTGTTGTGTTTGGCTTTGGGTCATTGTTATTGCGATATTCTCATGCACCCTGAGACATACAGTAGAGGTTCTATAAATCAATTAGCAGCAGGAGTGATAATACAGATGTTATTATTCCATCAGAGTTGTGATGGAGCTGGTGATAAATACGTAAATATCTCAAAAGGAGATTCATCTTCATCGTGTTTAGATGCTTAATATTTGTTCCTGGTAATCACCTTTTGTCATATTGGCTCCTGCTCAATGATAACTTCCATTAGAAAGCATTTAAGTTTCTTCCTAAAGAGGGTAAATACTTCAGCTCATTCATGACTCAGAAGTTCCTGGAGTTACAGTATATTTAATTTGTCTGAAAAAAGAAGACGTAACACGAGCATGACAAGAAAAATAAAATCACATTAATTAAAGGGAGTCTCCTGAAGGTGTCGATGAAAAAAGCAGCCAGCACTTATTAAAAATCCTTTCCCTGGATCTGTTCTCGTATGACCATCATTTCCCACGTGTTTGGAAAACGTTCCAGACTCCCCAACATGCTGAAGTACTTCTCTGCTGAGCGCGTGGCAAGCTATGCTGTTCTCAGAATGCTGGGAAGTTCACAGGGTGATTGATGATGAACATAAGTTGTTTCACTCCTCGTGGAACATTGTGTTGGGAAATTTCTTAAAGGGGCATTCTCTCTCTCTCTCTTTTTTTTTTTAATTAAAAAAATAAAATACCCCCTTTGTATTTATTACACATGCTTCATACAAAAATGTTAGCAACCAGTGCATAATTACTATCATGTGTTATCTCTTGTATTAGAATAGCCCAGAGTAATGGCTATAATTAAGTGTCAGAACCACAGAATTTTGTTACATGCTTCTTCAAAGATGACCACTGATATCAAGTGAAGTCTCACCTAAGGAGGGTTCTAGTTCTCAGATCCAAGTAATAAAACTGAACAACTCTGGAATTGATGGGTCAACATTCATATCAGATTAGTGCTCCTCTGAGCTGCAGATTACATCCTCATTCCTTCCTTTGCTTCATGTTAATGGCAGAACATTGACTCTCTCACTTATACAATGCATTATACACAGTGAGGCCGGGTCCTTCAGTGGGGACAAAGATGGTAATTCAGTCTGGAACTGCTGCTGCTGTCATAAACGTTTATGACGACATCACTGAGCCCCGAGCTGTTGAATCGTAGCTTTGTATTCTATCTGCTATCACATACTAGTACAGATGTACAAACTGTATCTAGGAAGGAGTAATTAACCCTGTATTTTCCCAAATGTATCTAGTGGAAAACTGCCAGTAGGAGTGATGGTGAGGAGGAACCAAACCAGTGTAAAGTTCCCATCAGGATAATTTTAAAACCCCTCTGATTATCAGATATCATGGAAGTTTTGATGTTCCAGTGATTTAAGTACTGTCCCATCGTCAGCTACAACAAGAGAGTCCACAAGGATATCATAGAACTGGTTGATCACTCCCTGCTGGCCACCCACCAGACTGCTGTGAGGGGAATCCAAGCCTCTGGGTGTTTTAAACCTTCAAAGCCTGAACAGAGTCCAGCCACTGGCCCACTCTTGTGATCCTTAGGCACACTCGGGGCACAAAGAGCTCCATCATGAGAACTGGAACCAGCTGTCCAGCTGCCTAGCCCCTCTGAGCACAGTGCTGACCCTTCAGTCCCCCTTCCCATGTTCAAACACACCCAGAGTCCCACTAAAAAATGTGAGCTGTCTGGTTTATAGTTTCACAATGCTTGGAGTAGTTGTGAAGCAAACAACATACTCTGCCATACTTTGCCCAGAGTCTAACGCAATTGTTTTTTACTTAATCATGTAAAGCACAACAGAGTACACAGACCATTTAGAAAACAACACACATTGTAAACACAATGCTCCTTATTCGCTCACCCTTTCCTTTGAGAGTCCCTGAGGACTGTCTGAGCTCAAGAAAACTGGCAGGGCCCCTGGTCTCATAGCTGGGGTGCTTCTTTCTTCTCTTGAGCTGGAGACAAAGGCTGAAGACCCCAGATAGATTAGCTCCTTGTTTTTTATAACTTGCAGCCCTCTCTGCCCGATGATGTCCTGCTCAGCTTCCCCAGAAGACCACTTGCCAAGGTGACCTCTCCTCTGGAAAACCAGTTTTCCTGGTTGGGAGCCAGTCTATTGTCTAGAGTGATTACGTTTCAATGATCAAGCCTTTAAGTTAAATGTTTGAGACACAAGGTAGGTGGGTAATAGCTTTTATTGTACCAACTTCTGTTGGTGAAAGAGACATGCTTTTGAGCTTACACAGAATTCTTCTCACAGCTAAATACAAGGTGAAAGAGTTTGTTTAGCATAAGTGGTTACCACGTATTGTAAAAGACTACTCAAGGTGAAGTGTGCATTTAACACCTCTGCAGTCATTGGACAAAAGTGGAGGTTAATGGGTCACAGATTGTTGTAATAAACCATAAATCCAGTGTTTCTGTTCAGTCCATTTTTTTTTTAGTGTCTAGCAAAGTTATGAATTTAAGCTCCTAGGCTCATGTTTTGAAGGTGTTGTGCAGGTTTCCTTTGAGGATGAGGATTGAGAGGTCAGATATGGAGTGATCACTTTATGAAAAGTGTTCCCCCACAGGTGATGTGGACTTTTATCATTTTTCTGTATGAGTTCATTTGAAAACGTAGTGATTGTCTCATTTCACACGCATAGTTGTTATTGGGGCATTTAATGCACTGGATGAGGTACATCACCAGTTGTGATAGACTTGTATAGGACCAGTGGACAGTGAAAAATGTGTTCGGGGGGGTGATCATTGTAGCAGTGGAGTTATCCCTACAGGTTTTGCCGGAAGTGATGCCATTTTTGAATTGGTGTGTCTGTGGGGAACTTGCTTCTGATGAGCTGCTTGGCGAGGTTGGGGGATCATTTGTTTATTTGAAGGACAGACGACAGGGTTCACAAAAACTTTCTTTGACTATGAATTGTAATTTTTTAATGATACGCCAAATGGTATTCAGTGTGGGATGGTAGATGACGGCCAAGGGTGTGCGGTCAGATGAGGTTTCTTTCCTGTAATGAAGCAGGTTCTCTTGGTATATGTGGGTGGCCCATTTTCTGATGCCATCTACTTCTCTGGTGGAGCAGCCTTGTTTGGTGAAGGTGGTTTTAAGTGTGTTAAGGTGGGTAGCCTGGACTTTCTCCTCGGAGCATATTGTGTGGTATCTGAGTGCCTGGTTGTACAAAACAGGTTTCTTGATCTGTTCGGGATGGTTATTGGATCTATGAAGGTAAATGTTCTGATCCGTGGATTTCTTGTATATAGTTATCTGTAGGGTTCCATTGTTGAAGCTGATTGTGATGTCCATGAAGATGATGCTAGTGTGGGAGTTCTAGAGATAGTTTGATGGATGGGTGGTTGTTGAAGTTGTGGTGGAAATCTATCAGGGAGTTCAGGTCTTCTGTCCAGAGTATGAAATTATCACCAATGTATTTCAAGTAAACCATTGTTTCATGGTGCATTTGTCCAGAAATTCTTTCTCAAGGTGGCCCATGAAGGGGTTAGCATACTGGGGACCCATCCTAGTACCTATGGCTAATCTCAAGGTTTGGACAAAGTGTTTGTTGAATGCAAAAAAGCTATGGACAAGGCTGAAATGTTAGGCCTCTGTACTTACACCTGTTGAAATTTTTTTCCAACATGGAATTGAAAGGACAACTAGCCCCTCATTGAAAATGGAGTTTGTGGTCTGACATTTTATGAAAAATGTTTTGTTTTGGTCGAAGTTTTACATTTTCTGGATGAAAAAAATGTGAACTGAAAATTGTTGCTTCGTTTTAAAATTTGTTTAGTTTTTGGGTTTTTTTAAGGTTTTTGGTGAAGAGGAAAATAACAACACTCACACTTAGTTTTTTCTTTTTTCCTGTGGGAAAAAGTTAAGAAATGAGAGAAAGTGGGGCAAACCCCACCCTCCAAAATATCTTAAAAACAGGACCAAAAAAAACCCCAAAATGAAATGTTTCCATTCAAAGTGAAACTAAATAAGTTTTTGTCTTAGTTTTGAATTTTTCACCAAAAAAATCATGAAAATTTTCAAATGAAACAAAAGGAAAAAAGGCTTTTCTTTTAAAAAATTTCCCAACAATTGAATTCTATATTTCAACCAGTCCTAAATATGGACTAATCCCCATGATTTCATCTAAATGTAATGAGGTCAGAATATACTCAACCATGGTCTTGTCTACATCGTGCAGCAATGTGTACTAGAGGGGTGTGAACTGAAAAGCACACTAACGTGTTCCACACTAACTGGTCCGTGTAGACCCAGCTCACGCACACCAAAAGTTCCCTTTAACATGCACTAGGGAACTTTTAGTGTATGCCAGCAGAGTCTACATGGGCCAGTTAGTATGCAACAGTTCAGTGCGCTTTAGAATTCACTCCCCTCTAATGCTCATTGCCACACTGTGTAGACAAAGTCCCAAAGTTCAAATCCACCTCACCTGACCCCAGAAACTCACAGTCTATATTGACAGGCCTCAACAAAGCAGACATGATTGAAGCTTGTGCTGTTGTAGCTGTTTCGTGAATAAACAGAGTGCTTCAGCCCCTAAGGCTGTCAAATCTTGGGCTTTTTTACAAGCACTTAATATTTGTTTTATAACTGAAAACGTAGACAAGATTCAGGTTCTGCATGTTCAGATTTTCCCAGACTCCGACTGGCCTGCATAATTCGAACCAGGTTCCTCCAGATCTGTTCATATTATCAAAGATCCAGAGCACCAAGTCCGGTTTAGGCTGGGATGGGGTTTTTGTCATTAGATCTGGGCCAATAATTTGTCATGAAAAACTGTGACATATTGTGATACTGTTGTTAGCAAGTAGATTGTGATTTTCTCCAATGTAATTGTCATTCAAAATTGTTGGCTCAGTGGTTTCTACAAATAGTGTATGGTCTGAAGATTGTGTCTGAGCAGTTCATTGCAAATATTCAATATCTGACAGTCCGGCTCTGTTGGTTAGCTTCTGTTGGACACAGAGGCCAGATGCAGTATTTCTGTTCCCTGACTGTGGGGGAATAATTCTTAGAATCAGACTGCTTGTGCAAATACTCATGGTTACACATTCACAATTACCTTTTTTTGCACATATTACCTGATAGTCACCCCAAATTAGGGGGACCAGATGTCCCGTTTTTAAAGGGACAGTCCCATTTTTGGGGACTTTTTCTTATATAGGCACCTATTACCCCCCACCCCCTGTCCCGTTTTTTCACAGTTGCTATCTGGTAACCCTACCCCAAATCCTCTTTTTCTGTGTCCATTTGGGCCAGTAAGCTCACTTAATACAGTATTCACAGAAGGGACCCCCAAAAAGCGAAATGCACTCGCTTCAAAATTGGAATTCATCTTAATGAAAAATATTTTGCATGAAAAATATATTTGCTCAGCTCTATTCAGCATTAAGGGCCTATTCCTTTCCTGAGCCTCCTTAACCCTAGCTGCAGCTAGTCAGATTGAAGACACTCACGATTGAACCCTAACATCTGGGGATATGTTTGGAGAGGGGGGGCCAAATAAAAGCTGAGCATCACAACAGTATTATTTTCTTTACAGTGTGTTCCAGTGGTAAATTCTGCATCCCAGACTCTAGTGAGGATGACTCTAAAAGCAGCAGTGGTCTCTGAAGTATGCCATGAGTATCCTATTGCAGAATTGAAAGTGCCTACTAAGTGAATGCAGTTGCCGTATTTGTTAAAGGTGGTGCCAAAAATATTAATAGATTTCAGACTCATTCCCTGGATGGTGGTAGAAAATTCTTTTTCAAATCCATCCAACAAAGCAGTTAGACACAGGAATGTCCGCTTTTATATTTCCACGCTAGTGTTCCTTTGCTTTCACCATTGCCTAGCTAGATATATAATATATATTTGTGTAGAACAGACACAAATGTGTGTGTACCGTGGGCATGTTTAAAAACCATACAGTCTGATGAGTATTGTACACTAACTACTACTGCACTGTCTGTCATCAGGCACCTAAAATTGATACGAGTAATTTACTGTTGCAAAGCTTCCAACGGCTAATATCTAAATGGTCAAGACATGAAAGTAGAAGGGGTGAGAATGATTAAGCCTAAGAGAAACTGCTTGAAAATCCCTGAGAACTAAGTCAGAGCAACATAGCAACAAAGAAGTGACTTTCTCTGAACGAGAATGGGAATCATCTGTAGTGCTGTGAGCCGAATTAATACAATGCCAATATGGGTAGCACGTTAGCCTGGAAGAGACTTCAATCTCTTCCCCACAGCTTCAGGAATGTGCTCCTTATTCTCCTCAGAAATACCTTGCTCTTTGAAGCATTCACCTACATCTTACTCCTGGCTCCAAGAGGTTGGTTAACCAACCCCCTGTTTTCTCCTCTGATGTTTGCTTGTTTCTTAACCATTCTGCCTGTGGAAGGCAGGCAAAACAATCAGAGCATTTAACATATTAAACTCATGCCATGTGCTATTAATAATACTCAGAACTGTTACAACAGGTCCAAAGCACTTCAGATTTTCTTCCATTGGAAGCCACAAGATAATAAGAGGAGGCTCCAAGAGAGGTGTGGATTGCCCGCAAGAGGTCTGAACAGCAACATGTATTTTTACTGGAAGTCTGCTAACTAGCCAAAACCTTTGGAAAGTCATGACACCAATTTGGCAAAGCACTATCTCTGTCTGCTATATTGAAAACATCTTAGACAGCATAATAAATAAAATGCACTTCATTTTCATGGTTTTAAGCTTGTCAGCTTTAAGCTGGTCTTTCTGTTGGCCTGCAGTCTGTCAAAGAGCAAAGATTAGGAAACTCGATGGAGCTGAAGCAATTCAAATTGACAAAATATAACAGAGAGAGAGAGGGAAAAAAAGAAATCTATCCAGAGGTCTGGGGTGGGATTTTACTCTCCAGTGATATAGTATTGCCCTGAGGACCTGATCCAAAGTCAAGTGAAGTCAGTGAGAGTCTTTCTATTGACTTCAGTGAGATCAGGCCCTAAAAGAACACCCCAAACCTTCGAATCTGTAATACATATTTTCTGGGGCTCTACTAGGAATAATTGTCATGGTCACCAAATAGGAAGCATCACTGAGGACCTCAAATTTTGGTTGTTAGGATGGTGACTAAAACAAATATAGTAGTGCCCCAAAGGGCATAGCTGATGGTTAGTGGGCCAAAGTTTGGTGCCTGTTCAGATGTTCACAGGATAGTCCCAATCTTGACAGAGCTCTTCTATCCCAATAGCCAGAATTATCTCCAGTGGCAACGGAATGCTACAATGTGGTTTTATGCTGCAATGGGACAGGATATCCTGGTATCAGAATGACAATGTCTTACTTAAGTGTCTTATTATAAACATCTTTCTCTCATGACCCAGTAGCCAAGGACTACGTGTAATAAGGCTGCTCAAACGAGATGTTCAAGACAGCACATTGCCTGATTTCCAAAGCCATCGCCCTCCAAGGGAGTAAAAGAGAGGAGGCAAATGCTAAGAGACTTGTGGTAAATAGTCAAAATGGAAAACCGAATGAGAGGAAATGAAGTAGATTTGCAGAG
Organism: Terrapene triunguis; assembly: GCF_002925995.2. Classification (NCBI taxonomy): domain Eukaryota; kingdom Metazoa; phylum Chordata; order Testudines; family Emydidae; genus Terrapene; species Terrapene triunguis. Next base: position 9,455,848 of record NW_020664483.1, on the reverse strand, counting down.
CTTTGGAGCGATCAGGACTAAGAGCACTAAATAAAGAACAGATAGATGAATATCCCAGTGTGGGTGCTAACAGAAAGGCACTTCAATAAGTGTCCTGATTCTCAATGGTCTTCAGCAACAGTAGCTTTCCCTTGGCTTCAACACCTCTGTGGATCAGGCCTTATGTATGGATTTAGGTGGCTAACTGTGGGCACATAAGTTTGAAAATTTCGGCCTGGGTCCTTAAGGAGGCAGGTTCTGAGAGAAGGAAATGTGCCCATTGCAGGACATTGTTATGTATTAGGATCCCTCAGTTTCACATCAGGTGGCAAGTATCTTCTTGGGTAGCTACATTATATACCCCCAAAAGGTGACAAGTTTTCTCCAGAAAATGATCAACGCTTTTACCCTCATATGTCAGGGATCAGAAACATATTGAGCCGTATTGTAAAACCCCTTCACCTACCATTGAAATGCCACCACCTCGGCTTTGAGATGCAGCGTAGCTGTTTTACAGTGCCCAGAAAGCCTACACAAAGCCTTAAAATGCTTTAGAAGAATAGTGTATTCAGATGAAAACATGGGGAAAATTTAAGTAGGGACCAGGGACCAGACTGTTAAATGCTGATTTACACCATCTGAGGATCTGCCTCAAAGTATTTAACCAGTCAGCACAGGATATGTGAAATCAGACATCTTACAGATTGTGGCGGGGCGCGGCGCCTCCTGCTGGTCGTCTCGGGAATTAGCTCTTTCCAGTCCAGAGAGCCCTCTGCAGGCTGGTGGCTCGCCCGCCGCTGGCCCCCGTGTCCCTCCCAGACCCCAGTGCCCCTCTACTTCAGGGTTCTGCCCCCAGCAGCAACCCACTATCTCTGTCTGGGTCTCCCCTCCCAGGGGAACCCCAAACCCCCTAAACCCACCTTGCCTCATTGGCTACTGCCAGTCATCAGCTAGCCCCCGCTCCCTGGGGCTGACTGCAGTCTGCAAACCACTCATCATTGGCAAGGGGGTTAGGATCTGCTGCCTTTGCCTATCTCTGGGCTGCCCCCCCTGCAGCCCCAGTACCTATTTGTAGGCCTTTAACTAGGCCTGCAGCCTGGGGCTTTGCTAGACTGGAGCTCCCCAGCTCCCTCTGCCCTTCCCCAGCACTGCTCCACCCTAGGTACCCTTCTCAGCTCCCAGGCAGCCAGATCCTTCTCTCTCTGAAGCGAGCGAGCGAGCGAGAGAGAGAGAGAGAGAGAGAGAGAGAGAGAGAGAGAGTGTGTGTCCTCCAGTCTCTGGCCCTCAGCCCTCTTATAGTGCCAGCCATGACCTGATTGGGGCACGGCCCCAGCTGTGGCTGCTTCCCCCAGTCAGCCTAGCTTTTCCCCCACCCCAGCCCTCTCCCAGAGCTGTTTCAAGCCCTTCAGGGCATGAGAGGGGTGACCACCCCACTACACAGATCAATAACCCAAGAATGAAGCAGCTACAGGGACTGCCCGAGTGCATTTGGCCTCAGTGAGCCCTGGCGGTATAAGCAAGTCGGCTGTCTGGTGTGATTAGGTCCGTAGTTAAAGCTCTTATCAGTTTGACTAATGAGAATATAATAGGGATATGAGCAGATGAGCAGGAAAAAAAGAAAACTGTGTTTGCTGTGCTGACAGACTTACAAGTCAATTTGTGGTTATCTCATGCAGCAAGAATTTGCGGTTTGTTTAAACATTAAGGTACGGTTTTAACTAAGGTCACTATCAGTCAGATAGTGACTGGTTCAGGCGAGTGGCTGCGTCTCCAACCAGTTATTACTATGGGTCAACAAACCAGTTTGTATAAAGAAAAACTCGATTTTCAGCCATTCCTTCAAACCAGACCAGAACCATTTCTGAGGGTTGAAATTATTAGACTTTTAAAACATAATTTTCACATCCCTCCATATTTCCTACTTGCAGCTCATCCACTTCAAAAAAAGCTGTTCTTATGGACCCAGTCCTCATCTGGGTCTTTCATATCAGCTGAGAAGCTGACCTATGTATTTCCAACTAAGTCTGAACCAGAAAGCCCTGTTTTTGCTAGACTTCTAGCCCAATTTTCCCCTATATGTATTCACCAGCCTATCGTTTTAGGGAAGAAGCACTAGAGTGGTGTCTTGTTCTGCGCATTCATCGTAGAGACCTGTGTTAAATGAGCAAGTCCCTTTATTCTTATCTTCACATCCACCACAAACCAAACCATTTCTTAGCTGCAGCAGGCAGCTCTCTGACCTGAACAGACTTCAGAGCTCTGCCTGCTTATGGGAAGAGTGACCCTCTAAATTCTCCAGCCATACCCCATACATTAACAATCGCAGCTGCCCAGGGTCCAAAGGATGGTCCTTGTGTTGCACTGCCAGGGTTATCAGAAGGTCCTGTGGCACCTTTAAGACTAACAGAAGTATTGGGAGCATAAGCTTTCGTGGGTAAGAACCTCACTTCTTCAGATGCATCTGAAGTTTTTTAAAACATAATTGCTTTTTACAGATTCAGACTAACACGGCTACCCCTCTGATACTTGAGGGTTATCAGAGTTACCTTTAGGTAATCTGAGAAGAAGACAGGTAGCTGGAGCCCCAATGTGAAAGAAAAGACAAAAGGCAATAATTTCATTTTAAAACTAGTGAGAGAGTTTTGATGCAGAACAACTGCAGTATCAAAGAGAGACTGCTGAGCTTCAGTTCATTTGCAAATTTGACACCATCAGCTCAGGATTAAACAAAGACTGTGAATGGCCAGCCAACTACAAAAGCAGTTTCTCCTCCCTTGGTGTTCACACCTCAACTGCTAGAAGAGCCTCATCCTCCCTGATTGAACTAACCTCATTATCTCTAGACTGATTCTTGCCTGCATATTTATACCTGCCTCTGGAAATTTTCACTACATTCATCTGACAAAGTGGGTATTCACCCACGAAAGTTTATGCTCCAAAACGTCTGTTAGTCTATAAGGTGCCACAGGACTCTTTGTTGCTTTTTACAGATCCAGATTAACACAGCTACCCCTCTGATACTTGCAGTGTCAACAGTTACTGGAGGGTCTAGCTGGCACAGAATGTATAAAACCTGCAATCCACAACCTATCAAAAAGGTAGTTTAATTCAGTGGATATCTCACATTCTATTGTACAGTCATTACATTTGACCACCAAGGGAGAAACAGAGAACTTTGCATGGCCACTAGAGCTAGTCAAAAATTGGGGAAACAATTTAATAGAATACTTCAGAATTTCTAAGGTGTTTCAATTTTGTTTCAAAATGGATCAATTGTCCATTTATTGGTGAAATTTTTACCAAAACATGTAGTGAAAGTTTACTTGAAAATTTTCTTACTCAACATTGGATTTTTGGTGAATGAAATATGCCTCTAATGATTTTGAAAATTATTTCAAGAACACTTTTGATGAAAAGTTGATAAAAATGTCTCCAAAAATTGTAAAAAAAATGAAAAATTGTTACCCTCAACAAGGTTTAAAGGAACATTTTGTTTTGTAAAAAAGTCAATTTTTCTGTGAAAAACTGGAACATAAGAACATAAGAATGGCCACAGTGGGTCAGACCAAAGGTTCATCCAGCCCAGTATCTTCTGACAGTGGCCAATGCCAGGTGCCCCAGAGTGAATGAACAGAACAGGTAATCATCAAGTGATCCATGCCCTGTCACCCATTCCCAGCTTGTGGCAAACAGAGGCTAGGGACACCATCCCTGCCCATCTTGGCTAATAGCCATTGATGGACCTATCCTCCATTAATTTATCTAGTTATTTTTGAACCCTTTTATAGTCTTGGCCTTCACAACATCCTCTGGCAAGGAGTTCCACAGGTTGACTGTGCATTGTGTGAAGAAATACTTCCTTTTGTTTGTTTTAAACCTGCTGCCTATTAAATGTCAGCCACTCTGGTGGTCACTTTAACAGACATAGACGTTCACCATTACAATAATGGGTGCAGTATAGAAACCTAAACTAACAGACAGAAATATGTAGAGAGATCTATACTGATTTTTCCAATTCAGTAAGAGTGTAACTTATATACCTGTGATTTATGTACCAGCATACTATAGTGTTTTCTCTATACTGTGAATTTCAAAATCTGATACAAAATATACTTTTAAGAATGTATGTGCGCACTCACTAAATTAACATGTTGCATTATAGCAGCGGTCATCAGAAATGTGCAAATTTAGAACATTTAATATTTCGTTTACATTTACTATTAGCTTTTGCTTTCATCAAACTGCAGTGGGGGAGAGGGAAAGGAAACAGAGACCCTTTCAGAAGTCTGTTTCTTGCTTGCAACAGATCCAGGATTCTTTTAAACACTGCACCACTATCTGATTAAAATGAGAATGTCAGCTGATGGACTCCAGCTGGAGACAAGATTGAGACAATTAAGAATTATTAAATGGTGGTACTTTTTGTTTATTTTACTTAATTTTAAGCACACTTATTGGTGCATTATATGTCAGGCTTCTGGTAGAAATACAATCCGAAAGCAAAGTGATTCAGGTAGGAAACAGGAAAGATACACTCTTTGCAAAAATTAAATGTAGTCTTTGGAAATTAAGGGTGAGGCTTGACATTGAAGGAATTCTGGAATAAGGACAGAGTTCACTAAAGGTTAATTGATTTAGGGGTATGTTCTCACCTAGAGCCTGATCCAAAGCCCACTGAAGTCAACAGGAGATTTTTCCATTGATTTCAGGGGACTCTGGCTGAGACTCCGAAGGGACATTTCAAATCTCCACCATGCCTTGTAGGAGAGAAGGATACCCCTTATCTAGGTCTTGTTGGTATGATGCCTTTACTAGATCTTCTGCTTTGCAAAATCTGGATGCTCTGTTTGTCCCATCAGTGCACAACCACTGTTGTGAATCCTGCACATTTTAGCTTGGCATTCAAGGTTTACGAACTTGATGGGACTAATTCATACCCCTTTGCAGAAATTTAAAGGACTGTATGGTAATGGAGAGCAATTGTTCTCCATGTGAGTGGTAATGGCTTGGTGTGATTAATCTGCATTAAAGACATAGATGAGGCATGACTGGAAAGAGATCAAAAACCTGTTTCTTCCTGGTCACCAGTCATGACCTGCTGTGGTTAACACAGCTGGAAAGAAGGGAAATGGAAAGTTGAGAGGCTTCCTGCGGCTTCTTTGGCAGCTGGGCCACGAGGCATAAGGATATTTTGTATGGCCTGTCTCAACATGGTTCACTCCAAAGGTGACGTCTCAGACCTTGGCTTGGAAATCTTTAATCTGGATCTCCAGGTCTCCCTGGAGTGCTGGTTGGAAGATAAATGGATTATCATCACATGGAATGCAGAGGTCCAATAACAATCAGGGCCTTGTGGCAGGGCAGGTGGGCCTCTCTTCCCCCCTCCTGTATAGGTTCACCACCGTGTACTTTATTTTCAATGTGCTATACAATTCCTTGTCTTCCCTTCCCTCCTCCCAGCTGTTACCTTCTCCCTAGGCACAGGGTGGGAGAGGGAAGCTGTTACCTCCTTCATATCCTAGGCTTCTCTGGCCTTTTCCCCCCTGTCTCTCCTTTAACTGTCCTCGGCTAACGAGCTGACTCACCTTGTTAATTGGTTAATCACCTGGCGCTTTACCAATTATTTCCTCAATGTGGTCCATATGGAGATGTTTGCAAAGCGCACTGAGTGAGGAGTCAGCCCTACTCACATAGGCCCCATTGAGTAGGAAACAGTGCTACCACTATCAAAAAATGGGTAGGTGTCGTTTGGAGCCCCATAGCAGCTGGGAAATAGGGGGAATGTTCCTTTTCATACAACAGATATCCTCCAAGCCATTAGCTCAGCTGAGGGGCCTATGGTGAGTTCCAGAAAGGCAATGGGTTCCATTCCAATTATTGTTATTGGCACTGGTAGGCAGTCAGTGCATGGCAGACAATAAGTGATGTCCATACAGGCTTTCACCACACCAGGAGACCAGTCATCTCTCCAGAAAGCATTTTATCAGTGCAAGAAAGTAAAGGCCACTCAAGCATTCCCCCCTTACAGCTGCCAGGACTTCCAGCCCCAGAGTTCAGATAAGTTTATTTGGGTTGTAATGCAATAAATTTACAGTTGTTTCCCAGCCATTTCAAACAATGAGTCAGTGTCATGATTCAGGCGTGTGTGTCCTCAACAGCAAGATCTTTACGGTGTAAACTGAGGTCAGCCTTAATAACGATAAAAAATATAATGCCCAGCACGTCTATAATAATTCTTTGCTCTTTTACAGCACTTTGCATCCACAGATCTCAAAGGCCATTACAAAGATGGGTCAACATTTTTAGCCCTGTTTTTGCAGATGGGTGAGTTGAGCTGGGTGCCCAGTCAACTGGATGGTACTTGTTTGCATATTTTAGAGCAAAAAACCCAAAATACCCCAAAATGGAAAGAGGAAAGCATAAACCAAAGTTGGTTGGGCAATGAAGTACACAAATATAGTCCCATCCTAATCATGTCCTTTACAAAATGGCAGCCCCACCTGAAAAACAGACAGCATACACCACAAAAATTACCAAGTACGCTGGGAACCAGAATCAAAAAGTGAGGCAGATAATATGAGGAACAAAGAGCCAGAGATATCAAGACAGAACACAAAACTCAAAACACATTCGAAGAAAAGAGGGGGCATTTTTGATCATAGAAATAGGTTTTCTAAACCTACCCACCCCCCAAATGGTGAACTGGATAATTAAAGATGATGGCGAAGGAGCAGAGTAGTTATAGTCATTTATTGTGTTGGTTTTACTACATGATGATGGGAAAATTCCTATTCTATGAGCACTTTTCTTGGGAAATCAGAGAGCTGCCTGTGCAAAGATTGAAATCATATGTAAGAAATTCTGGGGCATCTTAAGAGTCTCAAGTGCATTAGGGCTCGGAGATGTTCCTCTGAGGGTTTGCAAAACAGTGGCAAATGAGGACATGCAAAGTGGCCTTAAAAAGAGCACCTGATACGGAAGACTGAGAAGTCCCTAACCTAGGGCCTACCTTTAAAAATGGAACCAAGCGAGACCTCAGAAACTTCATTATGGGTGAAGCTAGTCAGAAGCCTAATTAAGGGCAAAGTAGTACAATGTCTAACCTAATAAGGCCAGCATGACTTCTGTAAGGAAACATTGTGCCTCTCTAATGTGTTAGGAGTTCATTGGAAAAGTTAATAAGATAGTAGATAAAGGTGACCTGGTGATCATAACTTACTTGGATTTTCAAACAGCTTTGATAAGGTCCCTCATAAGAACCCATTGAGGAAAATAAATAACCAAAGGGTAAAGAGGCAGAGTCTTGTCACTGATTTTAGAAAAAGAGAGGTCAAGCCACAGAAGAACAGTTGTGGGGGGACAGCTGCTCTTCAGAGTGGAGAAAAGTTGACTGGGAGGTAGTGCGGGAGTCAGTTTTGGATGGAGGGGGGCCAACTTTTTTTTTTTTTTTGCCTAATTTTGTAATCCAGTCAATGTTCAAAAGTTCAACTTGAACATAGACTCATAGACTCATAGACTTTAAGGTCAGAAGGGACCAATATGGTCATCTAGTCTGACCCCCTGCATGATGCAGGCCACAAAAGCTGACCCCCCCACTTTCCCTTAGCTCTGCTGTTGAAGTCTCCAGATCGTGATCTAAAGACTTCAAGACGCAGAGAATCTTCCAGCTTGCGACCCCTGCCCTATGCTGCGGAGGAAGGCGAAAAACCTCCAGGGCCACTTCCAATCTACCCTGGAGGAAAATTCCTTCCCGACCCCAAATATGGCGATCAGCAGAACCCCGAGCATACAGGCAAGATTCTCTAGCCAGACCCTCATTTGACCAGCGATGGCCGTTATTGCCTAATTGATTAGAATCACGTAATCCCATCAAACCATTCCCTCCATAAACTTATCTAGCCTAATCTTGAAGCCAGAGAGGTCTTTCGCCCCCACCGTTTCCCTCGGAAGGCTGTTCCAAAATTTCACCCCTCTGACGGTTAGAAACCTTCGTCTAATTTCAAGCCTAAATTTCCCCACGGCCAGTTTATATCCATTCGTTCTCGTGTCCACATTAGCACTGAGCTGAAATAATTCCTCCCCCTCCCTGGTATTTATCCCTTTGATATATTTAAAGAGAGCAATCATATCCCCCCTCAGCCTTCTTTTGGTTAGGCTAAACAAACCAAGCTCCTCGAGTCTCCTTTCATAGGAAAGGTTTTCCATTCCTCGGATCATCCTAGTTGCCCTTCTCTGTACCCGTTCCAGTTTCAGTTCATCCCTTTTAAACATAGGAGACCAGAACTGCACACAGTACTCCAAGTGAGGTCTCACCAGCGCCTTGTATAACGGAAGCAGCACCTCCCTGTCCCTACTAGAAATACCTCGCCTTATGCATCCCAAGATCGCATTCGCTTTTTTCACAGCCACGTCGCATTGCCGACTCATAGTCATCCTGCGATCAACCAGGACTCCGAGGTCCTTCTCCTCCTCAGTCACTTCTAACCTATGGGTCCCTAGCTTATAACTGAAATTCTTATTAGTCATCCCTAAATGCATCACCTTACACTTCTCACTATTAAATCTCATCCTATTACTAATACTCCAATTTACAAGGTCATCCAAGTCTCCCTGCAGAATATCCCGATCCTTCTCCGAGTTGGCAATGCCTCCCAACTTTGTGTCATCCGCAAACTTTATCAGCCCACTCCTACATTCGGTTCCGAGGTCAGTAACGAATAGATTAAATAAAATCGGACCCAGAACCGAACCTTGAGGAACCCCACTGGTGACCTCCCTCCAATCTGACAGTTCACCTTTCAGTACTACCCGCTGCAGTCTCCCCTTTAACCAGTTCCTTATCCACCTCTGGATTTTCCTATCGATCCCCATCTTATCCAATTTAACCAATAATTCCTCATGCGGAACCGTATCAAACGCTTTACTAAAATCGAGGTATATTAGATCCACCGCATTTCCTTTATCTAGGAGGTCTGTTACTTTCTCAAAGAAGGAGATCAGGTTGGTTTGGCATGACCTGCCTTTCGTAAACCCATGTTGTAATTTGTCCCACTTGCCATTCACCTCAAGGTCCTTAACTACTTTCTCCTTCAAAATTTTTTCCAAGACCTTACATACTACAGAAGTTAAACTAACAGGCCTGTAGTTACCCGGGTCACTTTTTTTCCCCTTCTTGAAAATAGGAACCACATTAGCTATTCTCCAGTCCAACGGTACCACCCCCGAGTTTACAGATTCATTAAAAATTGTCGCCAAGGGGCTCGCAATTTCTCGCGCCAGTTCCTTCAGTATTCTAGGATGAAGATCATCCGGTCCGCCCGATTTAGTCCCGTTTAGCTGGTCAAGTTTGGCTTTCACCTCTGATACTGTAATGTCTATCCCCCCTCCTCTATTCCCCTCTGTCCTACTCCCTCTATTCCTAAACCCTTCATTAGCCTTATTAAAGACCGAAGCAAAATATTCATTTAGATATTGTGCCATGCCTAGATTATTCTTAATTTCCACTCCATCCACATTCTTCAGCGGTCCCACTTCCTCTTTCTTTGTTTTCTTCCTATTTATATGGCTATAAAACCTCTTACTATTGGATTTAATTCCCCTCGCAAGGTCCAACTCTACACGGCTTTTGGCCTTTCTCACCGCATCCCTACATGCTCTAAACTCACTAAGGTAGGTTTCCTTGCTGATCCCTCCCTTCTTCCATTCTCTGTACGCTTTCTGTTTTTTCTTAATCGCCCCTTTGAGACTCCCGCTCATCCAGCTAGGTCTAAATCTCCTGCCCACTAATCGTTTTCCCTTTCTCGGGATACAGGCCTCAGACATCTCATGCAACTTCTGCTTGAAATAATCCCAGGCGTCATCTGCCTTTAGATCCCTAAGTATGTTAGCCCAATCCACTTCCCTAAGTAGTTGCCTTAATTTATTAAAGTTGGCCTTTTTGAAATTGTAAACCTTAGTTACAGTATCATTTCTGTTAATCCTTCCATTAAGTTTAAACCGAATTAGCTCATGGTCACTCGAGCCAAGGTTGTCCCCTACAACCATTTCTTCAACGAGGTCCTCACTACTCACCAGCACTAAATCTAAAATGGCATCCCCCCTCGTCGGTTCACTTACTACTTGATGAAGGAATTCATCTGCTAGCACGTCTAAGAACATCTGAGCCCTATTATTGTTACTAGCATTTGTTACCCAATCTATATCTGGGAAGTTAAAATCCCCCATGATGACACAGTTCTTATCAGTTTTTATTTCCCTAAAAACATTAAGTAGTTCTTTGTCTGCCTCCAGGCTAGATCCTGGCGGTCTATAACACACCCCAAGCACTATCTCGGGGGAGGCTCTAGTAGTTCTTTTATGCAGTGTAATTATTGCCCATACAGACTCTGTCTTATCCATCCCATCACTTATTATTTCTTTACATTTTATCTCGTTATTGACATATAACGCCACTCCCCCACCTTTACCTTTTTTCCGGTCATTCCTAAACAGCACATACCCTTCCATACCTGTACTCCAGTCATGATTACTGTTCCACCACGTTTCGGTTATTCCTACGATATCAGGTTTCATTTCTTGGACCAGGAGCTCCAATTCCTCCATTTTGTTACCTAGGCTTCTCGCATTGGTGTATAAACATCTTACCGTATGCTGCCTATCCTTTCTCCCATTAGTTATGCAATTTGGAACGGACCCCATGCTGTCCATCCGCCCCCTCTTTCTTATGTCCAATTCCCTACCCCCACCTATGTCTGTGCTTATCTCCTCACACCCCTTTTCAGTGTTGGAATCTGGCGTGGAGATTAACTGAACATCTCCCAACCGTCTCCCCCAAGTTCCTAGTTTAAAGCCCTTTTGATGAGATGAGCCAGCCTCCCTCCCAGAAGTCTATTCCCTTCCCTACTCAGGTGAAGTCCATCCCGCGAGAACAGCTGTCTGTCCCCGAAAGCCTCCCAGTGGCCATACATCCCAAAGCCCTCCTTATAGCACCACTCCCTTAGCCAGCTATTTATCCTCATAATTCTGTCAGCCCTTTGCTGTCCTTCTCTTGGAACAGGCAGAATCCCACTAAAGATAATCTGAGCCTCCAGTTCCTTAAGCGTCTTCCCCAGCCTGGCATAATCTCCCTTAATTCTCTCTAGCGAGAACCTAGCTGTGTCATTTGTTCCTACGTGAAGGATGATCAAAGGGTTCTTACCTGCTCCTTTTAGGATCCTTTTCAACCGCAGGTCCACATCCCTTATCTTAGCGCCCGGCAGACAGCACACCCTTCTGTTTTCAGGGTCCGCTCTGGTCACAGGCCTGTCCAACCTCCTCAGCAAGGAGTCTCCAATCACATAAACCTGCCTTTGCCTGGTGACAGTACTCTGTACAAATCTATCCCCTGTCCCCTGTAGTCGTACCTCTTGTGTCTCTCTATTTTCCCTTATAGTCCCCCTAGTGCCATCCTCTATCCTACTGGGGCCCGGTATAGGTGCTGTCTCCATCAACTCCTGCCCTCTATCGGACTAGCTGCTCTTCTCTTCTTCCTCTGCCTCCCACCATCAGTTACCACCTGCTGCCTCTCTTCCTCGTTATCCAAACACTCAAACCTGTTTCTGAGTTCTATTCCCCCCTCACTAGCCCTCCTTTTCCTTGGCCTGCTCCTCACAGTCACATGCTTCCACTGATCTTGCTCTGCCCCTGACCTTCCCCCCTCACAGACCATAGCCTGTGCCTCCACCTGCACCCCAGAGCATTCCCCTTCTGCCACACCCAGCTTCTGCTCCATTAGCTGCTCGAATCCCCTTCTAAACTCCACCATAGTATCTACCTGCATCTGGAGCCCTCTAATCTTTTCCTCTAGCAGGTCCATTAGGCGGCATTTCATGCACACATACCTTTGTTCAGGCTCCCCAGGGAGGACCATGTACATACCACAGCTGCTGCATGCAATCATCTGCATAGTGTCCCCCGCTGCTTGGCTCATGGCTGCTGTGGTCTCTGCCTGCTGCTCCTGGGAACACATAGCACACGCCCCACCGACCCCTCCTGCCTCCCCTTCCACCTCCCCCTGTAAACTCCCACTTAAACTCCCCTGTTAGCAGCCCTGTTTGCGGCTGCGTGTGCCGCTGCTTGGCTGGGAGGCCTCTTTTATAGGCCCCC
>NW_020664483.1:9367888-9443715 GCF_002925995.2 Terrapene triunguis | reverse complement strand
CCCTGTTAGCAGCCCTGTTTGCGGCTCCTGGGTGCCGCTGCTCGCTGGATTTGCATTCTGAGTCCGAGAGGCTGAGCTAAATCAGGAAAAGCTAGAGAAGAGTGAAAAGAAAGTGTAAAAAGAGGAGCATAGGAGGAGAGAGCGAGTTATAATGAAAAAATTAATTGTGGTTGAGTGCACACGCACACACACATGTGTCTGTGCGTGAGCGTGTGTATTACACATTTCCAGCCTAACATCCGTGGATGCTTTTCTATCCCTAACACATAGCGCAGCCTAGAAAACCATGCTTTTGTTTATAAATTGAATCACCTTAGAGAAAAAAAAATAATCGTGGGTTTAAGTTATAGGAAAAATAAGGCCTGTGACCTCAAACTAGCTTTACAGCCCCAACAAACAGTTCAAGTCATGCAGAAAACCTCAAGATCCACAAGGTTTGCCCATCCCATTGGATATATTTAGAGCCAGACTGCTCTGCTGGTGTGTGGGGGGGGGGGGATTGGAGGTTCTCCAAACCTCTCCATCTCAGTGTCCTCTGCACAGTGCTGCCTGGACACAGTCACAGACCCCGCACGCTCCCAAGTATAGCGACTGTTTCCTACTAGTGCCCCCATGGAGGCTAGCCACTGGTGTGAGTCAGAGCCACTTCTCTCCTGCCTGGCAGACAATGGGGCACATGCTGCTCTCACTGGAGGGGTGTAGCAGTGGGTACTGCTTCTCTGTTTGCTTGGGAGCTCAGGAGGGATTGTGCCTTTTGGAAGCAAATTGCTTCCTAGAGATCTCCTGGGGTAGTGTAACTGCACAGCCATCCACGACGGACCAATGCTTATCAGGCATAATCCAGCCCTTGCTGGATTCATGGTTCGGAGGTGGGAATGATTAGATTAATAACATTTATGGCACTTACTGTCATCAGCATTTTCAGTAGTGGCCTCCACAGCTGCACCTAGGACTTGTCACACCTTCACTTCTGGACATGCACACATCCAAATGTGTGTGTGAGACCTGCATTTGAATGTGCAAAGGCAGGAGCTATTTGCATGAATAAGCCTTTGGGTCTGCACATACGCAAATGCAGAGGTGGAAAACTGCAGATTACACTTAAATAAAAAAACTATAGGAACCACCTATATGTTGGCTGGTGAATTTTAGTACCCTGTATAACATTTGTGTGGTTGCAAGCTAAGATGATAAAGGCAATAAAGAAGATTTCGGGTGGCAGTTAATCACCTTCCGGGGTTAGCAGACAATCCACATATAAATCCATGCACAGCATTGCAGTACTGGCTAGGTTCATCATCAGTTATTGGCCTCTGCTGGTGACAAGATACCAGATTAGAATGTTTAGCTCTCCCCAGTGCAGGAAGTCCAAGATGCAGGTGGCGAGCAGAAGGCTGGCAATGTGTTATGCTATGTCGTTGTATTGCCAGGCAGAAGGGCAGTCTTCAATCCACACGTATTTAAGTCAGGGAGAAGATAGGTCTTTTAAAAACTTCTGATCAAAACGTCCCATGTGAGCTGGAAAATATAACATGCATTCAAACTCCTCATCAGCACCATGGCTATGTTTTGGTGACTTGTGTTAAACAGGTTGCTCTCATGGCAGTGTCATGGGGGAGAGATGCCCATATCACTACCGACCCATTGCTATGCCCTTATCATAATCCACCCCCATATCACTAACCACCATCCACATTGACAGTCTGAACAGAGACAAGAGCTGCTAGAGAGTGATTGAGACTATTCACTGTAAGTGGAACCTGGGCTGAAGAATGCAATACCCAGTGGTGTTGGAACAGTTTTTATAGTGGGGGAGCGGAAAGCCATTGAACAAAACTATTATGGAAACCACTTCAAGCCAGGGGGTGCGGGCGCACCTCCAGCACCCCTGGCAACAGCCGAAATCTAAAGAGGAACCACTGCACAGCCAACATGACAGAGGAGAGACTGAGACAGAGACACACGACTTGGAAGTTCCCAATATGAAGGTGTGTGAGAAAGGGTACGTTCGATGTATTGGGGATCGATTTATCGCGTCTCGTCTAGACGCGATAAATCGATCCCCGAATCGACGCCCATACTCCACCTCGGCAGGAGGAGTAAGCGGAGTCGACGGGGGAGCTGCGGCAGTCGACTCGCCACCGTGAGGACAGCCAGGTAAGTCAAACTAAGATACTTCGAACTAAGATACTGCATATCTTAGTTCAACCCCCCCACCCCCGCTAGTGTAGCCCAGACCAAAGGCTAGTGTAGCCCAGATCAAACGATCAGGGATTATAAAAGATTTGTTATGGAAAAGTGAGGAGGGAAAATCTTAAGAGAAAGGAGGGAAACCACAGACAGCATCAAACTATGTAGCTACCTGCCACTGCATTGGGAATGGACACTAATGACAAATAGGGAATAAAACTCCAAATGCAGAATGAAGCCCTGTCCTGGACAGATAGTACTTACTATGCATATCCCATTGAATGATACCCCAGGAGTCGGTCTCTTCTACACTTTGATGTATAGTTTGCCACACCAGTAAAGTATTATTGAATTGAACTAGCAGGGCACTTGGGATGAGGTAAAGTTACAAAGTGTAAGAGTCAGAAACTTCTTTGTGCAGCATCTAGCCCAGCAGGGCTCTGGTCCAATTCCGGGGCATCTTCGGTGCTACCATAATACATGTTATTTATTATATGTCTTCTTCTACCTTCTTATTTGCAGAGCCAGATCTTCAGCTGCTGTAGCTACTGACTTCAATGGAACTAAATCGATTTACACCAGTTCAAGCACTGGCCTGTATTGTGTATTCATTTTGCACTGCACATTAGGACTACAGGAATGCTTGGCGTTTGACAGGTGACTGGGCAGTGTGAGCCACCATTATTTTTTACATATTTCCTTATATTTAAGAGGAAGAAAGTTGGCGGGGAGGGGGATTTCTATTTGATTTTTTTCTCTGGAGAGAGGGGAGGAATAAATATATGATTCTCCAGTTTTCCTTCAGACCTTAATTTCCCCTTAATCCATTTGATGAGGAAGCCTGGGGGATGTTTATTAGCTGCGATCTACTTTAGCTCTTATTGCATTCACAGTGGGAGAGTTTCTTTTTGCATGAAGTACTTTTCCTGTTGTTGGGAGATTTTTGTACTTCCAGAGCCTTGGCCACGTCTCTTTTCTTATGGATGTTTGACCTCCTTATCTCCAGTTTTACCTGACTTGTTAACTGCATTTTTAGTTTAAGGATCCTCTGTTTATGGCTCTTTATTTGTGTATTTCTTCTTCAGGATGGATGGGCTGCTGATGTGTTATTGTGAGTTTCTATCACTGGTGTACAGGAGGATAATGGTTACACTTGCAGAGGAGAAAGGTTTGTCATGGAGAAGATGTTTACTTTCCAGCTCATTGCTCAAAATGGCAGGGACGAAGGCCTTGTGATCAGGGTAAGGCACATTCGGTCAGATAGTATAAGAACCTCAGTGGAAATCTCAAACCAAATCTAAATCTTTTTTCAGGTGTCAGAAGTTTAGCCACTGTTAAATTCAGTTAATTTTATTGACGTCAAACAAAAAGAGGAACAGTTACTTAGGAATCAGATAGTACTGAAAGTTATAGGATAAAAGAAGCAAAAGGAAAAACCTGTATTACTTTAAAAGGTATTCAGTACACATGAATGCTTAGTTTTGCCTTCAGTTCATAACCTGTCTGGTTCTATTGATAACCTTCGTTTTCATTTTGGCTGTGCATCAGAAAGAAGTTATTGTTTCATTTCATTTTCATGTGTTCTAGGCCATTTCCTTAGAGGAGGGAATTCAAAGGGCAGCTCAGATGTGAGATAGTTCTTGTGTGCGCCTTTGAAACCCTACACATTACTCCATGGGTTCATAGCACCCTTCAAGTAAGAGCACTGAGCCATTGAATTCCGCCGCCTTACAATGTATTTTCACAGCCTCACATGAGAGATTGCCTTGGAATTTTCTTCTCTGAACACAGAAGCATATCAGAATTACAAGAGTGTTGCTTGTCTATCTACCTGAGGTATTTACATGGGCCCCCATCACCAAAGCATTTGGGCACTTCGTGGTCTTTAATTAATTTACCCTCACAGCACCTCTATGATATAGAGTCTAGTGAAGACGCGATAAAATCGATCCCTGATCGCTCTGCCGTCGACTCCGGAAATCCACCACGGCAAGAGGCGGCAGTGGAGTCGACGGCAGCGCGGCAGCGGTCGACTTTCCCCCGTCCTCACAGCCAGGTAAGTTGACCTAAAATACACAACTTCAGCTACGGTATTCACGTAGCTGAAGTTGCTTATCTTAGGTCGACCCCCCGCTGTAGTGTAGACCTAGCCTCAGTCTCCCATGGTCCAAGGAGGCTTTAAGCAGGTCTCCCAAATCTCTGCTTACCATATCTCTTCTAAAATATCTACTAAGAATTTGGGGGCCAAATTCAGCTCTTAGATACCGCTGTGTAAATCCAGGGTAACTCTACTGACCTTCTTTGAGTTACTATGGACACATCAGTGTAACTGGGAGCAGCATTTGGCCTTGAGTGTGTTAAAAATAACAGAAGGTTAGCATTATATTTATTGCTTTGTTCGCACTTAAAAGAGGGAAAGCACAATTTTAACAAAAAAAATGCTATTTCATAAAAGCTGCAGTTTATCGTCACCAAACAGCTGCCAGAATGTTTAGCAGCCTCCTGATCTAAATCTCAAAGGTCCAGAATTCAGTCTGATCTCTCCTTTATTGGGCTCATAATCTTTTGAAATTGACACTCCATTAAGTGCATATTTTTAATATAAACTGTGCTCATAAATATGGAATTGGCTTTATAACAAGGAAAAGATTTTGCACTAATAGAAAACACTGGCATAACAATGACAAAGGAAAGACTAGTACATCACCCTGATACTCACATAAGGGGCCAGGTTATGACTTTGACCATGTGCCCGTGCCCCTTACTTCTCACTTGGAGCCAGTGAATAGGGAGCAAGTGAGCCGGCAAAGGATGGAATATAGAAATTCACAGATTGGGTCAGGCCCTGAGATCCATCTAGTTCAGTTTACTGTCTCTAATAGTGGCTAGTCAACCAGATGCTTCAGAGGAAGTACAAGGAACCTCTCAATCCCAATCAGTTAGAGATTTGCTTACGACATTAAGCATGAGGTTTAATATTATTTCTAACATTTATGTTAGCATTAAGGCTGGTTGAGGATTTTTTAACACAACATCTTTTGGTTGGAAAAATGTAGATTAATTTAAACCAAAACTATTCGCAGGAAGAGGTCAATTATGATATATTTCCCATTTTGGAAAAAAGTTGAAAAAAGTTTCAGAATTGTCAGTCTACCCGATTTTGACATTTTATGAATGAAAGAGGTCCCTTTTTTTTTTTTTCCAAAATGACACTTTGTTTCAAAATGTAAGATAATGTGAGGTAAAAATGCAAAAAACAAAAGGTTAAAGTTGAAACCAAACATTTCAAAATTATTGAAATGAAACATTTTGGTGGATCTGATCTGCATTTGTGTGTGTGTTAGTTTTTTCGCTCATGAAAATTTTCAAGATTGATTTTCATCCTGAATTAGGACAGGAAAATTTTTTAAAATCTTGAAAATTCTCACAGGATGGGAAAATTGTTTCCCACCCAGCTCTATTTGGTATTAACTATTATAACTCTGGATATTCTTGTTATCCATTTAAATGTCCAGTCCCTTTGTGAATCTTGCTAGGCTTTTGACCCCAATGACATCCTGTGGCAATGAGTTCCACAGTCTAAATTTATGTTGTATGAAAAAGTATTTCCTTTTCAGTTTTGAATTTGCCACCTTCTAATTGAACGTCTCCTTGCTCTTGAGTTAAGAGACAGGGAGAATGGGATAGGAGTTTGGAGAATGGCCAGTAGTGAATTACTACCCACCCAAGCCCCAGAGCAAGAGAGAAGCAGTGAGGGAACTGCACTTCATAGTGCTGAGTGTGTATCTTTTGGGTGCCCAACTTAAGAACACCTTAAAAGGGCTTGATGCTCAGAGGGCAGGTGCTCTGCAAAACCAGGCCTCTCCAAGATGAGACACTTGTGACAAGTTGCGTACCTAAAAACTGAGGCACCCAAATTCACTAGTCACTTTTGATAGTCTTGGCTCCGCTCGTCTTCAGGCTAGTGCCTAAAGGCAAAATAAAACCCTAGATTTGATATACCAAGAAGGTAGGAACTCACACATCAGTTATCCTTGTAAACAATGCTACTGAATGAAAAATGAATAACCGAAATGGACAGAGTAGACAGACAGACTAGACAGGCAAACAGAATGGAATAAGCACTGATGCCTCAGTCAGAGATATGTTGCCACCTCAGTGTGTCTGAGTGACTTAAATAAACCTCGATGAACAGAGATGGGAATATGCAGCTTAGTAATGGGGGGAAAATGGTTGTGACTGAGAATCACTCTTTCAAAACAAATAAGATACAACTTACCTCATATATAAAAATAAAAAGGCAAGGCTTTTTGACAGAAATGGTAATTTGGTTAATTTTCCTTTTCACTTTTTACCTGAATCTTGACCTCTGTCCTGCTCCCTCACTAGGTTTTCCTATTTCCACTTGGCCTTGACAAAAAACAGACCTATCCTTAAATGTGTTATACAAACTAATCATTTATACTAGGAGAGCTAAATGGATGGTACAGAACCCTTTTGAACCTATGTTACATTTTAACTACTTTAAACACATCCAGCTGTGCAAAGTTCAATCATTCACTTCAGCAGGTAAGTCCAGTGTGCGATAACATGTGCGTTTCTTTGCAGATCACCCAAGAAAGGGAAAAATACCAGAGTGCTTGGAAGACAGTTGATCAAATATTTGTAATTTCTCAGATAAACTGTCTTACTACATTCATGTCATCATATTTTAGCTAAAACTATATCACTGTCTCTGTAAATAATGTGGCCTAAGCTTTCAAAAGTGACTAGTGATTTTGAATGCTTCGGTTCTTGGGTACTCAACTTGAAACACCTTAAAGAGCCCTGATTTTAGGTTACCACTCATATAATCATTAGTCACATCTGAAAATTTAGGCCCTGGGTATATCATTTTAACTGATTTTCTATAATGCTTTCTATTGTGGAACAAAGGGGATGTTAGAACATATTAGGTGCCATTTTTCCTGAGAAATTTTGAACAAAAAATGTTTTTCTTTCAATCTCCTGTTTTCAAACATGAAAAAGAGGGAAATGTGTACTCAAAGCCAAACCACGAACTGATTTTGTTTTCCCAAAGCCCCAACATTTCTACTGAAAAGATTTCCCCGAGAATTTCAATTTGTTTTTCACTGAAAAAGAAAACAGAACATTTGAGCCAAAGTGAAACTTTTATGCAAAAATGTTCCTTTTTGTTCAAAAAGCTATTTTTCATCAAAAATGTTTTAATGAAAAAAATGTTGGCCCACACCAGCAATAGGGGACTTGATCCTGTGACATGTGGCACAACTGTTAGACCACCCACAAGTAATTTAAGATTTGGTGCCTAAAAAGAATGGGGCTGTTATATGGTACAAATTGTGTCACTTACGATTAATAATGTAGCAGTTATAATGGATAGAATACTAGAAAATTAGTACGTAGTGTTAAATTAATCAACAAGCTTTGCCACTTGAACTTGTTTCTACTTTGATCCTGCAATGTGCTCCTGAAGCCTACGGGTTTGCATTAAAGGATGGCACGGTCAGATAACTGCCCTAGTGTGGTGTTTAGATGCTGCTTGTGATTATTAGAACTGGGAGCACTGGTTGTTGGGAATCTGAAAGGACAGGAAACAGGAAGGAGGGGAGAGGAGTTGAGGAGGCTGAGTGAGAGTTACAGAGGGTGCAGCAGCAGCTTGGTAAAGAGGTTTCCGCTGTAAAAATAAAGTCCTGTTGAAGTTTGTTAGTACCTTGCCTGGTTGATACAACACCTAGTTATGATGACATTCACAGCATTGTGTCTTAATGCAAACCAAGTGAGCTTTCAAAAGGTTAGTGTGCAGAAAGCAGGCACAACCCCATTGTACAGTTCTGTCTAAGGGAAGGGGCATCATGATATTTTTTTCTTCTTTTTTTTTTTTGGCCTATGAAAATGCCTGGATTTCTGAGTCCGGGAGTGAAGGGATGGATCTTTAATTAACACTCCCAGAGGATGAAAAAGGGGGTTTGCATGACTTACAGGGCCTGTTTGGTTTAAGTGGTGCGAATAACTGAATCATAGAAATTAGGGATGGAAAAGACCTATTCGGTCATGTAATCTTCTTGACAGCGCAGAGTTGTTCTCTACGGTATAGTTTCTAGTGCTTTGTGGAGAAGACTTGAATTCTCCAGAGCTGAAGTCTGCCGTGGAGCATTATGTTTGAAAGGTGCCTACAAAATGGTGAAAAGCCTCTTACCAGCTGGACATGCCCACGAGTTGGGACTTGAGAGTCCCCAACAGGGGGAGCTATTTCAATGATGTAATGCCTAAAGCACATGCTAAAGTCAGCCACTGATGGTCTAAGTAGGCTAAAAAGGTGTGAACTTATGAAAGCTAGATAGGTAGGGGGCCCAATTGCCTGTCTCTTCTGTTGCATGAGAAAGGAGGCAGTGTCTGATCAAAGCAGATACAGGCTCTGAAGGAAGGGTGTCACAAGGGCTCTCTTACTCATGCACGCTGGGTGGTAAAGCCGTCAGCTCCTCAGAAACAGATGCTGAGTATGATCTCTAGGCAAAAATAATAAGAGCTACTGAGCCAAATTCTGCCTGGAGATTTGTACATACAATTTCCATTGGGTGGGGTGGGAGCCACACATATACGCCCCTGAGGGCAGAGTTTAATCCATCCAGTTTATCTTTCTGAGTAACAAAAGCCTTCTACTAGCATGAACAATATCTGCAAGATAGCTCTGCTAATGTTGGGCAAAGTACAGCTTGGCCATGTCTATGTCTGTCACTGGCCAAAGGAGTGTCTTAAGGACCTTGCTAGAGAACGATCCAGGTGGCACTCAATCTGCAAGGCGGCAAAGTCCCTTTGGGATTTGCCTTCGTGAAAATGAATGATGGTGTTCTCTTCACTCCAAATCCTGATCATTACATTTAACACTCCTTTCACTAGATTGCTCCTGGTAAACACAGAGCCAACTCTACCCAGAGTAGCAAGATGGCTTGCACAACTATTTTGTAGTTATTAAAAAAAAAAAGTTTCCGCTAAAGAAACTGGGACATTTCAGGTGTTCCCAGAACTCCAAGACATGATATGAAAACCTGTGACCACTTCAGTAAAATCAGGACAGAAGGTTGCTTTGTTCTGGATTTGGGATGTGCAAGCAAGCAGCACATTTTTATCTCTGTGTACCTGGACCCAAGTTCTAGGTAGATACCACAGGAGTGTAAAGAGAGTTCTTGCTCTCCCTGACTCCGTGCAGGTATATAGTCCAAGTCACACTCTAGCCCTAAACAAGCAAAAGTAGAATCATTAGACAATTTAAATCATTCCACTGAAAAAGGAATCATTTCTTTCCTTCTTTGCCTTTCTCCTCTCTATAATGTTTGTGCTGGAGAAGAGCGGCGTCCCACCATGGCACGTGCAGTTTTTTCATAGGACTACGAAGAAGAGTGTCGCCAGCAAACAGAATACACTTTACCTTTCCATTCGGCGTCGTTTTTAAAGATATCTGTACCAGAAATCCCATTAACAAGGAAGATCATGTTCAGCAAGGTGATACTGACACCTTTTTCATCCTATAAAATGTTTTATTAACCCCCTGCCAGCCCTTTAAGCCTGGAGCCTGGTTCAGAAAAGGAGTTGCTGAAAGAACCAGCCTGTGCCACAACTAAGTAAAGGCTTCTTTCCTCTTCCCGCTGCTGTTTGTCACCGCTAACAACCCTGCTTCTGAAAGTTTGCTGTAGCTTTGTGGGCAGCTTGCATAGCTAGACAATGCAAAGCACACAAAGGGAGCCAGAATCCCCCAGTGTTGTGGTATTCTATCCACTGGCTAAATGCTTGCAAACTGAAGTAGGCTGAAGACTAGCTGTTACATTTATTGGACAAACGCTGCTTGGTTGGCCCATTGCCAGAAAAAATAACCCATTACAATCAAAACCCAGTTAAGTCAAACAGTCCATGCTTAATTAAGCCCCCTCCAAGAGCTTTCTGTTCAACAAAGCTGATATTTTCAGCAGGTGAGACTGAAGCTGTCCAGCCCATAGTACCCAATCTAAACCCTTAAACGTGGGTGTCCGTGTCGTGTGTGATGCTAACTCTGAAAGGGGGACTCAGCTGGATCCCAGAATTACAGTCTTCGCAATATAAACGTAAGCTAAAAAGCTCCCCAAGCCCCGACATCATTCACAAAATGGAATGATTTGCTTTCACTTTAACGTCAGGGCCCAGTCTGGTGAGGTGACTTCACTGGGCCTGAATCCAACGCTCATTCAAGTCAACGGGATTCTTTCCACTGACTGAGAAGCAGACCCCTTGTGCCTCATCCTGCACTCCAAAAGACATAGTCACTCAGCACACGTGGGAATCCGTAAGAGTGATGCACCTAGGGTGTGATCCTGCAGCCAATGACATCAGCTCAACTTCAGTGCTGCAGAATTTAGCCTAGTCTAACTCCCATTCAAAGTCAGTGGCAGCTGACTTAAAGCAGTGAACAGGAGGGCAGATTTTCGCCATTATAACCACAAAGATGGAGATATTACAGGTCAGTCCCATACAATAGAAAGATAAAACAGAGAGGAAAGCATCTGTAGCATGTGAATAGAAATTTTTCAATGCCGCCTGTCTGTAAAGATGGACACAGGTAAACAAACAGTGACTTCCTTTAAAAGGTTCTTTTTCTTTTCAGACAGAGGTGAGCAGGCCAGGCCCTGACTTGTTTGGGACTAGGGTGTTTCATTGTGGTTTGGAGATGCATCCAGAATTTTTTATTACTCAGAAACTTTGGTTCTGCGTGTGTTTTTTAAGGAGTCTGAGAATGAAATATGATTCATATTTGCATCTGTTAGCATGTTGGGAAGAAAAAAGGATGAGCAAATTGCTGCTGAAAGACAAATAAAAAAAGCTGATTCCATTTCCCACAACACTTTCTAGGTTTGGGCTGCATCTGTTTATGTTACCAGAAACTTTGTAATAGAATTAAAAGTGGAGGACAATGGCAAAGTCAGCAACGGTTACGGCTGAGCATCTGGTCTTCTTGAAATGTTGATTTGGATGGAATATAAAAAGTCACTGCTGTAAATTAGTTCCATGACATTTTGTTTTTAAAGAAGTCCTTCGGGCTTTTGAAAATAACAGTTTAGTTCCATGATGTAATCTACTCTGACTGACCAGATCTCATCCCTGTAGAAAGAATACATTGTAATGTCTGTGTGAATGATGAGTGTACATACCCATACAAATAAGATGTTATGCATAGTACTTACCACATAAATCTGTGCTATCATAATAATAGTTGAAGTATAATGGAGGGAAAATGTCATGTATTGTAAAGAATTTTTTCCCTACATTAACCTCCATAAATGCCTTAAGGACACAGAGGGTACATCTTATGAAAGGACCTTTATGAGGCTGCATAACATGACATTCCATTCATAAAACCAGAAAAAGGCAACATGGTGTATCGGCACAATTCTGTTAAACAGCAAAACGTTAGGATCTTCATGAAAAACACTGACATCATTTGCTGCAACTTCTCACCCAGACGGAACATGTTTCGAATTTGTAAATGCTAAATATGAAAGATAATGTTGTGCAAGAGTTCAGATTAAAACCAAGCTTTCCTCCAGAAAAAATATTGTCCTTGAACCGCCAAAATATATTATTGGTGGCACAATAGATAACTAGAATTCCAAACCAATACCAAGGCCAAGTGGCGCTAGGCGCTGTGCATATACATAGAAAGAGAGAGCGCCTGTTATTCTATAGCGCTTACAGCCTAAATAGACAAGACACAGCGAGGGAGAAAAGAAATATTATCCCCATTCTTACAGATGGAGAACTGCAGCACAGACATTTTACATGACTGACCCAAGGTCAAAGAGGAAGCTTGTGGTAGATCCAGGAACTGGCCCCAGATCTCCTGAGTCTCAGGTCTTTAACCGCAAGGCCAACCTTCCTCAATTTTGTGTCAGCAATTCAGATTTCGTTAAGAATGCTTAGCACACCCACAGAATGTAATACTAGGAACTGAAATGGCCAATCCTTCTGTGGGTGCAGTTACATTGCCTTCAGGAGGAAGCATTTGTAGGCATGTGGCTTTATTTTGCATAACACCATTCTGATAAACTGTATCTAAAAAATGCTTTAGAGAGTGAAATAATACAGTAAAAGGAGAAATATAGCAAAGGAAAGGAAGAGTTGTAGGCAAGACAGAATGGGAAACGGCTTTCAGATGAGATTTGAAAGGCAATGGAAAGTAAATGAGGAAAGCGATAGAGGAAGGACTGTTCCCAGTGGCAAGAGAAAGCCATGTTACCAGTTGTGACAAGACTGTGTGGAAGGATATAGGGAACAGAAGCACAAATGTCTCAGATAAGCAGAATCCAAATAGACTGTCTGCTTTCCTGTTCACTGTGTAGGGCAGAAGGAAGAAAACAACGTGGAAGCAAAATGATTATTATTAATATGATAGTAGTTCCCAGAGGCTCCAACCAAGATCAAGGCCCCATTGTACTAGACACTGGTTAGACACATCACGAGAACAGACCCAGCCTCGCCATCTAAACAGACACGGATAATAAAGGCAAAGAGAGCAGAGCATAGCAGGTCAGCGACAGACCTGGGCAGTCCAGTGCAGAATGCACTGGGCCCCCTCTGTATCCCAAATTGTTCATTCCCTCAAAATGAAGGTGGGGGAGAAAATTCTTCATGTAACAAAAATCCAGCGAGGGAATGATATAGAAGCGGGCCCAGAATCCTAAGTACATGCAGGAGTGCTGCAGACCAGATGGTACGTAGACAATTTGTCTATCAGCCGGTGCTGTGGGAGGAATGTACAAAAGGAGAAAAAAAATACCTTACGCTGCTTGTGCAAACTAATCCAAATGCTTGCTGAAAGTTGCAAACCTTTTGTTAATTTGGTTAATTCTTTGAGGGGGGCAACGCAGAGAATAAGTGATACCAGAGCACCGACTCCCTGGAAGAATCTACTATCCCACCAACGGGGGGTCCCCACAATTGTTACACTAACAACAAGCCTGTGAGGCAGCAT
The DNA here is from genome assembly GCF_002925995.2 of Terrapene triunguis. Lineage (NCBI taxonomy): Eukaryota > Metazoa > Chordata > Testudines > Emydidae > Terrapene > Terrapene triunguis. The sequence goes on along the minus strand of NW_020664483.1, from coordinate 9,430,508 downwards.
GAAAACTCTTTGAGAGCATCAGAGATGGAAAACACATGCTGGCGTACCCACTGGAATGATATGACCCAATGTGCATAGACCACCGACTGACTACATGTGCATAAGCGCTCCCTGGGGGGGGGGGGGTCTTTGACTTTCTAGCCCCCAAACAAGTGACAGAAAGATTCACACCCTCTTGGAAAAGGCTCTGACACTCCGCATGTGCAGGTTTGGAAAAAGAAATAATCCCACGCTGCAGTGAACGTGTTGGAGAAGTCGCATGACAAGATCAAGTGGCTAACCCGTTGGTTTCTCTCCCTGGGTTTATTGTGTCTGATAATGAAGCCAGTCTGGGGCGTGCTGCTGAGAATGGGGGATTTGGTCATGTGTCATGTTTTGCAAACTGCCTTAATTAAATTGTTCGTGATTTCCCCCCCCCTAAAGCAAACAAAAGGCATATGAAACAAATACTGGCCTTTGCCTGTAATAGAGACATTCTACAGGGGGTCTAGGATGGGTACATGACATGGGAAGAATACCACTCCTGCCAAATGTGCATCTCAATCTGATTCTCACATGCAGAGAACCCTTTGGCGCCTTTTTACTGCCTTTTATTTTCTGTCCCTCCCCTGCACCCTGTTTCCTTGAACTACAATAGGGATTTTCCCGTTTCATTCCGACTCCTTTCCCCCATCCTAGATATCGTCCTTTTTCACCTCCACAGTCGTGCATTCCCACAGAGGAAGTGACTGTGACTCACCAGCCAGCATGCCCCTTTGTGGCTGGGCATGGCGTAGCAGGCTTTCCTCCTTTTGCACCCCCTGTTGCACAGCTCCTTCAGCCCTCTGGTATTCTGCATCTTCTTTGAGACTCAACTCTCTGGCCAGATCACATATGGTCCCACCCTTTCCAGGATAAACCAATGGTCTCCCTACAGACTTACTAGTTCTTACCCCTGGTATCAAAAGGTTGCGAAATCTTTCTCCCTTGTCAGGGTTTTTTGGCTCCACCTTCATCAGTGGTCCAGTAGGGGAACCCAGGCCATCCCTCCCCTCTGGGTTCTGGGCCAGGGAGCCTTTAAATAAGCAGTCAAGATCTGGCCATGCTGACGGTTGCTGCCTTCCTGGACCACTTCCTACCTGGCCCTGTCTTGCGCCTTTCCCACAGCTTCTTCCCAGGCTCACAGTACATCAGTAGGTCTCTCTAAGCCTCTTCTAGAGACTCACTACCGAGCTTTATAGTACTTTCTGCCACCCTACTGGTTCTGGCTGCAAGAGCGGTCATCTACTCCCCTGGCAGGTCAGTCTCTGCCCCAGCAGGAGTTTTTCTGTTCCGCACGGTCCCCTCCACCAGCACAGAGAATCCTGGAAGACTCACTTCCCCCAGCTACCCTTCCCGACTGCCTTGGGCTGTCTGACACAGGCCTATCTTCCCTCAGAGAGGATCTGTCAGCCACAGGGTGGCCAACTTTCTAATCGCACAAAACCGAACATCCAGCCCCGCCTCTTCCCTGAGGCCACACCCCCTGCTCACTACATTCCCCCTCCCGCAGTAGCTCGTTCTCTCCAACCCTCACTCACTTTCACTGGGCTGGGGAAGAGGGTTGGGATGCAGGAGGGAGTGAGGGCTCTAACTGGGGGTGCGGGCTCCAGGGTGGGGCCAGAAAAGAGGGGTTCAGGGTACGAAAGGGAGTTCTGGGCTGAGCCAGGGGATTAGGGTGCAGGGGGGTGAGGGATCTGTCTGGGGGTTCAGGCTCTGGGGTGGGGCTGGAGATGAAGGATTTGGGGTGCAGGAGGGGGCTTCAGGCTGGGGGGTGGGGCAGAGGGGTTCAGGATGTGGGAGAGGTCTCTGGGCTGGGGCAGGGGATTGGGGTTCAGGGGGATGAGGGCTCAGTCTGGGGGTGCAGGCTCTGGGGTGGGGCTGGGGATGAGGGATTTGGGGGTGTAGGAGGGGACTCCCAGTTTGGAGGGGCTCAGGGTTGGGGCAGGGGGTTGGGGCTCGGAGTTGGGATGCAGGCTTACCTCCGGCAACTCCCGGTCAGGGGCCCAGCGCAGGGGTTAAGGCAGGCTTCCTGCCTGTCCTAACTCCACGCTGCATCCCGGAAGTGGCCGTCAGGTCTGGCTCCTAGGCGGAGGCACGGCAGGTGGCTCTGTGCGCTGCTCTCGCCCGCAGGCACCACCTCCACAGCTCCCATTGGCCGTGGTTCCTGGCCAATGGGAGTGTGGAGCCAGTGCTCAGGGCGGGGGCAGCGTGCTGAGTCCCCTGGCCTCCCGCCTAGGAGCTGGACCTGCTGGCCACTTCCGGGGTGCCAGGACAGGTAGAGACTAGCCTGCCTTAGCTCTGGAGCACCACTGACTGGACTTTTAATGGCCCGGTCAGCGATGCTGACCGGAGCTGCCAGGGTCCCTTTTTGACCGGGTGTTCCAGGCCAATTTAGCCCCCTTGACTTCTGCTCTCCTTCCTGGTCAACCCCCACCTGAGCTAGGTTCAGCCCTCCTCCCTCCAAGCTTTACACCTACTGCAGGTGTAGCAGGGCACCGCGGACTGAGCGCATAGGCTCTCATCAACCCCTTCTGGCCCCATGTCGGCCTTTATACTATAGTACTGTGAAACATTGTGTTGTGCGCAGTGTGTCACAGATGGAGCTGCAAGTGATACCTTTCATTAAGGTTGCCTAACATTTTGCATTATAAGACCCTGATTTTGGTTACTTATAAATATGACACACTTTAACTTTTTGATTAGCATAGAGTATATACTGGAGGAAGGATGGTGTAGTAGTTAGTTAAGATTCTGGCCTGGGAATGCCAAAATTTAGGCTCAATTTCTGGCTCTGCCACAGATTGTTTGTGTGACCTTGGGCCAGTCATTTAATCCCTTCATGCCTCAAGTCCCCATCTGTAGATAAGAATACTCCCCTGCTTCACAAAAGGTGTCATGTAGATAAATCCAAAAATAGTTGAGGTTTCTGCGGCAATAGAGTAATGGTTTAGATCATTGCAGTAACATTCCTGCCTGCTGTGGTGATTTTCAACCATCCCTCCAGAATGCTGTCATATTTCTTTCATACAAGGGCCCCAGGTCTGAGTTCTATCTACGTCACTACTTATGCCAGTGAGATCCGGGAAGCAATAAGCTGTATATAAATATTTGATCTGCACCAGCAACTGCGTTAGCACACAGAGCAGCAAAACATTTCAGGAGGCCAAGTAGTAAGGCTCCGAATTTGGATTTCTGCAAAAGCTGGGCTGAGCTCAAATAACCCAGTAGACCCACTATTCCAAAACCTCCCCAAAAAATTCAAATATTTTAATCTGCATATCTATTTCTTTCTGCTTCGTTTTTTCCCCCAAACGTACATCAGAGAGTCATTTCTTAGGCTGCAATTGCGAGAGATACAGTGTTAGCCTCTGATCCCCAAAGCACTTGAGCAGAGCCTTCATTTTAAGCACATGACTTCAATGGGCATATTCACTTGCTTACATTTAAGTCTGTGTTTAAGTTTATTCCTGAACTGGGGCCTGACTGCAGTATTTCAACCAATGAGAAGATAAACTCTCTGACTGTTTTCCCTTCACAAATGGCTTCTTGAAGCATTAAAATAGCCTGTGGGGAATAAACGGAAATACAGATGCAGCTAAAGATCAGCGCAAGAAACAGAAATATTATCTCCTGTGTGCTCTTTTACCCCAAAAAAGGGAGCTTTGCATTTATAGTGAAGCTGGTAAAACTGGACTTAGGGGGAGATGAGGGAGAACAAGTGTTTCCCTCTGTATCAAAACTAAACAGGAAGTGGTGTGACAGTAAGTTTGATTTCTTTTTATATATTTGACACCTTCATATCTAGGTTAGCTTTATAACAAAGTGTGTCAATTTGGTGCTTAGTTAAAGATTCGGGCTCTGATCCAACAACGCACTTAAGCATGTGGATAAATCACTCTAAGCTGGGTAAGTCAGTCCCACTTAGCCAAATTCCCAGCTGATGTAAATCAGCATAGCTCCACTAAAGCCAATGGTGTTACACCAATTTACACCACTAAGGATCAGTCTAATTGACTTCAACAGGACTAAGTTACTGCTTAAAGTTATGCATGATTCTATGGTTTGCATAAGAGCTTTACTGGATCAAGATCTAAGAGTGTGGGCCATACCATCAAGAATACGTCACCTACAACATCTCCAGCATTCCAGTTCTAGCCCTCTCTTGTGCTAGATTAATTAGCTGGTGTGGGGACAGAGAATGGAGCTTGGGGTGTGGAATGATGTCCATCTGAGGCTAGGATGAGACAAACTGACTCACTCATTGTGACTCAAATCAGTCTCGGGTCTCAGAGATGAAAGGCTATTGCACTAAACCACTGTACAGTAGTATCTCTTTGTAGTTCTCTTTCGACTATAGAAAAATGTAATGCTGAGAACATGAAAAACAGCCCGTTTTTGTCCTTAGAACTGAAGTGAAAATGAGCTTGTTTTAAACTGCCCCAGTCAAATGGCTTCCTTTTTAGCGTGTTGATTATACATTCATAACAATTCAAGCAATTACTGTGGCAGTAAATGCAACATAATAGTTGTTGGGATAATACTTAGTAATTGCTCTACAATTTGAAAGGTTTTATATAACCGCTGCCGAACTCCGATTATAATTAAAATATATATAAATATAGAGAGCTGATTATGTAATAGCCATGTACTGTATACACAATGTCGTACTTTGAAATGAAACAAATGTTAAATCTCCCCCTGGGTTAAAAAAAAAGAAACAAATTGTGGCACTGGGTTGATGAGTGGATAAAGTGTCAACGTTTAGGTTTTGTCACTGTGGATCAACTCCAGCCTGAGCTTAACTTAGAATTATAAAAGATCTGGTGGTCTCAATTTGGCAGGCAGTAGATTCTAGCGAATGAATGTGCACATCCAGACCATCACCAGCTGAACAGCACAGCTGTGGCAGTGGGAATAGATTCAAGGATCTTTTGCTTCAAAACTGAATGACTGAAGCTAAATCTATTGGCTAAAATGTCTATTACAGCTGGTCAAATTTGTTGAATGCAATGTGGGGGGGTTGTCAATGCAATTTTTCTGTGTGCGGGTGGGAAACTATCGACATTGTCAACATTTTCCTTTATTTCTTTTTTTTTGCAAAATAAATTCTGAACATCCAACTGAATTTCAACCAACATTGTTATCACCGTTATGGTTGAAAACGTTATTGAAACAGTTATCAATAGTTTTTTTGTCTACTAAAAACCTGGCGTTCAGGAAGCAAATGTTTCAGGTACTGAAAAGTTGGGTTTTGGAAAACAAAAAAATGTCAGTAACTATTTTAATTACATTTTCAATTAAAAAAACACAAAACGCATCATAAAAATGAAAAACATCCATATTTGGAGCCATTTTAACTCCTTTGTAATAAAAACAACTTCAACCTTTTGAATTTTTTCTCTAATTTTTTCAACAAGCTCTGGCTCTCATTAGTAGCATCAGGATATACCGTCCCTTTGTACATGAGCCCCACTTGAGATCAACATCACAAACACTTGACTTTCTCCAGCTGGGGACAGTACTAGACATATACACCAACTAAAAGCTTATAAAGGCCTGTATAGGACAGAACATACAAATAACCATCACCTAGAAAGGCTAAGGATCTTGTCCTGCATCACTGAAATCAATGGGAGCTTTGTCATTGGTTTGAACAGGTACCAGATAACACCATAAGAGGAGAGACCTATGGGTTAATATGTCCTTCATTTCTATAAAGGATGGTCCTCTCTGTTGGTCACATACTGGGAAAGAAGCTGCAAAGGAATTCAATAGCCTGTGAAGAAAAGTCTAGTCCTACTGTTTCCATTCCCCCAAGTCCTTCCCAGCATAGCAATTCATTCATGCCTAAATGCTAGAGCTCAGCACAGCCCTCTGTTCTCATGGTGGAACTCCCTAATGTTTCTGCATTACAGAAGGTTGTCTCCATTTTGTGTGCTTGTCTTATTTTTCAGTTCATGCCTGTTTTTTCTCCATTACTGAAGTTCAGTTTTTCTTCTCTCTTTCCATCTACCACTCAAATTCCTTTCCAGATCGTCCTCCAGCACTTTATGTCTCTGGAGCCCCAAACAGGGGGGGACCGAATTGGGAAATTAGCTGCACCCTCAACCCGCCATCCACTCCAATCGCACCAGGTTGTGCAGATGTTTAAGATACACTTATGTAGGCTCTCTTGTGCTCTAACGGGCTTAGCTTCCCCTCATTCTGGGGAAAATTTGCAGCTGTAAGGAACATTCATTTATTTGTATTTCAAACTGCCAATATGTTGTTTGGGAGGATTTTGTTTTGTTTTTTACATTGTATGTTTTTGTTTACCACAGACAAAGAATTCCTGCAATATATTCAAAACTAAAAGGAAAAATATAAGATAAAGATTAGGCACCAGATTCTCAGCTGGTGTCATTCAGTATAGTTCCACTGAAGTCAATGAATGTATGCCACTTTCCACCAGCTGGCCCTAGCACTACGTGGAAATATGCTTTTTTCCACTCTACAATCTGGGGGCCAAATTTGTTGTTCGTGTAACTGGGCTAAACTCCATCAATGTCAATGGAGCTGTGTCCATTTACAGCAGCATTGAAATTGGCCCTTGGTCATTATGACATGCTCTGTACATAGAAAGGAGGTCGTCTGACATTGTGTGAATATTTTATTCTTATGTCAAGCAAAGGAAAAATATTCACTGCTTTGAGTGAGTCTTGATTGCCTGGAAACATAGCACGGGAAAAGACTTGAGAAAAGTCTTGTGTTTCTTGTGTTGCAGAAATACCCCAGATACTCAAACTCCATTTTTTTTATAGGAAAGTCCATGAGAAAGAAGTTTGACTGCCAGCACTTGTGTTATCAGAGTGATTTAACATTGAGTTACGCTAGCAGAGCCTATAAATCTTTACTAACAGCTTAACATGTGAGGCATTTGATGTGTCTGGGAACCTGCTGTATGAAAGAAATTAGCTGTAAAAAAAGAAGTGAAATGCCTATTCCCCTGGGAAGAGTCTGTAAGGCTGCTAATAGATCATCTGTTCATTCGAAAGACACTTGTTCCTCTAGTAAAACAGCAACTAATATTTTTGCTTTCCACTGCTTGGACAGGAAATATGGTGCTAAGGGCCAATAGACAGAGCAAATTATCATATTAATTACACGGTCAGTAAACATTTGCTGTCCCACGTTTCCTAAAGTCTGAATACTTCCTGGTTGGATTTCACCAGTGGAACCAGCCTCTGTTAGCTGTTTCACTCTGATGTGAATGTCTGAGAAGATGGGTTACATTTTAGGGGATAGCCAGGTTAAACACACTCATCATAATGGTAGGGAAGCGTCAGTCACCCGGGAAGGCAGAAAAACTTCAGTGCTACCAGCGTTTAGGCCACAATTTTTAAATGTGGGCCTCTAAAATTAGGCACCTAAGTAATGCGCTGATCCTGCAAAGAGAAGCACACAGGGAAACCTCTGCGCTCTCACAGAGCCGCATTGATTTCTACACACTCTTCATAAGTTATAGGATCAGGACCTATGTGGCCTGATTTCTAGAGGTGCTGCGCATCCACAGCACCCATGCTGGGCCAGATGTTCACCTCCACTGTCTTTATACCAGCTGAGGATGTGGCCCATGATAGGCTGAGCTGGGTGAGTCCTGAATGCAAGCTGGAGAAGGACTGCAGGATTTGGCCCTATGGCAGGACTTATTGGTATCCAAAGGAGAATCTACAGCATTTCGAGCACAAATGTCAGGGTCAGAGTGCAATTTACCTCATTTCATCTTCACCAAAGCAAGACACCCCTATGCAGTACTTCAATTTTCTAACTGTCACTCTTCCGTTTGGGATGTGCAAGTCATTAGGCTCAGTCAGGTCAACTTCAAAGGGAAAAAACAAACAAACAGTGAAGTGTTTTGAAAATGCTACGGTGGAATTCTATGTCTTGGGCAGGGCTTCAGCCTCAACATTTTTGGCTAAAATAACTCCCAGATTTTATCCTGAACAGGACAACTGCTAAGAGAATCTTTTGATTTTTTGGAAATCTTTCAGTATGTGCCACAGATCATTTGCATGAAGATACATTGTTGCCTTTAATTCTAATACTAAGGCACACTAAACATAAAGAAGAGGTGTAAATAGTTGGTGTGAACTGACAGAGCACCGTCTGCATCAGTTGGAGCTATGTCAATTTACATCAACAGAGGAACTGGTCCTATATGTTTATTTTATATATATTCAAAATAATTACAGCTATGCATTAAATCTCATGGTTTCAAAGTCGCCACTGATTTGCGATGGCTCAAGTTCTGGGCGCTCCATCTGAGATAACAACTCAGGGCATCATTTTCAGAAGTGCTGAGCTCCCAACCTATCAAATTGAAGTCCAGGGGAGCTGCGGGCACTCAGAACCTCTCAAAATCAGGCTCTGAAGTTGGGAACCAAAAATGGAGACATTCCAAAATCAGTGGGCACCAGAAAATGCAGCTGCGAATACAAAGGGCTAAATTCAACCGTTGCCAATTGAACTCAGTGGAGGTTGATAACATCAGGTTCAAATTTGGCCCCTACACTCATTGCACTGAATGATGATCAGGGTGCCTACAGGGTCTCTTTGCTACTTATCACAGACTTTTATTCAAAGCAGAATTTGAGAGACGTAGAGGAGTGAATATAAGGGGACTACATTTAATACTTTTTCTATTCAGCTGAGGACCCCTGCAATTATTTTTAAGTGATATTTTTAGCCAGTTTGTGACACTAGGGATTTGGAGCACTTTTCCCGTAGTGGTAGGTTGTTTTATTGGTCTTTCACCAAACATACTTTAATGGTTTTATTTTCACCTCCATTAATGCTTAAATGCTTCCATGAGGCATTGTAGTCAGTTATTCTCCACCGAAATTGAAAAATAACACGAATGACAGTGCATTTATAAACACAGAGAAAGTACCAGCGTTTTCTCCATTACTCTGTCATCAAAGATATCAGCTCTAGGTTGTGCTCAGAGCATTAGCCCATGTAGCCTGATATGAGTTCATGAGGCTGGAATTCAAAACACTAACCAGCTGTGGGAACCCGGGAAGAAGCCTGTCACACTAAATGGTATCCAGATTAGAGCTGTGAGAATTTGGGAAAGCCCGTCTAGCAAGCAAGCTCCTTTAGGAAAAAAACAATGGTTCCCAAGTAGCTACATTTATAAGTCTAGAGGAAGAAAGGCCTAAATTAGATATAGAAGTAACTAGGCCTGACTGAAACTAACTCTATATCAGAGGGAAAGTTGTCAAGGGAAGGGAAACAAGTTGAGCAAGTTGTTTCTTAATTATGATGTGGACTTTCTCTTGGATAAATCTCTCTCAAATGCAACCTCAGGGCCATATCCTGCTTTCAGGTACATGTGTGTGCATGTACATCTTCTGGCAGAATTCAACCCTAAGAAAAGATGACAACTTGTATCATGCTCTGAATGTTAGATCCACTATGCTACCATATGCACAGAGCTGTTCATGTCTGGCATGCAGGTGCTTGATTTTGAAACTCCAGCTAACTAGACAGAAATGTCTAGGGGGACCACCCACAGTGTAATACAGAAGAGAAGGAGAGAGGATGGGATTGATACTGCATCCGCCCCACAGCGGATTTCATGCTTGGGACAAAGCAATTACTCTCTTTCTCTCCTTCCAATCCTGAGCCACTATCGGATTTCCTACACTTCTCCACTACTGGAGAACACACCGCCTGCTGAAACGTATTTATGGCTGATCCTGCTAGATGCAGCATGTTTGAGGCCTGGAGCCGTATCTCTTCTTTTGATTTGCAGCATCCTTTAAAATGGTCTTAAAACAGTTCTTTGGAAGGGATGGTGTCTCTTTAGCTTTGTTCAATATCATCCCAGTCACTTGGCACAGGTTTGGCAACACTAGCCCACTGCAGTGAATGTACTGGTTTCAGAAAGCTCATAAGGATGTGCCAGCATGAGGTTCAAGCCTGGAAAAACTCAGTACTTCGTTACTAATGTAGCAAATTGCCTTGGGTATATCCATCAGTGTCAATACTGGATAAGTGCCGCACATCAGGTGTTGGCTGTTTGAGGTTTTTGGCATGAGGTGGAAGAGGGTCGCCCAAAGGCAGAAATACTTCAGGAAGTGATCTTTTTCTGCATACTTAGTTAGTGACCCTGAACACAGCAACCACACAGATGGTGTCAGGTCCCTCAGAGGTTCCAAGGACATGGGCAACGATCTGATTGATGTTACACCTGTTAAGACTCGTGGGAGTAACTAATGACATGTGTCTAATGAAATTCTCACTTGTGATTTCCCCTCTTTCATTACATCTAAGTCTTTTTAGGCACTAAACTTTGCTCCTGACTCAGAAGAAAATCACAAGCCATTCTCTGTCCACACACTAATTGGTCTGATTATGAAACAAAATACATCTTCAAGACAAAAAGAAAGAACACTTTCAAATGCTATTTCCATTTGTCTTAACCTGGCTCAGAAAGGTCTGTCACTCTCCCTCACACATATAACAACAAGAAAACAACCTTTTTGGGGGGGGGGCTCACAGGAGGTGATTTTGGGAGGGCTGGTAAGAAGACCTTAAAAAGGGCTATTTTAGTTCTTATCTCCCTACTTTCTATGTATTTAACAATTTAAAAAAAAAGAATAAAGCTGGTCAATAATTTTTGAATGAAATATTTTGTCAAAAATGACTTTTTTAATGAAAAAAATGTCTTTTTTCTTCAAAATTGTCCTTTTTTTAGATGAAACACGGAAGTGGAAAAATTTGGACTATCGGTTTTCCTTCCCCCTCCCATCCCACTCCCTTTTCAATGACCAAATGTTAAAAGACTAAAAAGGAGAGAAAGGAGGAGTAATGAACCTTCTGGAGAATGAATCCCAAATTGTTGCCCTAACTGCTCAGAAAGTTCATCACTTAATAGTTAATGAAATAAAATAACTGAGTGTGCATGCTTCCCTCCATGTCATGACACAGAGGAATGCCTGCACCCACTGGAGGGGAGAACTCCACCTAGGTCATTCTCATCTTTTCCTCCAATTCTGCAGCAGCCTCTGTGGCAGTGAGATAAATGTGAGGGCCAGAGTACTTTGCCCCCAAAACACTGATCAGCCAAAAATCAATCAAGACATAACGTCTTACCAAACACCTTCTCCTGTGTTTATAATTGTGTAGCAAGACTCCTCAAAAACCTCACTTGTCTGTCTTATGCATCTTTTGGAGTTAAGTCTACTCAATTGTCTTTCGAATTTCAATTCATATCTGATATCATTTTAGCCCCCTTAAAACCACTATTATAATTTATAGTTTGCAGTACAGTAGCTTCTAGAGGTCCCAGCCAAGATCAGGATCCTGTCATGCTAAGCACTGCACAAACACATAGCAGGAGACAGTCCCAGCTTCAAATGCCTGACAATCTAAACAGAAAAGATAGAGAAAGGGTGGGAAGGAAAACACATCAGCAAATAGCCACCCATTTCATGACACTTACATATGCACAGATACGTCCATATAGGGCGTCTCTCCATATGGTCTGAAGTTTAAATAAAAGCTATAGGCCAGACCCTTAACTGGTACAAATTGGTGTGACTCCACTGAAGCTGAGGATCTGGCCCAACATTTGGATTTTACCCGGTTTATCAGTGTCACCAGGCCCAATTTTCTCTCTTCTTTATTCTTGTGCTAAATCATTTCCCTCTCTTTGTTAATCCCACCCACTCTTCTCTGTTCTACCAGTCGTTCTCTCTCTCGGGTCAGATCCCTGTTTGCTGCTAGGGCCTTTTTCTTTCTCGCCATTGCCAGGCCTTATCTTTTCTGTTTCCACCTTCCTCCCCTTCATACCTCTGTCACTCACTCATGATCAGCTGTCAATCCCACCTCTCTCTCTCTGCCTGTGCTTGCCAGCTTCCTTCCCTCCTAAAGGCTCTACTCTTCCCTCAAGGGCTCCGACTCTGAGGTAGTTTTTCTTCCAGCCCTGCCCCCTAGTTTCGGACATACTCCACTGGTTTCAACCTCTAGCAGTGAGAGTCCTGAGGGAGGAAATTAGTGCAACAACTAATGGATAGGCTTTTCAAGTGGCAGGGCTGCTGCTTATGAATGTGAAGGATTTTGGTTCAAGTCCCAGTTAGGGCAGGTCCATCATACCCAGTGATACCACCACAGAACTACTGACTACTGCCACCAGCACATAACCCCTGCTCTTGATACAACAGCTTCTCCTCTGATACGTTCTTATCACAACAATACTTGGCTTGCAAGCTACCATCTGACAGCGTGTTCATATGGGTTAGCTGAACTGTCACTAAAACATCCTCGCTTAGACAGCTTTAAAAAGGCCATAGTTCCAATGGAACTACAATCTTAATTCCTAAATATTTGAAAGGACCCATCTTTTCTCTGGAGCATATTTATCCCATCCTGGCTCTGAACATCATTTTTATTGCAATCCAGGCCTCAGAGAAAATCGACATGGTTTTCTAACAGAGGATGATGCCTCCTTCTGAAGATATTTACATACACAAAAGGAAGGCCCGCCCCTTGTTTAAACAATAAGTGTCTTGGAGTTTTAGCAACGGTTACACAAGTTTTTCTAATTGCATTTCGGCATTTGATAGTTATTTTCTTATGAGTGAATAATTTTCATCTGCTAAACATTTACAGCCTATATTAGAAACTTCAAAGGCCCCAGTACTTTTATGACATTAATCCCCATCAGTGCATACCAAGTCACAAGAAAGAAAAGACTAAACTGAAGGTATTCAAAGAGAGCCACAATGGAACACTGAAATATAGATAGCTTCAAGCAATTATAAATAAAGAGTAAACATTGCTCTCTTCGGCTACCTCATACTAAGAGATACCCATCACTCAGTCAAGACAAGGCTAATTCATTCCAACCCTTTCCCTTCCTTACAGCAACTTTGTCACTTCTGTTATAGCTTAAGGACCATAATTCTAACCTCAGATCTGTGTACATGGCAGCTGTGATGTTGATATGAACAAGATTTGATGCTAGATGCAATATCTTACTATGGGAAAAGAATCTTGAATATCAATGTGTGAGCCGCAGTTGCAATTACTACAAAGAATTTTTTCGATTATAAAACCCATTACTTCATTTGTTAGTGGACGGTGTTATTCAAGGAACAGCCTACTACTAGAACTGGTGATAAAATGAGGGAGAAAAATTCACAACATTGAAATTTCAGTGACATTTGTAATCATTTTTTTTTTTGACAAGTTCTAGTGCCTATGTTAAGAAAACCCACATTATCATGCCATCTAAGTTAAACGTGATATCAGAGAACTGGAAATACTCTGAATTATTGTGAATGCAGACTCTTCCCAACCAGAGAATGTCCCCAGAATAAATAACCAAAATCAACAGTCTATTCTCACACAAAACCCTATTCTTTATCAACACTGTAGGTGCATTTCTAGAATCCTTTTGGGTGGGGCTTGAAGGCTGCCTCTGGAGTTCCCCTTGTGACTACTACAAGTGGAATGCGTTAGCTAACAAGTCTGCACCTATGTCAGACAGGCAAAGGACTTTCTTTGTTTACTTGGAATAATTCTGTTCTTTGGTAACCGTCTCATAAATTCGAGAATGGAGTTTTCTGTGCTGTCCCACAATCCCCCTTCTTAGCCATGCAACAGTTTGGCCATTCCACTACCCTGCAAATCCTACAGCTTTTCACCATCTGTGCCTTTTAAGTTCCTCCAGGAGAAGGGGAATGTTGAACAGTCTTTCATTTACATGCCCAGTTTAGAACTTGGAACGTTTATTCAAATATAAAGCCTGGGGAATACAAGGCAAGCAACAAGCTAACAGAGAGCACTGCATGAACATTATGAGATTATTAGTAGTAATAAGTACTTGTATGACTGAAGCATTTAGCAGCCCCACTCATGGACCGGGACCCCGTTGTGCTAGGCACTGCACAAACACAGAATGGCTTAGAGCCATAGTACAGTAGAGAAGATAAAAGAATTTGGGGTTACAGGATTCACTGTTACATCTGAACGATAAGGCCAGCTTCTGAGCTGGTGGGCATTGACATATAGTGATTTACCACCGCTGGAAATCTGGCCCCTAATCTGTAATGGATGGAGATATGGCTACAGTGGCAAACCTGTTGTGTTCACTTGGCATTTTACGATATGTTTGGGTATTGTATGAACGAGGGCGAGAATTGTAACCTGCCTTGATGAGAACAAACAGGAGAGTAAGGGGGGAGAAAGATGCCTCCTTACTCCCCTATGTTGGCTACCTGAAGGGCAGGTCCCAGCACAGGCCACAAAACAGCTTCTGTAGGGACATTACTTCACCGCATGCAGGTGAGCAGGCAGGAGAGGACAGCGGACAGGCATTGGCTCCACCCTGCAGTGTGCAGATGAGCTGGTGCAGGGAGGAGGGCAATGTCATAGTGGAAGGCACCAGGGTATAGGAGTAACAGATCACTTCCTCCCTGGAGCCAGTGGGCCACAGGGGGCAAAACTGTGACTCCCAGTAGTGCCGTTTCCTTCGTAGTCTGCTTCTATGACAGCGCAGCTGTACAGCACCCGTTACTCAGGACAGATTGCAAAGCTACAGTCTAGCCCTAAATCAATAGGTAAAGCAGTATTTGCATTCAAATTCTGTTCTCGCTTTTGTAAAGCCTTTTATGCAACTGCTGGATGTAAGCATATTAGTAGAGCTGGGTAACTTGGCATGTGGTGTTCCCATTGAAGTTAACAGGAGATCTGCCAGCAGAAGAATTTCAGGACCGAGAGTCTGTTTTGTAGCAGTTCTCCTGCAGCCACACCCTCCAGCCCTACCTCATCCAAATACTCCTCAATTCACAGAGTCCCATGCAATCAAGGTGGGACTATTTGAGTGAGTAAAAGTTGAAGGATTGGGCCCTTATTTCAGTAAAGTCTTTATATTATTAAAAAGATCAATAAAAGAGGTGAAGTTAAAAAAGTTAAAATATAGCAACCGGATTACTGCAGGGTAGCCACAATAACCTCTATTTCTGAATGCATATGTACACACATTCCTAAATGTGCATTTTTACCAGGTTTGTGCTCACTAATCCGTGAGACCTGTAAGAGGAAGATTTAAAAATCAGTGTTTTAAGACTACTCATGTTGAAAAAATTATCCCAGGGATCAAATGTCTGTTTCAGTTTGCAATTAACACAATGAGAGGAGGAGGAGGAAGAGGAAATGTAAATGCCAAGGGATGGGAAATGGGAGGCCTAATTTCTTTTCAAAGATTAACTCTGGGGGCCGAAATAAAATTCAACCTGTTGGCTAAAATTTGGCTCTTTTCCTATTAAAATACCTCCCTAATCAGTTCAGCATGTTAGATATATATCAGACTGGACCATACCTCTATGAGGGAAAACAGAATTGTCGATTTCTATTATGTGGGTTACTTCATTGCATATATATCACCATTTTTCTTCTCAGAGAGCTTGTCGTTTGTATAAAGAGATAGAGCTAAAAGAAGGTCAAAACCTGATAAACTTCAAATGCCTAGATAATTTTCTAGCAACTAAAGTAAAAAGCGAGGTGTATGAGGTCAGATCATCTATGTCAAAAGCACCCGAAAGTTCTGACACGACTGGACACTTTAGTAATTTAGATATATTAGACATTATAGGTTAGAGTGTGACTTGGACCGTGCACACATGAAAGGGAGTAAGGGCTGATTCCTGTCTCAACAAAGCATTTCAGCAACATGCTTAACTGCAGGCGTGTCCTTAAGTCCCACTGACTTTGAAAAGGGCATTACCACATAGAATCAGAAATGTAGGGCTGGAAGGGACCTCGAGAGATCAAGTCCATCCCCCTGCATTGAGGCAGGACCAAGTAAACCTAGACCATTCCTGACAGGTGTTTGTCCAACCTGTTCTTAAAAATCTCCAATGAGGGGGATTCCACAACCTCCCTGGGAAGCCTATTCCAGAACTTAACTATTGTTATAGTTAGGTTTTCCTAATATCTAACCTAAATCTCCCTTGCTGCAGATTAAGCCCATTATGTCTTGTCCTACGTCCAGTGGATATGGAGAACCACCATCCTCTTTATAACAGCCCTTAATATATTTGAAGGCTATCATCAGGTTCCCCCTCAGTCTTCTTTTCTGAAGGCTAAATATGCCCAGGTTTTTTAACCTTTCCTCGTAGGTCAGGTTTTCTAAATCTTTTATCATTTTTGTTGCTTAAATTACCTAAACCATGCTTAAATGTTTGCTGACGTGGACCCAAAGAGGGAGTAAGAAAACCTACTCTTACGTAGGCTACCCACACCTAGGGTGTGGATGCGCAGGAATAAATGGGTCTCCACACCTGCATACTCCCTCCCTGGAGAAGGTGGGCTGGAAGTAGCAGCAACCCTATCTCCACCCCCTAATCACTGGCCTGTGTAGCTAAGCCAGCAAAAGGGGTATCATGATTTGCAGCTGGTATATGCCAGCACCATCTTACTACCTCCCCGCCACTGGAGCAAGTGGAAAGCAGGGATAGAACTGTGTCCCAGGCCTGGTCTACACTGTGGGGGTGGGGATCAATCTAAGTTACGCAAACTTCAGCTACATGAATAATGTAGCTGAAGTCAACATACTTAGATCGACTTACTGTGGTGTCTTCACCGCGGTGAGTCGACTGCTGCCGCTCCCCCGTCAACTCTGCCTGCACCTCTCGTGGCGGTGGAGTGCAGGAGTCGACGGGAGAGCGCTCGGGGGTCGATTTATCACGTCTAGACTAGACGTGATAAATCGACCCCCTCTGGATCGATCGCTGCCCGCCGATCCGGCGGGTAGTGTACACATACCCTCAGATACGTCTCTGAGTCACATTGGCTCCCAGATCTCCCACACCTGGGTTCGGGGCGTTGGAACAGGGGGGACCAAGGGGCCATGGCCCTCCCACATTCTAAAAGTGGATGGTCCTGACCCATCCATTTTTCGCCTGGGCCCAGCCCCTGCCCCTCCTCTTCCCCCCAAGGCCCCGCCCCCTGGACAGGCTGGAAGCTGGAGCCCGGCCTGGATAAGAGGAGCCTGGGGAGCCCAGGCACCTGTGGGGAGCCACGGATCCTCTACCTGCCCTGGATGGGGGGCCCAAGGGTCAGGGACACAGGCCGGGGGCTGCTCTTGGTTCCCCCTGCCCCGGGCAGTGGAGGGGCCCAGGCTCCCCAGCCAGGCTCCGGCTTCCAGGTGGCCAGGGAGTGGAGCTTTGGGGGGAAGAGGAGGGGCAGAGATGGGGCCACGGAGGGGGTGGAGCCTCGTGCCCTCCCTTTTAGGAAGAATCAGTCTCCCCTGCCTGGGGTGGTCCAATCTGCACACCATTGCTTGCTTGGGATGTTCTGGTAGTCACCACTGAGCCCTCTGTGAAGAGAAATAAACAACAGTTTTGCATACACTTGGTCACATGTCCCATGTAACATTATCCAACACTGTGTAATTAACAAGAGTGAATTTTCTAAGGCCCAGACTGATTTCTTCCAAAATAATCCCAGCGGTAATCATTTCCACTTCCACACTGTCTTGTTTTGAATGTTCCTTTGCCTTGGTTTTTCAGGACTTCTTGCAATTTATACTACCTACTCAGCAAGTTTCAAAGCAGTCTATATAGACTGATCCACAACTATAGAGCAACACAATGCTCACTCCAATCATTCTCAGCAATATATGGGTTAGATTACATACTCAGTGCCAGAAAAAATGATCTATCTCAGATTTAAATCATTAAGAATGACCCTCTGGAGACAATAATCTCTCCTAAATTTGAGAGCTACAGACAACTGTCAGAATGTTGTCTGGCTCTGGACCGTTTCCTCATAACAAAGCTGGTTTGTGCAATCAATGAGGCTGACGAATTCTTTGAGATGCTCTCAGGGCCTGATGCAAGGCATACTGAAGCCTGTGGAAACACTCCATTGACTAGACCTGGGTGGGAAACCGTTTTCCCATCGCCTGAGAATTTTCAAGGAAAAGAAAATTGATCGGGTCAATTGAAACATTTCAATCAGTATTTTGACCATTTTTTTATTTTATTACTCTTTTTCTCTGTTACTATAAATTAACTAACATTTCCAAATGAAAAAGGGGTTTTTTGAACTGAAGAACAGACCTTGTTTCTTTTGCCATTTTTAAAACAGAGACATTTTGACCATTTCAAACCTTTTTTTTTTTTTTTTTTTAATTTGTAATAGGAAATGTATAGAAATTGACCCTTTCCCATGAAATGTTTTGGTTTCGATTCGAACAAGCACATTTTTCGGATGAAAAAACCTTTAATTGAAAAATTCTTAACCAGCTCTATCATTGACTTCATTGGGTTCTGAATCAGTGCCTAATCCACTATTTTCTTATCTTTTTTGCCTGTGTACTTTCAAAACACATTTGAAATAGACAATCTCCTTTATTTTATAACCAGCACCGTTTAAATTCCTTCCAGTAAGGAGAGGTTTGCCCTACTTAAACACACTTGTGACAGAAACCCTTTAGCACCAATCATTTTTAAATAACAGTATAATTCCACACAACTAAAAGTATAATGTGCTGTATGTTACTGGAACATTAACACTGACACAAATTATTTATTTATAGCTCAGTGGTTTGAGCATTGGCCTACTAAACCCAGGGTTGTGAATTCAATCCTTGAAGGGGCCATTTAGGGATCGGGGCAAAAATCTGTCTGGGGATTGGTCTTGCTTTGAACAGGGGGTTGTACTAGATGACCAAGCTCCCTTCCAATCCTGATATTCTATGATTCTATATTACTCACTTTTCTGCAAAACAATAACTGTCTTCAACTTTTTTGTATTACAGTAGCACTCAGAAGTCTTAGCCTAGCTTTGTGCTAGGCACTGTACATATTATTAAGGCTGGAGTCACCAGATGGTGCTTTTATTTATAGTCTTACAAGTTCTTAGCCTGTAAGCACTGTTCATTCTTTGAAGCCATACTGTGTAAAGCAGTTGCAAGTGGCAAGGGTGTTTGCTTTGCCTTAATCTGTCTAACTAGAGTCAATTATTGAGTCAGATTTGCTCCCCGGGAACTGGTGTTTTGGCTGAGATTCCTGAAAGTGGGGATTGCCTGCATGGTAACGTGTTATCATTTCTGATCAAGGGCTGGTGTATGTTGGGTAAAACAAACAGTGTACTAGGAATATGCCCACTGATTTCTCCTCCAACTGGAAACTGACCTGCAAAACCATAATGTCTGCTCCCACTCAGAGAGGTCCCTGCCCAAACTTACCATCTACGTACAAAAGAGAGCAAGTAAATATTAGGGCTGGTCTATGCTTAAAGCATTCTGGCATCACTATGTCATTCAGGAGTGTGATTTATTTATTTATTTTTACTGATGTAGCTATACCAGTATAAGCCTTAATGTAGACGCACTTATACCAGTATTAAAGTGCTTTTGTCAGTACAGCTTATGTCTCTCGGGGAACTCGTCCAAACAATACCAGCAGAAGCACTTTTATGCTGGAATAAGCTGCTTCTACATTAGGAGGGTTTACTGATATAGCTATATTTGTATAACTATGCCAGCAAAATTGTTCTAGTGTAGACAAAACCTTATTCGACCCACTATTTTACAGCTGGGGTGTGGTGTTCAGTGTTCACCCAGCGCATAAGGGTGCTTGCAAGAGATCTCCTTTATTCTGTGCCAGGTTCCAGCTCACTGTGCATAACCACAGCACCCCAATCAGACTCTCCATCTGGGAAGTTCAGCCCTTAAAGGCACAGTCCATAATACCACATAGAGAACCAAGGCACAGAGAGATCCAGTGATTTGGTCAAGCTCTCCCAAGCAAGCAGGTGGAGGAGCTAGGAACTGAACTGGACAAAGTTCTATCCCCTGTTCTGCCTGCCCACTACAAGTTTTATGGCAGTCTGGGATGCGCAGACCGCACCTGACAGAATATGACCCATGGTAATGTGTAATTCTTTTAAGAACAGTAGTTTTCCAGAAGAAAACCCATCACTATGCCTATTACTTATATACAGCCGAGGAGGGAATTCCTGAGTGTTGGTTATTCTTGCTGCATAAACTATGTGCACATACTGAGACATTCTTTAAAAGAAATCAAGCTAAGAGCGGTTTCTTATTTCACAGTATAATGCTGAATATCCAGAAACTGATGATAAACCTAAGCAGAGCAAGTAAATGACTCCCCAATGAGAACTTTCTGACTGACATTTTTCATCCATAACAGAATTCATATGACTCTCCAAGGGACATGGGAATTGTCTCACCTACAGAAAGTCGAGCAAATTTCTGTGCATGCGGGAAAGAGAAAACAGAGCCCTAGACTTCAGCTGAGTGTTTCACAGAACAACGCACCGCTTTCAAAAAAGCCCTCTAAGAGCACAAATGCTGTGCCCTGATGACATCACCATCTGCTATGAAATGTGCCGTGGGAAGAACAAGTCAATTGTACAATAATTCTCGTTCTCTCGCTCACTCACTTTAAACGTTGACAATGAGCGCAGTAAATTAAGCTTCATATTTTTCAGACTAAATTCAAAATAAGCACGACAGCTTAGCCAGTGATCTAGCTAGAAACCTCATCCTCACATCTCTGGCTTTCAATGAGCTGTCAGGAGACTCAGGCTAGTACTCTGATCGCTCATTCCTAGACAGAGCCTCAGCCCAGTTTTACAGGCACTCACTCAAGCCTCTACTTCAAACCTCTTGCTGAATGTGCCATGTTCTTTATCACCAGTCACCTTTCTTACAGCTATCACCCCAGCTCCCACAGTCAGCAAACTTAGCAGCCTTCTCATCATAGACCCCTTCCTACAATTCTTCCTAGACAAAGCCGAACTATAGAGGGCTCCCAGACTTTCCTGCCACCCCAACATCAATTCACCTCTCACATGACTCAGGACATTTCATTGCCTTCCTTCTGCCCAAGGCCTGATCATTCTAAGAAGGTGCTATGTCATTCCTTGGGCTTGTCTCCACTTACTGGGGGATGATGCACAGCGATCAATCCACTGGGAGGCGATTTAGCAGGTCTAGTAAAGACCCGCTAAATCGACCGCCGATTGCTCTCCCGTTGACTCCACCGGAACGAGAAGCGTAAGGTAAGTCGACAGGAGAGTTTCTCCCATCGAACCAGCGCAGTGTAGACACAACAATAAGTCGACCTAAGGTACGTTGACTCCAGCTACGTTATTTACGTAGCTAGAGTTGCATAACTTAGGCTGACTTAGGCCCGTAGTGTAGACCTGCCCCTTGACTCTGAAATAGCTTCATCTGGGTTTGAAGGGCTATTTCCGAAGCCTGCAGAATAAAACTCTTCAGAGTGTTGTCAGAGGCTTTCTCAAGGTGCCAGGTGCTGTGTGGGGCAGAGAGAAACAGAAGGACCTCTGCTGAGGGAATGATTTTGATCTTCAAGACACTCCTTCATCGTGCACTACAAAGTGTCCGTACTTTCAAAAATGGATACTATGGTCAGTCCTGCAAGCTGCTACTTCACAACGTTCTAATTTTGTTCTGTCACCAAACTTATCTGTCTTGTTACTCTTAATTCCCAATAGTGCCTACAGACAGTTGGATGGGGTTCTGTGTCATTGTTTTGTTACTTGCCTGTATATTGGTCTTCTCATACACATCCACCAGTCTGAAAGATAATAGGTGTTAATGCTGGTTGTTCTTTATCCATATTAGCATTTTCTTACTAAATTTTGGAATTATTAGCTTGGTTCTTCTCTGGTATCCCTGCATTTTATAATGAAATATTTTGGCAAGTTGGAGCAACACTGCGTGTTGTCCTAATGTGGACAGAACTTCCTAGTTGCTCCTACGGCTAGGTTAGTGGGGATGTATATAAGAATTATTTCACGCATATGCCTGCTCTTGATCACAGAAGCCAATGGGAACATTTTAATTGATACCAATGAGAGTTGGGGCCTAAGGAAAGAATATAGTATATGCCTCAATGTTAGTTTCACATACTTCTGATTTAAAAAAACCATGTAACTGACAATTCCACAGATCAAGAGACTAGATGACTTTATTGCTAATAGTAGCAGTAATTAGAGCAGATTGAAACTATTCAAACAAAACCATTTTGTTGAAAAATGACCCTTTTCTTAAATCAGAAATTTTTCAGGAACGTTTTCAGGGAGGTGCTTTTTTCCTTCTTTAAAAATGAAACTGGAAAACAAAATGTTTAGTCTTTTTCAGAGGGTTTTCAGTTTTATTCTTTTTTCCTTTTTGTCAGGCAACATGGACAAGGAAAGAAAGAAAGAGTGCAGGAGAGAAGGCGGGGAAGGAAAACAAAAAAAAGTTTCACAAAAGAGCTTACAATCTAAGTGCAATTGATGTATAATAAGAAGTAATGTGACACTGATGTTCACTGATAACACAACTTTCTGAAAAATGCCAAGGGGGGACTGAAGGTTTCACATAGAAATGTGCTAACTTTGTATCACAAATAATAAATGTATAGCAAAAAAATCTGGTTTTGGATATATAGCGTTCTCCCACCGTAGGGCTAAGGGAATGTTTTATTTTCACAGCTCTGTGCAGACATACCACTTCCACTCCAGAAGACTATAGATTTTGAAATCAGAGATACTGGTATCAATGACATTTTTTAAACCTAAGCTCACTTTTTTTTGCATGAATACAGAATAGCATCAATTCCTGGTGATTAATGGATCGGGAGATAATTAACTAAAGAAAGAATGCTATTTCTAAGAGCAAAGTCTAAGGTTGTGGTCTTACACAACAGCATTTCCCTGCCATTTTGGAGAGGGAAGGAAGTAAAACCGGGGCACTGACCTCTGCGGATTGCAGATCCCTGCTGAGGATGACAGGAGATGGGCACCACAATTATTTTCGGGCCTAGGGGACTGCCATCAACAGGACTTCCAAAATAGGAGTCCTGTTCTCCAAGGCTGCTCTCTGTTCCTGAAACATTCTTGTTCTGACTTGAAATGAGCTGCTGGCACATAAGCATGGCTGGAAAGATGAGCAGAGGACAGGCACTCCAGGTGCAAAACCTTGGCCACCTTCATTTCAGTCATGTGAAAACTGTGACAGTGTCACCCATCACCACTTTTAGCAACAAACATAGACTAAAAGCATAAGGGACCCTGTATAACGTAGTGACACTCTTCGGTGTCAACCTAACCCTGGACAGGCGTCTCATGTAAGTTATTACCTTAAGAATTCCAGGTCTGTTTTCTTTTCAATGCCATTATTACTGGAAACAAATGGATGTAGGTAAATTCTTGCACCATTGAAGCCATCGGGAACTTTGCCAGCGGGCACAGGCTTGCACGCTATTTCCACCTCATAGTGGATACCCAGTGGTGTGATCAGGAGACAATTCTCACCATACACTAGCTTCCCAATTTCTATCCTAGAAGTTCAAATGATCCATACCACCCACTGCCATCCCCAGTTCCAAGTATGTTTTCAATTAGACTGAGCTCTGAGACTGAACTAATAATGCGTTTTGGATCAAATCTTGCAGTCCCGCCTCTCACTCTATTCAATAGGAGTCGTGACTGCAGGATCTGCCCCTTAATTACTGTATTGTAAATTGCTCAGGAGCTACATAAGTTTTCCCAGGCTTTAGCTCCCCTACAAGTATCTCCACTGGGAAAAGGGAGGAGAACTGATGCAGCTGTGAGGTGTCTGCCCATGTCTGACCCCGGGTCAACAGTGGGCTGTTTAGTTACCAACAATGACCCATGGGCTTCTGGAATCCCACTTTACCTTCTGTAGGATTTTCACAGCTCCACATTTTCCCAGTGGAATATTTCATCCCCCCTCACCCCCAACAGCGTAGCTTGAGAACAATACCCAAATGTGATTTCAATTAGGTCACTAACAAATTCATGGAGGTTCAGCCCTCGCCATCTGTCCAGAGGGAATGAGACTCCGTGTTTTGTTTTGTTTTTCTTTCTTTCTTATGAATCCTCTGTTTGACAAAAGCAGCTCCATAAATAAGAGAGATGAAATGGGCTGTATGGCAAAAAAAAAAAAAAAAAAAGAGTAAATTAATAGTGGAACTACCTTAATTCTCAGCGCATCGCAGCATTACATACATTTATCACTTAACATGTACATAATTTACCAGGATTCAACCACATTTAAACTCATTAAACAAAGACCTAGAGGACAGCACTGAAAGCGTGCGAATAGATTAGGAAATTTTCAGGGGAATTATGTTTGTGTATACTAAAAGCTTTCATTTCAGAAGTTTACATGCATTTTGCATTAAAAGCAAAACTGCCACTGGACCAAACCATATAGCTGAGTCTGTAGGTTTAATCCAGCGGAAGAGAAGCAGAAGTACTGTACCAGGATTTTTGTAGTTCCGTGGTTATGCCTTTGATGTCACTAAAAGTTTTGCATACTCTACATACACAGATAGTCAACCACTGTAGTAAAAATGGATGCAGCTTGTCAGATATTCTATCCTGGGTGCACTTCCAAATAGCAGCACACAGGGCAGTTATTGGATGATAGTGAAGGACAAGAAAAGCCTGATCCTTCAAATACTTTCACATGTGAATAGCTTCAGTGGTACTGCTCACCTGAATAAGCTTGGGCTGTTTGCAAGTCTGGGCCCTTAATCAGGAGAGTTCATACACAAACCTTATCTCTCTTCCATGCAAGCAAATGGTACCACAAGTCCAACTTCAGCAAAGAATGGAAGCATGTGCTTAAATCTGTTCCTATTCAGTGATGCATTTAAGTAAGGCTTCAGGCATGTGCTAAAATCTCACTGAAGTCAATGGGATTTAACACGTCAAGAGTTAAGCCATGTGCTGAGTTGGGGCCATGGTGGAGACAATGTGAAAAATATACAAGGAAGAAAAAAAGGGGGGGATAGAAAGTACAGGCCTAATTTTGGAGAATCTGACACTGATTTTTAGCTCCTTGAGCCAATGTATCAGCTAAGGACAGATTCTACCATCATGACCATGTTGAGTGGTAGCTCACTCCATTCCATTGAAGAAAATGTAACTACTCATGGAATACAATGCTATTAGTATCAATACAGGTGGTACAATCTGGCTTTTAATGTTCTCTGATGTTCCATCATCAGAATAAGAAGAAGGGACTAGAAATGTATTCATACCATGGATTCTCCATGCTGGAAAAATATAGTTTTGTCTTAGTCACGGGATGCAAACCCAAGAAATAACATCAGAGCTCTTTGCAAATATGGTGGTTACTTATTTTAAATTTCTGTGATTATGAAGGTCAGGAGCATTTTCTAATATATTCATATTCAAATACATCAATTAAGTACAATCAGTTTCACTTCTCTTCTGTGCTTGACATCTGGAGCCCCAAATGAAATCTCACTGATGCAAAATGTCTAATCTTTACATATTGATGTCACTATTTAAAGACCGGGAACACAACCCAGGCAGAATGGCTCTCATAAATAATCCACCATCTTTGGGAAATTAAATTGTAAAGACAGGCTCACCTTTGACCTTTCATACCCTATAATGAAGGCTAGGCAAGAATGCAAATTAAGACAAATTCAGAAGGTGGGAAGAAAAAAAAGCAGTTCTACTGCTTACAAGTAATTAAGACACACAGCAAGAGACAGATTTTATTTATAATTAAGTGATTAACCCCAAGTGAGAATTAAACCGGTCAGTGCAAACAGGTGACAGAAAACATAAGTGGTTTATGAAATGTAGGATAGGATATGCAAAAACCCACCGCACTGGACTAACTCTGCTTCTTCCAGAGTCAAGGAGAGCTTTATCACTGGCTTCAGAGGGTCACAGGGGGAGACATGCACGTTTTGACCCTTGTGGAGTAAACAAGGGATTCAATTTTCCAAACCTGCAGATCCTGCCCCCACAATCTAGGCTGAGTTAAGAGACTGGGTGGTGGCCAGGGCCATCCATGCAGAGGCCCTATGCCACCCGGAATCTGAAGCCCCTGCTCTAAGATCCAGCTCCCTGATGGGACAATACCATTGAGTTACTCTGCTAGGGATTCTCCCGCCCACTACCGCTCCCTCCTGTAGGAGTCTGTGGTACCCCAGTACCAAAAGGGCTGCAGCCTTGGGCTACATCACTTTTCAATCGATTGGCCATTTCTTCCTTGAGGTGAGGAGGGAGGGATGGCAACATGTTCTGCACGCTCAGCACCAACCCATCCCTTATACCCTGCGCAGGTCCCTGGACCCACTGAGGCCCTTACCAGGTCTAGAGACAGAGGAGGATGGTCCCACAGAGGCACCTGCCTCCCTATCGGCTGTGGGGGAAGAGGAAATCCTCCTTTTACATATTTTTTGAGGGAGGGGTGACTCCACCCTCCCTCCATCTGTAGGCAAAGGTCAATTAGTCTTTATGTGGAGACCCGTAGACCAGGAAAACCTAAAGATGTTCCAGAAATCCTAACTCAGGTTGCTTTCTCTAAGGCTTTCTAGAGTAAATCTCTTTGGTATTTAAATTCTCTCCCTTTGGTACTTAAATACCAAGTTTTGAACAAGAATATTAAACAAATAATTTAAAACAGAGAAAAAAATTATTCTGGAGGGACACATCCTGATTATATTGAAGTCAGTGGAAGTTTTGTCACTGACTTTAGTGGGACCAGGATTTAGACCTTGACTTGTGCCATTAGAAACCTTAAACTGAGAATGTTGCAGGCTATTTCAGGTTCTGGCTCATTGCTATTTCCTCTATTGGGCATTTCCTGTCATTCAGTGTTTCTGTCATCTGTGTACACCTTTTGCAACGAAACAAGTTATGCATTTCCATAAAGCCAAGCAAAGTGCTTCAGCCATGAAACACCCCCCTCATTTACAACACTCTGAGGAATGGCTGGCACTACTGGATTTCCTGGCCAATAATAATTTCCTCGCACAAAACATCAAGCAACATTTGACACAATATATGGTGGAAGGAGAAAAAGAGAAAAGTTTAATGGAAAAGAAAAAAAATGGGATATGTTCTCTTAGAAGATGGTGCATGAACAAAGAGAAGTATCATCCTTCCAAAATAATGGATCAGGTGTCTTTGACTCAACTCCCTAATACTGATGGATGACGTCAATAGGGTTATGATGAGCACAGCTGGGTTTTATGTGGATCAGTTTGTAGGATCAGGGTCTATGTTTAGCTAAGGACTTGTTACTGTGGTTGTTTAGTTAAACCTTATCCAAAAGATCCAAAACCTACTGAGTGCAAAGTTGGTCCAGAACATCGAGTGAGAGCTGGGCTTTCTGGTGAGATATCTGCTACTTCTGAACTTCTCATCTGGCCTGAAATACTGCCAGTGAACACCCTTTCCCTCCCAACATTTGATACTTCTTCTAGTTCCAGCAGCAAACAGAAAGTGTAGAGGTGCATGAAAACAGTATGCAAAAGCTCAACAGAGCTTTGTTCCAAATTCAACGAGGTTTAGTTTGATTTAGTTTCAAGGGCTTCCCCCCCACACCACCATTTCCATGCAAACCAATTTTGTGTTTAGTACTCTGGATCCTACAGTAGGTGAAGAAGATGAGAATCAAATTAGCTAAACATCTACAGAATATGCACATGTGGAGAAAGATTTTCCAGGCTTGATTTTCAGAAGCATTCAGCTCCCATTTGGGCATCTAAATAAAGGCCAGATTTTCAAAAGCCTTTGGCTCTCCGAAGCTCCCAGGGTTGCACATATGATCAGATTTTCAGAAAGAGTTTTCTACTCTACATGCCGGGCTCTTCTAAAACTCACACCACTTATTTTGGTGTCTAAATGGGGAGCTGAAAATCTGTCCTTGAAAATCTGGTTCCATGCAGGCAGCTTTTATAGAGGAGACTCACCACCTTTTATATAACACCTCAATGCACAACACTATCAGGATCTGGCAAACATAGCGTACACTCTTCAGCTATGTAGGAATGCAGGATTGTCAGTTTCAATCAAGACTCAAACAAAGCCAAGACTTTCAGTGAAGGTAAACCTTGAGTGCTTAATATTTAATAAAAACATCCTGTTCTCATACACTGATTCTTTTTTAACAAAGTATCGCTCTGCCTTTAGAGTAGTGAGATTAAAAGGAAGAGGCCTTTAAACTTTAGGAAAATAATAAAGCAGTGAATGATTACATTCAAGGCCAGATCCTCAATGGGGGAAAATCAGCAGAGCTTTACAAGAACTATAACAGAGCTATCTTGATTCACACCAGCCTAGGATCTGGCCTGAAGTGTTTAAAACTGATTTACATATGTGCACTTGTGGTAATGTGTAGTTTGAGAGTATTGAACATCTGCTTTAAGCTGTCTGCAGGTTCCAATTAAAGATTTTTTTCCATTATAAATTTGTCTTCCCCTCTTTTTCATTTCTTCCAAAAACCTGTTTTCTTTTATTGTACTTCACTTATTTTTTGCTCCTAGAGGTTTTGGGAACAGCAGCAGTGGAAACTGAAGCTATTTGGTTAAACTGGGGTCAGGCTCTGTGTAGCCAGCTGCAATCCACACTTCCCCACTCTGCCCTACCACTAACCTGAACTTTGACCTGAAGGGACCACCCCCACCTCTCTCTCCTGTGATAGCTCAGTCCAGATTTCTGCTAAGCAAAGGCAGCCAATTAGTTAAAATGCTGAAATAGCTATGTGTGAAAATATATATGCATGCTGTCAAGTTTCTGTAACTTGTACTGTTGGAGAATAACCAAAACCACCCAATGCATTTGGCAATCTGGAATCCATGGGTGAATTAAGTCACTTGGTCTTTCTTCTTTGTCCTGACGAACACTTTACGGTTTAAACTACAGCCAAGGTTTCCAAAAAGTAGGTGCCTAAAGAGGCATTGCTGCCCAGTGACTAAAGCACTGGACTGAGACTCAGGAGACCTGGGTCCTAGTACTGCCTTGACCACTGGGCTGCTGGATGACTTTGGCCAAGTCACTTTACCTCTCTGTGCCTTGGTGTACCCCACTGTAAAATGGGACAATGAGACAGACCCTTCTTTGTAAAGCACTTAGAGATCTACTGAGGTAAAGTGCTATACGAGAGTGAGGTATTATTACTGTCAGGCTCCTAATGCCATATTGAGGAATGGAAATCAGTGCCCTAACTTCAAAAGTACTGAGCACACAGAGGCTCTGGTTGACTTCACTGGGAGCTGCGGGGGGCTCGGCACTTTTGAAAATCAGGCCGTTGATTTGGGAGTCTAAGTATGGATTTAGGAGTAGGATTTTCAAAAGCACATAAGTGATTTAGGCACGCAAGTGCCACTGATGTTCCCTGAGACTTTGTGGCCTTAAGGCACCTATGAAAATCCCACCCTAAGAGCCTAACTTTAGAGACGGTCTCTACTCCGAAGAGCTTGCTGTCTAAATGGACAAGCCAGACAAAGTATCCCCATTGTACAGGTGAGGAACCGAGGCAGAGAGCGGTGTCTTGTCCAAGGTGCCCCAGGAACACTGTGGCAGAATCAGGAATTGATCCAGATCTCTTAGTCCAGTGACTTATCCACACGAGCTCTCTTCCTCTCTCTGCATGGGGCCTCTGCTTACATGGTTGTGTGGGGGTCACTTTCCTTGCTGTTGCTGAGGAATCCATACACATCGCCCTCACCGTGAGGGGACAACGTAACCTTTCATTTTGGGCTGTCACTCTGTTCGGTTCTGCCCTGAGCTGGTGGAATTCAGCCCTCCTGCCCCTGTCTGCAAACACTGCGGTGGCCATGGGAAGCAAGACGAGAAAAGCTCACCCGTGAAAAGCCCTTAAGCAATTTTCATGGCTCATGAGTAGCCACCAGACTTTTTGACACTTGGACTGCTCACTAATTGCAGGTTACAGTTGCGGGCTGTTAATGATGGTTGTTAACCATCGCTAACGGATAAGGGTACGTCTACACTGGAATAAAAGACCCACAGCACGGCCCGGGCCAGTTGACTTGGGCTCCAGAGGGTTAAAAATTGCTATGTAGATATTCGGGCTCAGGCTGGAGCCCAGGGTCTGGGAACTTCTCCCCTCTTCTGATCCCAGAGCTCAGGCTCCAGCCTGATCCCAAACGTCTACATAGCAATATTACAGCGCCATGGCCTGAGCCCGAGCCAGCTGAGCCAGGCCAACCGTGGGTGTTTTATTGCTGCGTATACCCTTTGGGAACCTTATAAAGTCAGGGTGGGAGGTTGATGAAGTCTCACTCTGAAAGCTGTGGTGGGAGGACACTGCATGCAGGCTCGAACATCGCCAAATCAGCTAATTAATAGTGAAGTGGGAGAAGGAGAAAGAGAGAGAGAAGCTGAAGGAATACGCTGAATTTTAGAGATAATATGGTCCAGTGGATAGAGCGCTGAGCCAGGGACCAGGAGTTCTATCCCTGGCTCTATCACTGGCTGGCAATGTGACCTTCACCTCGGTTCCCATCCCACCCTTTGTTTTAAGCTGTCGGCTCTCTGGGGCAGGGTCCGTCTCTCACAATGTGTCTGTATGAAAGGGCGCCAGTCTCAGTTATGGCCTCTAGGAGTGAGTGTAATAATAAGAATTGTGAAGCCCACAGGTGCAGAGACTAGGCTGGTCCTTCCCCCAGCAACCTAGAAAAGCAAAGGAAATCTGGAAGCTGAATGGGAATCTTTCCATTGATTTAAATAGGTGTTAAGTCAGGTCCCTCTTGCTTCTGATGCCTCAGTCAGCAGGCAGAGCTCCTTGCCTGTGTGACTGACAGGAGGATCTGTTTGGGGTGGGAGGGATTTTAATTTATTGTTAATAGAACTATCAGTACGTCCAGGCAGGTAACACGTAGGAGGCCTTTTATTTAATTATAGCCTGATTTCCGATATACAAAATGTACCCCCCAATGCTGCTAGTCTGTAAGGGCTTTGGTTAACCTACGCGAGGGTGCATTTCCAAAATCAAAACCCCGATGACTTGGAAATTACTGAGCCTTAACTGCTTTGAGTCCTTCGATGTGAACATTTTTGTTCCTATTACAATTACTTCTTATTAAAAGACATAGTCAGGAGAACCAGTCTACAGGAGTACCGCCTAACAGCTAACACAAAGCTGATTTTCTTCTAACTAAGATGCAGGAATTGTCATAGAACAAAAATAAAAATCCTTTTGACTGTTAAAAGTCATTTGATCTGCAGTATTACCATGCATTGCCGTTGCTAGAGCAGCTTGAAATTTTTCAACTACAATTTTTTCCCTTTGGAAAGTGGTTTCTTCTAAATTGACTTTTTTTCCCACCGCAAAGTGTCAATTTCAACTAAATTTTTCTATTTTGGAAGACTCTCAATGAAAAACGTCAATTTCAAATGGAGAGTTTGAAATTAAATGATTTTTTTTTTTTTTATTCTGACAGGTCAGTTCGAGGCCAATCATTTATTTAGATCAAAAATGTCTCAAGGTCTGGTTGGACATTTCCAATTCAAAATTTTCCCTTTGCTGAACATTTTTGATATTTTGACTCTGTGCTCCCATTTGGAATGGAAAGTAATTTAGAAATGTTGATGTTTCCCATGAAAGGAAAATCCTGTTTTTCAAATAGCTGTAACTATTGTTTTGCTATTAGATTGCACTGTAACGACCTGCTCTGTGTAAGGGGATGGAGTGTGGATCTTCTGCCTCCAAAATAACCCAGGGAAGAAAGCTGGTCTCAGCGATTGCTTCCCCACTGCCCCCGTACTCATAGGCGAGGGGCGAACACCGAACTATCCCAAGGCTGAACTCACCTGTGCTGGCTATCATCACAGCACAGCTTCCTTAGGGAAGGAGGGACAAGACTGAAGCTCTGCCCAGTCCCTGCTTACCTGTGCAAGGAAAAGTGCTGAGCATTTGAACTGGGTGAAGGAGTTCAATCCAAACGTTTTTATTTTTTTTGGCCAAAA
This sequence comes from Terrapene triunguis, assembly GCF_002925995.2. NCBI lineage: Eukaryota > Metazoa > Chordata > Testudines > Emydidae > Terrapene > Terrapene triunguis. The sequence continues at coordinate 9,398,669 of NW_020664483.1, read as the reverse complement.
AAATGCAGATTCAAATCCACTGACACCTTTTGTGAATTCATGTCGATCTTGCCAAATTGTTTTAGTAAACCAAAAGCCAGACATTGTGTTTCTACGCTATCAACCTGGAATGTTTTGACTGTTCAGTTCAAAACGACTTTTCATTTCAACATTGAATTTTATTTTAAAAATAAAATAAAAAAAGTAAAAAGGGCTTCCCATTGAAACTACACTTTTCGTTTTGGGTAGAACAAAATGTTTAATTCAGCCAGAAACATTTTTTAATTCACCAACAGTTTTGAAAATTTGGGGGTTTTGATCAACCCGACACGTTTTTATTTTTTTCCCCAGAATTGCCACCAAATCAAAAAATCCATTATTCACCCAGCTCTACTGATCACACAGTGACCGTTCAGTATCTACAACTGAAATAAGGCAGTCTTATGCCCCCTTTATGTCCCTGCAGTTTGACTTTCTTATATCCTTTTGATGGATTATTTTAATTGGTTTAGGGTGAACAAAAAAAAAATCAATAACTTCGCATATGTTGAGGAAAGACTCTGAAACTTCAGCAGAATAAGGAAGGTGGTTTTTCTGGATAGTAGAAATGAAACTAGTGAGCTGCTCAGTCAACTTGGTCCCCAGCCAAAGAACCTGAATAAGTCTCAAAGTGCTAAAAGGATCCTGCATGGGATTATTATTCTTTAAAAACCACTCTCATGATGGTTATCATTTCAGTCAGCTTCCATTAATACACTTGCAAAATGTGCAGTGGCATTTGTTTGCATGCACAGATGAGGTAATTGCAAGCCTAACAATCTGATCTTCATGTACAATGGTCTCTGGTTTTGCCTTAGATAATTAGCTGTGGTTCCCTCAGTATTTCTTACTTTATCATACTTACACACGGTATCCCAAGAATACTGCAAACACTGAGGCAAAACTACTAGGTTATCTAAAGCACATAGGCAGTCGGCACATTGTTAAAGGTTGACTGCTTGCACATGCGACCCTTTGTACATGACTAAACAACTTGGCTAAAGGACTTTTTTGTTTCAGTTTTCACCAAAAAGGTTAGAAGCGATTGGACATCTAACATAGTGAATGCCAGTGAAAATGAGGTAGGATCAGAGGCTAATATTGGGAAAGAATAAATTAAAAATTACTTAGCCAAGTTAGATGTCTTCAAGTCACCAGGGCCTGAAGAAATGCATCCTAGAATATTCAAGGAGCTGACTGAGGAGATATCTGAGCCATTAGTGATTATCTTTGAAAAGTCATGGAAGACGGGAGATATTCCAGAGGACTGGAAAAGGGCAAATGTAGTGCCAATCTATAAAAAGGGGAATAAAGACAACCCAGGGAATTACAGACCAGTCAGCTTAACTTCAGTACCCAGAAAGATAACGGAGCAAAGAATCAAACAACCAATTTGCAAACACCTAGAAGTTAATAAAGTGATAAGTAACAGCATGGCTTTGTCAACAACAAATCATGTCAAACCAACCTAATAGCCTTCTTTGACAGGGTAACAAGCCTTGTGGATAGTGGGGAAGTGGTAGATGTGGTATATCTTGACTTTAGTAAGGCTTTTGATACTTTCTCACATGACAACAAACAAAGGAAATACAACCTAGATGGAGCTACTATAAGGTAGGTGCATAACTGGTTGGAAAACCATTCCCAGAGAGTAGTTATCAGTGGTTCACAGTCAAGCTGGAAGGGCTTATCGAGTGGGGTCCCACAGGGATCAGTTCTGGGTCTGGTTCTGTTCATCAGTGATTTAGATAATGGCATAGAGAGTATACTTATAAAGTTTGCGGACGATACCAAGCTGAGAGGCGTTGCAAGTGCTTTGGAGGACAGGATTAAAATTCAAAATGATCTGAACAAACTGGAGAAATGCTATGAAGTAAATAGGATGAAATTCAATTAGGACAAATGCAAAGTACTCCACTTAGGAAGGAACAATCAATTGCACACATCCAAAATGGGAAATGACTGCCTAGGAAGGAGTACTGTGGCTCATAGTGGATCACAAGCTAAATGTGAGCCAACACTAACACTGTTTCAAAAAAAGCAAACGTCATTCTGGGATGTAGTAGCAGGTGAGCTGTAAGCAAGACACAAGAGTAATTCTTCCACTCTACTCCGCACTGATTAGGCCTCAACTGGAGTTTTGTGTCCACTTCTGGGCGCCACATTTCAGGAAAGATGTGGACAAACTGGAGAAAGTCCAGAGAAGAGCAATAAAAATGATGAAAGTTCTAGAAAACATGAGTCTAATACTTCTAATCAGTACAGTTGCAATGAAAACTTCAAAAACATGAACCATGTATAAACAAATGTAGCATCATCTGCCTGCATCTGCAGAGAGCCTGAGACAATAGCTCAGAGAGGACTGACTCACCCCATTCATCTCAATTAGGACTCTATGGACTCTACAGTTCCATGACTGTGTACTTCGGCATTTTCCCAAAGATGCAACAGAATCCAACAATTCCAAAACGATGAAAGGTCAAGAAAACATGACCTCTGAGGGAAGATTGAAAAAAATGGGTTTGTTTAGTCTGGAGAAGAGAAGACTGAGGGGGGGACATGATAACAGTTTTCAAGTACCTAAAAAGATTGTTACAAGGAGGAGGGAGAAAAATTGTTCTTGTTAACCTCTGAGGACAGGACAAGAAGCAATGATCTTAAATTGCAGCAAGGGTGGTTTAGGATGAACATTAGGAAAAACTTCCTAACTTTCAGGGTAGTTAAGCACTGGAATAAATTACCTAGGGAGGTTGTGGAATCTCCATCACTGGAGATTTTTAAGAGCAGGTTAGACAAACACATCTCAGAGAAGGTCTAGATAATACTTAATCCTGCCTTGAGTGCAGGGGACTGGACTAGAAGACCTCTCAAGGTTCTTTTCAGTTTTATGATTTTAGGATTCTATGCAAATGCAAAAGTTTATACATGGGTGTCTGCAAATTCTCCAATCTCATTTCTGGAGGCTGGTTGAAATTTTAGCCCTTTACCTCTAGCATCTCCTACCATCAAAGCTGCTAGTGTTAGAGCCAACAAAACCATTCCAATAAAATACCATAACAAACACAGATCTTTCCCTCTCTGCTAATTTAGCATTGGGTGGTAATCATCAGCTTTATTAGCAGTAGTGAATGTCTGACTGATCCAGCTGCAAGATTTAACATATCTTTTAAAATAAATATTAGACCACAACCAACAATCTCGTCAGTAGCAGGTGCGCCAGTTGTTCGGCCTACCTAGCTTTGGGGTCTACAAGGGCTGATCCAATACCCAATGAAGTCAATGGAAGGACTCCCAGTGGGACTTGAATCAGAGTCAGAACGAACAACCTATTAAAGAAGATTGTTGACTCTGCTTAGAGAAAAGGCACGCATTTGAGGTTGTAGTGATGTAGATTGTACACATGATGAATCTACAGTGAATAAACCTGTCACAAGACAGTCCCATTAACTCACTCTTTGGTATTAAGGGTGGTATTTTCAAAACTGCTCTGAGTTGGTCTAACTCTTCTTTCATTGAACTCAATGAAACCAATGCAGAACATTTTGAAAATCCCATCCTCAAACACCATCAGTACCCTACAGCTGGTTGAAAATTTTCAGACAGAACATTTTTCTATTCAAATAGGCTGATTTGACAAAAGAGAAATGTTCCAAGGGCACATACTGATTCTGGCAACATTTTTCACATAACATTATTGAAATGATTAGTTATTTTCAACTTAATTTATAACAAAAGTCAAAAGAATAATCATTTTATAATAAAAAAGTCAAAACATTTGATAGCTAAAGTAAAATCAATAAAACTAGATGGCTCAATACCATGGAAAATAAATGTTGTTTCAGTTTGTCCAGAATGAAGTTTTGGAATTTTCATTCCATGAGAATTTCACATTTTTGTTCCACCTAGGAATGAAAAAAAAATCAAAATTTCAGAATTTCCGCAGAACAGGAATTCTGGGCTCCCACCAACCCTACATCATAGATTCATAGACTCTAGGACTGGAAGGGACCTCGAGAGGTCATCGAGTCCAGTCCCCTGCCCGCATGGCAGGACCAAATACTGTCTAGACCATCCCTGATAGACATTTATCTAACCTACTCTTAAATATCTCCAGAGATGGAGATTCCACAACCTCCCTAGGCAATTTATTCCAGTGTTTAACCACCCTGACAGTTAGGAACTTTTTCCTAATGTCCAACCTAGACCTCCCTTGCTGCAATTTAAGCCCATTGCTTCTTGTTCTATCCTTAGAGGCTAAGGTGAACAAGTTTTCTCCCTCCTCCTTATGACACCCTTTTAGATACCTGAAAACTGCTATCATGTCCCCTCTGAGTCTTCTCTTTTCCAAACTAAACAAACCCTATTCTTTCAGCCTTCCTTCATAGGTCATGTTCTCAAGACCTTTAATCATTCTTGTTGCTCTTCTCTGGACCCTCTACGATTTCTCCACATCTTTCTTGAAATGCGGTGCCCAGAACTGGACACAATACTCACATCTTCCAACCTTTCCCTGCAGCCCTGAACAGTTGAGGGATGACATCCGACTGTTTAGTCATCCCTCCAGTAGTTGGGTATTGTAAACAATCGGTGTTTTGCGACTTACTGTATATAGAGCATGTATGCGGCAGAAGATGATAGCATGTTTGAGGCTTTCAGCCCAAAAGGTTTACAGCTTATAATGAAAACCATGAGTTTCTTCCTTTACCCAAATCTGTATACATTCCTTTGACCCACAGGCAAACAGGAGACCGAGGGGGGAGTTCACAGTGATTAATCATTTTACATTTCTGACAGTTTAATGAGTTTTTAGAAGTGCCATATTGGCCAGACAAACACAAAAGCAGCTTTTTTCCCCTTCTTCTTTTCATCCAATCTAGCGACAGCTTTACATAGGTTTGGAAGTAACATAGATCCTCAAGTATTACAGATGTGACTGAATGCAACCGTACCTCTTCATTTTGCAGGCTGGAGGGTAGTTTCCGTCTTATCAAGAAATAGGCAAACACACATAAAAATTAATACTGTCTCAGTAACCGAGGTGCCATTATGTAGCATGTTTAGGAAGGGGAAAGGTTTATTTCTCTTAGGCTGTATTAATCTTCTTGGAAAGCCCAGTCCAGAGATGACAAGAAGCAAAAGGAATAATACTCTGCTATGTGAAACAGACCATCCAGCCAAATCTGCTTGCTTACAGACAGATGGCAAACACAGCCAATGTTCTGAAACTACAGCTGTGCGTCTATGATCTCTCAGATCTATGTGTGTGATCAATAAAGATTTTCAAATGATCTAATACAGCACAGTCTCCTGGAGATTTGGTTCTCCAGACTTTTTTATTGTTGTTTTCTTTTCGAAGAACCACATTAAACTCACCCAAAACGCAGTCAAAAAGAAAACAGCTCTCAAGCTTTTCTTTTTAAAAAAGGATTGTACGTACACACCCACACAAATGGCCTTGATTTTCTCCTGCTAAGTGCAAGTTGCACACACTCCCTACATCAGCGGGGACAGCTGGGAATTCACCCATTGTGGGGACGGGGGATGGCAAGCGGCAGAGTAATCATTGCCCTTCCTCTTAGGGCACCTCCCAGGTGTCTACATCCTTCTTCCTCCTCAGAAGGCTGCAGAGGAAAGATGTGGATTCCCTTGGCACAGCAAGGGTTAAGCATGGCCTGTAATGTTGTAACCCCACTCCAGGGTCAGATTTTCCACAGTTAAGCACAAGCAAATGCGCACTTGTATTAGCACAAACCAAGGTTCTATATTAAAATACTCAGTGTGCATGTGCAAATCAGGTTTTTGTGTGCACACCTGGCCAGGTAGATGCTTAGTGAGTCGTGTACAAAAGCCAACTCTTCATGTGTGCATACAGATGGGGAATTTGCAATGCATGCACAGGGTGGATGTTTGCAAATTGCATGTGTGACTTTCACCATGTAGCCCTTTATTATTTTGTAATGAAACATGTTGAATGACATTTATCTTGCTTTTGTTTGGTGGGAGATAGTGAGATTTAGAGAGGGGCATGGATGAGACTAACTCTTCCTTCATACCCTCCTTGCCCTTCTGCCCCAGATCTCACTTTATGTATCCATTCTTTCCCCCATATCGGGGACTCCTGCCCAGATCCCGTCAATTGATCATCTTAAACAGAAGTGAGGGAAAGTGGACGACATCAAGTGAGGCGCTATGTCCCCTTCCCCCGCCCTTCACTTTCATGATCCTCTTCAGGCCGTAGAAAATGGGGCTAAGCTCCATTCCCACCTTTGGGTCTCTGTATCATAGTGTCTCTCATTATCACTATGCCACTGGGTCAGCCTCGACCTTCTGTTCTCTGAGGCAGATGGTCGTAGGCACAGTACATGGGCTCTCAGTTCTCCGTTATTCCAAGCAAGTTGTATGTCCAGGAGCCTTACCTCAGCAAAACAGTGCCTGACGAAGTACCAGACTGAGACAGTATACATGCTGCCCGCCATTACTGGTTATATGAACGTGAATTACGCCAACGGTACGCAAATATACATCGTCTCGAAGGGAGGAATTCCAGTTGAAAGTGCAAAAGTATGTTTTGAACTGGGTTGAGACCTAACACCCATTTTTGAGTGGGGGAGGGGGGGAAATTTGTGACCACAAAACTTGTCCTTAAAAAATTAATTGTGGATGCAAATGTAAGTAGCTGCTTCTCTCATTACCTGATTGTTGTCTACAGATAGGTGTTTTGGAGTCATATTTAATCAGATGGCAGGCCCAAGTCTTACAGGTAGAAAATGCACCTGCAAAAGAGACCAGAGACAGTAAAAAGCTAACTGGATCAGGGATTCACTTGGAAGTAGCATATTTTGCTCTCTGCAGGTCATTCCATCAGCCTGAAAAAATAAGGGGGTCTATTTACAAAAGACCCTGTGACGTTTTAGCTATGCAATTCCCATTAAGTCTGAGTAACACTGGCATCTTCTAGACTGACAGCTAAATAAATGCAAAGGGCGATGTATACAGAACACGTCTCAAAGACTGCCACACAGCTAACGGCTTAGACAGTGCTTTAGAAAGAAGTTAATAGGAAAAGGTTTATTTGCTTTTCAGAAACAGAAGAGCTTACCAGAAACATAATTGCTTTGCAATCTATACACAGAGTGGAAGTTTGATAAAACTCCTATGTGTGCAAATGGAACAGCTCTGCTGAGCTGCAGAAACCTGTTTATTTAGAAAGCTGAGTTTGCAGTTCCAGAGCGACACTTCATTAGATAGCTTTGCTCCGAAGAAGTTCTCGGTCTTCTAAAACGATAGAAGTTCCATCCTGATGGCTGGCAAAATAAATGGCTTTGTATGTAAAGTTTATGCAAGTCGGAAAACCAGACCAATCCATCTCGTTATTCTCTTCGACAAATTATGCAGGAGCACAAACAAACAGGCAAACGAAAGCTGTAGCCGATGTGAAGAGAATGCAGGCTGATGCTGGTTTCATGCAGGAGTGACCAGCATGAAATGCTCCGATGAATGAAATGCCCAGGGCCTCAGAGGCTTCATCTGGTCTTAATTTTCAATCGGCAGTAAAATGATACATTTTTTCAACTTTCATTGGAGCTTGTTTTCATCTAGTTTATGTTCCAAGATGTCCTGTTTTTCAAGCCCTGATCTGTCACATTAAAAAAATGGACTTGAAAAATGCACAATAGCGACCTAGTGGCACCACTAAGGCAGCGGCCCTCTTGATTTCCAGGCCAGCTGTGGAATTTTGGCTCTCCAAGCCAATAGAAATCAGGAGCAAGAGGAGATGAAAGGCTTGTCTCCATGTGGAAGGGACCTGGCTTCTCTGCCTTTTGCAGGGCTCTCCTTTAAACCCAGCATCAGATTAGAGAGAAGGGCCTACAGGAGAGAAGAGAGGCCTTTGATGGTGGTTTGGGCACCACCAGTGCCCAGAGGGTCGGGCATTGTCTTTTCTCCCTTCACATAAAAGGGGTTGGAAGCTGTGCTGCTGCTTTACATTGTGATTCTCTGCTGGGCCCAACTGCCTCAGTGCTTGGCCTCCCTTGGGCACCCACCCCTGCACTTTGCTGCCTCTCCTCTGGATAGCATAACACTTGGTTATGAATTGCAGGGTGCTCAGACCCTATTCTATATGGCATTACACACTCCGGAGCTAACGTCAAACATAAAAGGCATCAAAGGGCAGCTGGGGCCAGCCTCCACCACCACCTGAGTCCCCAAATGCTGTACCTTCAGTCCCAGTCTTCTCTAGTGGCGGCAGCCTCCAGGTGACCTCCTTAGGCCCTGGGCCCCCTTTCAGCCAGCACTCAGGTCCACAGGTCACTGGGATCTGACTTGCCTCTGCAGGGTTTAGAGAGAGGAAGTCTCCAACTCCTGGAGCCAGGAAATTGCCCTGAAGGCTTGTCCAAGCCTGCTACATCGAGGTGCACAGGGCTGCGTGGGACACCACTCTGCTAGCTGGAGAAAAGGTTCTGCAGTGGGAGCCAGTTGTGGGGGGGAGAGATGAGAAATAAGGGAGAAAGACCTGGCGTGTTAAACCACAATCAGATACTTCAGCCCTAGAAGCCCCACTTAGGGTGTGTCTATGCTGCAGTTAAAAACCCGGAGCTGGCATGTGCCAGCTGACTCAGGCTTATGGGGCTCAGGCTAAGGGCTGTTTAATTGACTTGGACTCAGGTTGGAGCCCAGGCTCTAGGACCCTGCAAAGTGGGAGGGTCCCAGAGCTCAGGCTGCAGCCCGAGCCTGAACATCTACACTGCAGTTAGCCTGAGCCCCGCGAGCATGGGACATGCCAGCCGCGGGTGTCTAACTGCAGTGTAGACATACCCTTGGACAACTCCTGGCCCTGCTCTGCTTGTCACAGCTCTGTGGCATCTTCAGAATCCATGACAGCGGATGTGAGTCTGCTTGGTCTCACACACTACCATATTATCCCATCCTCTAACCTCTCCCCAGCAGACTAAAGAGGCAATACAGTCAAGTCATGCCTGGCTAATAGTGACACTGTCAGACATGGCGAGAACATGTGGTCAATTGGGCCAAAGTCCACAGGCTTGGTGCCGGGTATTGGAGAGCCAGCCCCTCCTTCTGGGAACAGGTAATGGGAGGGACTGATAGCAAAAGGAAGAGGAACTCACCACAGTTCCCTTCCTTCCCCTACCGCACAAGAGCCGTGCGGGGGGAAATGAAGCGTGCCAGCAACCTGCACAACCGCAGCAGAAGGAACACAGGAAGGCGAGGTCCAGGGAGGGCTGCTCCACCCAGAGCTGACCGGAGGCTGACAATTCCATATCGTGGCAACTTTCCAGGGTTCTAAGTTTGCTTTTGTTTCTCATTGGAAATGTAACTAAAATATTCTCATAACAACAGAATGTCCGTTTTCCGATCGAAACCTGACTTTTCCCTGGGTGTGTGGTTAGACCACTGACCTGGGATGTAGGGACCCAGATTCAAGTCCCTACTCTGATGCAGAGCAGAGATTTTCCATCTGAGATCACGCTGAATCAGGCAGAGCAAGGACTTGAAGTGGAGTTTCCCACATCCAAGGCCAGTGACCTACCCACCAGGGTATAGGATGGGAAAAAGTCTCTCCCTCCCCTCAGTGAAATCAGCATCAAACATCTCCACAGAACGTTTTGGCTTCAACAAAAATGTGTATTTAGGGAAAAATTCATATAATTGAAAGTGTGCTGACCAGCTCTAGATCACAGAATCGTAGGACTGGATGGGATCTCGAGAGGTCATCTAGTCCAGTCCCCTGCACTTATGGCAGGACCAAGTATTATCCACATTCTCCACCCATCGAATAGGTGTGAAAGCACCCTTCCCTCCGTAGTAATCCTGACCAGCCTCAGCCATCCAGCAGAGCCCAGAGAATCGTCCAGGGATAGTAGGAAGGGGTTATTACTCCTCATCCTGTCAGCTAGCATAGGACCAATATTTGGCCAATTGTCTTCAATAAGATTACGGATATATCTGAGGACAGCAGTGGGACAACTAAGCCGAGATTTACACAGGCATCTAGGGGATTTAGACAGACAACCCTCATTCATTTTAGTGGGAATTGTACATCTAAATCCCCTTAGGCAGCTTGGAAATTATCAGTCCTAGTGTCTGTCATCTCCCAGTGAAAGCAAAATACAACCCAAAGGAACAGCCTATGAAAGTATCCATCTTCAGGCAACCAAAACAAGCAAAATGGGTCAGGGTGTGAAAAGGCAAAACAATCAACTAACTAATTGAATGGCGATTAGTCCACACGTGTAATAAATCATGTAAACGTGCCTGCTCTAGCCTTACACAACACAGGGCATGGTAATTCACAGACAAGCAGTTGCTATTCCCAAATCCTCCAGAATGACCTCATGGACCTTTGCCAAAGCTCCAGCTGTGCCATTATCTGAGCATCAGTTCATTACCCTAGGCAGATATCCTCACTGGATGAGAACCCATTTCGACTGGGTCAAGGGAGAGCTATGTCTTCGCAGCAGGGGGTAGGCCATTGCTAAATGTAAGCTACGCAAACGGGCTTGCACAGTTTTTTCTCCTGAAAAGAAGGCATTCGAGAGAACCAGGGTTTGAGGGTAAATGTCAGACCTTTCCAAGAGCTCTAGATATTTCTTCCCAAATGTTAGCTCAAATGTAAAACATTTAGAAGACGGCAGGGGGGAAAAAAGCCCATGTATTGTCGTGTCCCCCCCACACACACCTTCATTATGCAAAATTACTCAGAATGCAATAAAAGAACCACTTCTTTTCCTAATGAAATAAATTAGTTTCACTTCACATCCTGTGGTCTGTTAAATGAATAAATAAATGAGCGAGTGGCTTGCAGCCCCTTGGTGGGATGGATCTCTTGGGACTGGATTCTTTGGCAGTGCTCGTTAGCCTTGGCGCTCTCTTCATTGCTTCTCCTCTGCCACTTGACTTCCTCTGCCAAAGTCTCTTCCCCCGCCCCCATCTTCTCCCTGACCGTGTTCTTTGCATGTAGAATCACCTCTCTGCCTTTCTGTCTTGTAAGACCCCAGGGACAAATTCTCTGCTGATGCAAATCCATGGGAGTTTTATTGATCTCAGTGGACAGGGGCCAATTTAATCAGCAGAGAACTTGGGTTGTACCTCTCTCCCTGCTTCTGACACTCACTCATTCCATCTCTCCCATGCTGATTTCACAAGCCCATCTCTCTCGCCCCTCTCCCCCCAACTCATCTCAGGACATGTTTTCCTCACTCATGCTGGGCTTCATCCTGTGCCCGCTGAAGTTAACAGCACAGCTGAGCTTTAGCTCATATGGTTTCTAAGAGCCCATTTCTCAGGTTTTTTTCCCTGACTGCTCTTCTGTTCTCTTAGTCACTGGAGCACACGGGATGAAATGAACACCCCAGCACAACGGGGGCCTGGTTTTCCTTCTGTGTAAATGTCTGTTGTTTTAATCCTTGTAAAGGTCTGCTAATGAACCACAGAGAAAAGAAAGGTCCAATGGTGCTCGGGAAAATCCTGCCAGAGCATCCCCAAGGACATCTCCACATTTTGAGAGATAGAGCACTTCACCTCGCAAAGGACATTTCTTTTCCCTGTGTATCTAGGCTGCTATTCCCAAAGGGACCCAAGTCGTTTTAATGGGAGTCAGGCAGCTGCCTCACCTAGGCCCCTGTGAAAATACCAATCTTAGGTTTCCATGTGCTCACCCATTCCCGTCATATCAGAACTCCTGCTGCTGTAAACAAGCTGTGATTAAAGTGAATGGCCAAAGTTGCATTGACACATACATCCCTGGTTCTATGTGAGGCCTGGTCTACACTGGGGAGTTGGGGGGGGGAGATCGATCTAAGTTATGCAACTTCAGCTAAGTGAATAACGTAGCTGAAGTCGACATACTTAGATCTACTTACCGCGATGTCTTCACTGAGATAAGTCGACGGCTGACACTCTCCTGTCGTCTCTGCCCGCGCCTCTCGCCCTGGTGGAGTACTGGAGTCAACGGGAGAGCGCTCGGTGGTCGATTTATCATGTCTAGACTAGACGCAATAAATCGACACCCCCCCCCCCACTGGATCGATCTCTGCCCGTCGATCCAGCAGTAATCCAGCTAGGGGTGTTGTTTGAGGGTTCGGGGCTTTTGGGAATCTAAAGAATAAGGGGAGGGAGGATGGCTTAGTCTTCTATAGTGCAGTACGTCAACTATTTAGAAATACCTTCTTAATTCTCATTGGCTAAGAACTGGTCTACACTGGGGGGGAGTGAGGTAAGTCGGTCTAAGTTACGCAACTTCAGCTACAAAAATAGCATAGCTGAAGTCGACGTACTTAGAGCTACTTACCGCAGTGTCTTCACTGTGGTAGGTCGACTGCTGACACTCCCCCATTGACTCTGCCTACGCTTCTCGCTCCGGTGGAGTACCGGAGTCGACAGGAGAGCGCTCGGCGGTCGATTTATTGCGTCTTCACTAGACACGATAAATTGACCCCCGCTGGATCAATCGCTCCAGAGGTAAGTGTAGACATGCCCTAAGACTACCGTGTATGTTTCCAAGTCACAGCTACTTCAGGTGCTAGCCTTTGTATTTTTAAAGAAGAATTTACATAGCACAGCCTCATTTGAGCTATATTCTTTCTCTCTAACAGTCAACAAACTGGTGAATATAAGGGGGGGGGAGGGAAGAATTCCACAACATGATCACTTGGCAGTGTATATTGTTTTCTTTCAAAGGGCATTACAATACACTTCTCTCACTTGGGGAACTTCAAGAGAGGGTAATTATTCTTGTCTGCCTTGTCATATATATTAAAAATGTTCAAATGTGGCTTTCCAGGGAATTCTGCCAAATATTTTTAGGCACCAGACCCAGCTTTACTTAATTTTATATTGCCTTCTTAGTCTATTATAAAATATCCTTCCATGCCATTTGAATTTGGTAGAAAGGCTGAAACATACTTGTTTCTATTAGAAACATAAAAAATGCTGCTTTCCTGGAAATGAAGGTCTTTTAACTCCTAATGTGGGAGTTGTTCAAATGGACAGTGATTAAAGCAGCTGCATGAAACTTAATGCACATCAGGGCAACTTTACTGCCACAACAAAACAAACACAAATACCCAGCCCTCTTCCAGGAAAAGCAATGTACTCAGAGCAGAATGTAGCTTTAAATATTTATGTTTTTATTAACACTTTATAATTATTTATATTAGTACAACAGTAGCACCTAGTGACCCCAAACAAGATCGGGGCCCTATTGTGCTAGGCACTATATACGTAGGAAATGTCCCTGCACCATTAGGGAATTTTGCCATTGGCTACAATGGGAGCAGGGCTGGACCCACAGTAAAAGTCCATCCCTGCCCCAAAAGTGACTTTGATTGTAAGCTCTTCGGGGCAAGGGCCATCTTTTAGTTCTGTGTTTGTACAGCACCTAACACAGTGGGGTCCTTCTCCGTAATCGTGGCCCCTTGGCAGTACCACAAAACAAATAACCAAGAACTTGCAATCTAAATGGGCAAAGGGCAGGAAGGAAAACAGAGGCACAGGGAAGCAAAGGGACTTGCCCAAGGTCACACGCAGCAGACCAGTTGCAGAGGCAGGAACAGAACCCTGGCCAGTGGCGTCCCCATCTACTGCCTACCCACTAGACTCTGCTGCTTCCCTGGGTAGAGCCTGATTATGTTCTCATTTACACGGGTGTACAACACAGTGTAACTACTGGCTGTAGTAGAATCAGTCCCGATTTCCACCGGTGTGAGAGAGTTCAGAATAAAGCCCTACAATGTTCCTAGCTGTGTGTTTCCTGGATATTTTGCTCTCTATGAGCTAACTTCAGAAACTGTAGATAATTAGCACAAAAGTCTATGTGAAATGTTGTATTTGTGTAAGTGTTTATTTTGGCCCCCTAAAAGAGGCTGATGTCCAACTCTTGTGCTCAGCCCCACCTTAGTTATATTTGTCCTGTTATGTAGAACAAACTTGGAGCGACACTTAAATATGAAGCCCTTTGAAACAGTATTAATGCTATCTCTTTATCATTAACACACACATTTACTCCCTTCACAATTGACCCAAAGGCCGATTGTTTGACACAGTGTGTTTTAAAGGGGAGGTTTCACAGAGTAGCAACATTGTTTTACTTTTCCTTGGCAATGAAAAGGAAGCGAGCCCAGACGGCCTGTTGAAAACTGAAGCCGCTCACTGGACTCCTCCTCCCTGCCTCTCTCTCTTGTGTTTTCATCTTTTATGGTGGTGGGCAGCTCTGAGCCAGACTCTGCAACTAGAATTTCTTATATCCTTTAGTCACTTGGCTGTTCTTTCCCATAGCTAGGCCAACAGCAGATTAATGTCAAGGCTGCCTGAGCCAAACGTATGAATCTAAGTGGAGACCTCTTAGTATAACAGGAATGATGCTGGACAGTCACTGCTTTTACCAACAGAGACTGGACTGACTCTGATCTCACATGGGGGTAAATCGGGAGTAATTCCATCGCAATCAATCACGTTACACGGGTGTCAGTGAAGTCAGATTCAGGCCCCAGACACGGTGCATTTATGGCAAACTGCAGTTGCATGGTGAAAATGCTCTGTGTGCTGTCTGTAAAAATGTCCTGTTTAAAGTGCAGCTGCATGCACTGTCCTGGTTATCAAACGGCACTAAATTGCACACACTCAAGGCAAGTGACTTAACTGCCCCTGCTCCCAGTGTGGAGACGTGAGGAACTGGCTTTGTAGAGAAGAGACACTGGCCATATTCCTTTCAGGGCCATCTCTGCAGCCAGCACACAGAACAATCTGAACTGAACCCAGCTCAAGGGAAGCTTACAACAGGAGCGTGAGGCCATGTCTACACCAGGGGCGTGAAGAGGGGTGATCTCCACCCGACAAAAAGCCTCTAGTGTAGACGCAGCTATAGCCAAACACAGAGGTAAAATAACCTCTGGCAGGGGAATAAACTTTGCCAGTATAAGCGCGGGCCACACTAGGAACGCTTTGCTGGTCTAATATACGAGTATAGTTATACCGGTTAAAACATTCCTAGTGTAGAACTGGCCTGAGCGAAGCAGCACAAAGGAGAAAGCAGTGATCTAGGGCAGAACCACAAGACAGGTGAAAACCCCAGGACCCTCATTCGGAATGCCTGTGTTGTAAAACACGGGTAGAGGTATTCCTCAGTGTAAGGGCTAGACTGTGATTTGGACCCCCATGCAGGGGAGAAAGGAGCCCTCCAGTTCTTAGGGCCTTTGCATGCTCATTTAGTACCTGACTGGACCGGTTGGCCAGCAAGGAACAGACATGATGGAGCCTTGGCTCCACTCCTCCAATTCACTGCCCCAGTGAATTAAGGGGAGGGGAGAATAATTTTACTTCTGGTATAGCCAAGAGCAAATTAGATTCCTCGGAAGCAAGGGGTAGGAGGAGGAGAAGGGAGAGCAGGGAGGGAATTGTGACTCCTTGAACTACGTTCCCTTTCCTAGGGCAGCACACCAATGCACTACCTCTTACTGACCATTTGTGACGCCATCTGGCCCTACATATCCATGACTCTCCACCACCCAAAACAAAAGCAACTCCAACATTAACTAAGGCTGAATGGGGTTTGTTAGTTTCCTGGCATTCTGAAGCTGTTCACCACCAACTTGGTACTGCACAGCATTTTGATTAAAATACTAGAACAATATAAAATAAACATGGTACACATTCAATGGATTGAAAGCTGGCTTACTGATAGGTCTCAAAAAGCAATTGGAAATGGGGAATCATTGTTGAGTGGGTGTGTTTCTAGTGGGGTCGTGCAGGATTGGGTCTTGGCCCTATGTGATTTAACATTTTTAACAATGACCAGGAGGAAAACATAAAATCATCACCGACAAACTTTGCAGATAATACAAAAATTGGGGGAGTGGTAAATAATGAAGAGGACAGGTCACTGATTCAGAGCAAACTGGATTGCTTTGTAACCTGGGTGCAAGCAAACAATATACACCTCTACCCCGATAGAACGCTGTCCTCGGGAGCCAAAAAATCTTACCATGTTATAGGTGAAACCTCGTTATATCGAATTTGCTTTGATCCACCAGAGTGCGCAGCCCGCCCCCCCCCCCCCCCCCCGGAGCACTGCTTTACCGCGTTATATCCGAATTCGTGTTATATCGGGTCGCGTTATATCAGGGTAGAGGTGTATGTTTTAATATAGAATCACAGATGATTAGGGTTGGAAGAGACCTCAGGAGGTCATCTAGTCCAACCCCCTGCTCAAAGCAGGACCAACCCCAACTAAATCATCCCAGCCAGGGCTTTGTCAAGCTGGGCCTTAAAAACCTCTAAGGATGGAGATTCCACCACCTCCCTAGGTAACCCATTCCAGTGCTTCACCACCCTCCTAATGAAATAGTTTTTCCTAATATCCAACCTAGACCTCCCCCACTGCAACTTGAGACCATATGGCTAAATGTAAATGTATACATCTAGGAACAAAGGCCATACTTACAGGATGGGAACTCTACCCTGGGAAGCAGTGACTCTGAAAAACATTTGGGGATCATGGTGGATAATGAGCTGAACATGAGCTCCCAGTGCGACATTATGGCCAAAAGGGCTAATATGATCCATGAATGCTTAAACAGGACAATCTTGAGTAGGAGTAGAGAGGTTATTTTACCTCTGTATTTGGCACTGGTGCAACCACTGCTGGAATACAGTGTCAGTTCTACTGCCCATAATTCAAGAAGAATGTTGATAAATTGGAGAAGGCTCATAGAAGAGCCACAAGAATGATTAAAGCATTCAAAAACATGTTTGATAGTGATAGACTCAAGAAGCTCAGTCTGTTTAGTTTAACAAAGAGAAGGCTAAGGGGTGACTTGATTACAGTCTGTAAGTTCCTACACGGGGAACAAATATTTAATACTTGGCTCTTTAATCTAGAGAAAGGTATGCCATGATCTAATTGCTGGAAGTTGAAGCTAGAGAAATTCAGACTGGAAATAAGGCCTACATTTTTAACCATGAGGGTAATCAACCACTGGAACAATTTATCAAGAGTCATGGTGGATTCTCCATCACTGGCCATTTTTAAGTTAAGATTGGATTTTTTCTAAAAGAATTGCTCTAGGAATTATTTTGGGGACGCTGTAGGGTCTGTGTTACTCAGCAGGTCAGACTAAATGATCACAGTGGTCCCTTATGGCCTTGGAATCTGTGAGCAGTGAAGCCAATTTACACTGACAAGAAAATATTTCTGGTGTAAGTTGTCCACTCAAAGTCCTCTTGTGCGTCGCACAGACACAAGTCTGTAGTAGTGTTATTCCCCCTCCCCTGTCCAAACAGAAGCAGAAGCTTCACAGAACTGTTTGCCAACTTTATTTTTAAAAGTCCCCTCTTTTAGAAGGAAATTGAGTCCCATTAAAGACAAATACTCTGGGGGTTGTGATGCCTCAGAGAGTGGGTAACAGTCTTTCACTCTAGATTAGAGATAGGCCTAAAGTCAAACCCCTAATCTGAACAGCCCAAATGTTGGGGAACTTTGGACTCCACTGTCAAACCAAAAGCCAGGGGCAAACACCTCCAAACTTGAGAAAGCTCAGGTCCACATCTGGATCCAGACTTTCCAGCTCAGGCCTGTCTGTACTCTAGATTGTCCTTGGGACTCCAGACCAGGTTGGTGGTGACTGATAGTCATTACCATTTGATGGGTTGCCATCTAATGGCTGTTCAGTGACCTAACTGACAGGGTTGGAGTTTTGGTCTAGTTTGCATCAAATGGGTGCCTACATCTCAGAAACCACCACCACAAACAACACTAATTGGCAGCCTCCTGAGCAGTCTCACAGCGAAGCCATGGACTGAATGGGCCTGGTGACTGAACTATCCTCAGCCTCATGAAGGAGGTTCCAGCAGATAGACACCAGGATTGCTTAGCAGATGGACGTGAACATCCAAATGGCAACAGAAAGAATTACTGGAGAGCACAGGGAGGGAGAATGGAGCCCCCGGTCGTTACAACTTATTTTTGCATATATCAGTGGCTGTTGCTGCTTAGGCCTTAAAAACCAGTAAGCAAATATTCAAAGTTTAAATCTTAAACTGAAAACACCCCAGAAAGCATTTTTTAAAGACCCACAAGAGCATTGGACACCAGTATTTTGCAATTTAAAATATTGGCCCCTTATAAAGAGAAGCCATTATTTAGAGACAGGAAGCTTAGCTTATTGTCCGGTGCATACTGTTTGCCTACTGCATTATTTTGGGCGATTTTCATTCCTCACACAGTAAAGAGGAAATTCTAAGAACATTTCGTTGCCTTTCTTTATTAGACGAACAGCAAAGGTTTGCAGTTTGCTGACCACGGGATTGCTTTGCTAGTTTTGGCATTCGATTTCACTTCGCATAGATCTGGTGGAGGATAACATATTTGTTCTTTCTAAAAATGGGGTGTTTTTTTCTTTCCCATTCCATTGGAGTCCTGCTCCCACCCCCATCTTTCATTATTTTCCTAAAAAAGCCTAACTGCAAATAAAAATAGAAAGCTGATCCCCCTCCTCCGATTTATTTTTCTTCTTAAGTTAAACCTTTCAGGTCAGAAACCAACCAGAGAGGCACATAAACAACACAACTTCCTCCATTCACAGAGGCTCTTCGAGGGTTTTCAGTGGGACAGGGACCATTTTATGCAACAGCCATCAGAGAGATACAGTACTGACCCACTTACCTTGAACAGGATGATTGCTATTCTAGCCATCATACATTTCTACCAGGACAGACACTGCATCTCATTTACTGGGCGTTATGGTTCTGTTGTCTGTATAACAGAGTTCTGGTGCCTGTATAACAGAGTTCTGGTGCAGCTGAGATAACAAAGCAAAGAACTGGAACGCATATACATTCATTCGCTCTTCCAACACTTCCCATGGCTCTCCAAAATGTTTTTGTACTATTTTTTCCCCTTTAGCTCACAGCAAAAAATAATTAAATACATAAATAAAAATGTATTCCCCCTAAAAGGGTTGTTTTTTTAAAAAAAGCATTACGCATTTTGACATTTATTAGAAACAGTTTTAGATGCTTGTTAATCCGAAGACCAAGTATTACTGATTTACCAGGAGTACCTCATCCAATATCCATCATCTGCATAAAAAAAACGGAGTCTGAGAATTCAAAAATGGGTGATGCCTTTTTGGCAGCGGCTTCCTGTGTCCTGCCAACTGCATACAGTGTAGAAACTGGATGGGAAACAGCTCTGTCCTTTCTCTGTGCTCTTCATGCTTTACTGTTTGTGCCTCAAATACTGTGTGCTAATGTACATTGATTTTTATATTACAGACTCAACACGTATGCATTAGATCAAGGCTTTGGGGACTTTTTTTATTGCTCAACGTGAGTTACTCAGGCTCTTATTCGCTTGAGTGATAAGCGTAGTAAAAATAGATAGATAGATCTATTATACACACATATGTATCTGGACAGGCACATATACATCTAGGCCTGCTGGAAAGTCCCCAGTTGACTTAGGTGAGCTTCAGATCAGGCCCAAGTTTAATATGAGATATGGATTCGTCTCCTCCAAACTTTTAAACTGTTTTAAAATGGCCAAAACTATGAACTGCTTCTCCATTCTGTGATACATTGGAGGAGAACCAGTAACTCCATTGACTCCAACAGAGCAGAAAACCAGCGTAAAGGGGCGGAGAATCAGGCATATATTATTTATGTTTTTAAAGTAGTTTCTTAGCCTGCATGCTACCCACTTTTTCTACTGATCCTTCAGCTAGCATCCTTGCAAGGAACTCTACAGACCTGATCCAATGAAATCAACGTGACCCCTTCTATTGACTTCCCACAGGCTTGCATCATGAGAAGTCTGCGAAGCGGGTATTGAAATATAGTACTACGAAGGCAAGGAGGCATTCATGAGAGTCTGTGGAGGAGACCATAGGCTTTTACTCAACTTGGAGATTCTTTCTAAAAATGTGGCAAAGGGTTAGTACATTTTAAAAATGAGTCAAACTTCTCTGAGCATAACATTTTCCCCCCTACTTTTTTTTTTTTAATCATTGTTTAGGATGGAATGGAGATGTTTTCCAGACTAAATAGTTTTGCTTATATCTTGTGCCATAAGAAAAAAAAAGGAACATACAGATGTTGCGCCCACCTCCTTCCCTGCATGCGCAGCCCCCGATGAATTCCCTGATGATGCTGTTTGGCTTTGGCTAACTCTCTCTTTTCTAGGTTCCCTCCCTAACAGACGTGCCAGAGTCACATTCTCTCAGCCTCTGCGGTTGCACCTGTTTTTCCCTTTCTCTGTGGCTATTGGTCATCTCTCTCCTGGCAGCCTCCTGTCGCTCCCTGCCCTACTCTACACCCCAGGTTCCCACAGCCTCAATAGCGAATGCTAGAGCACGTACAGTAATTGCTTTCAGACTATTTTCCCACAATGATTTTTTTTCTCATTCACTTATACTGGATTTAGGACTCTCACAGGGCCAGCCCCTGGATTCCTTGCTCTGTCCCTACTCACCCATCACTGCCATTTGCAGGAATGGCACCTTCGTCCAAGTAAGGACCACAGGAGTCCTCCTCGAAAGGGAAAGATGACCCAGTGAGTAGGGCTCTAGTCTAGGACTTGAACAATCAAGGCTCAGTTCCCAGCTCTCCCACAGGTTCTGTGCCTGACCTTGGCCAAGTGACTTCAAGTCACCATCTGCAAAATGGGATAATAGCACTTCCCTACCTCGCAGGAGTGGGGTGAAGAGAAATTACATTAAAGATTGTGGCCACTCAAACACTACGGTAATGGAGTCCATACAAATACGATAGGTAGCTAGACATCATGCACGAAAGCCTCCATCACGATCCCCAGCAACTTGACCAGTCCTTGGGCAATGGTTTTAGAACACAACATTTTATGATGGGAATGCAAGTTAATGAGGCCACTTTAAATTCTAAAATGACGATGTTCAAACACAGACAGGAAGATTAGTCTTCAGGTTGAGAGGCCTGACTGGGATTCAGGAAATCTGGGATCAGCTTCTGGCTCTGCTACAAACTTCCTGTCTGACCTCAGGCAAGTCACATGATTCCTCTGTGTCTCATTTCCCCACCAGTCCGACGAGGATAACCACCTTGCTTTTGTCTGTCTTGTCTAGAACAGGCATTGGACTGGAAGCTGTTTAAAATGGGGAGCATGTCTTACTATGCACATGTGGAATCCTTAGCACAGTGGGTCTTGCTTTTGGCCTGGAGGTGCTACTGTAATACAAATAATTTAAAACAATAAAAGGTCCCAGCTCCACAACTATGACTAATCTACACAATCCTTATTTGTGCAGCTAGTCCAAGGGACCCCTGTCCACTTTAAAATGTCAAATTACACCAAAGTGGTCAATCCAAACATATGGACAAATGATGGGCTAGGATACAATTGAGGGGTCATCTTCAGCAAGCCCATGTTTAACAACTGCTACAACATAATGGTATTGGACACAATGCTATTGCTCCCTTCTCTAAGCACAGGAAGCAACGGATATATACATTTCAGATACCATTGTGTGGTAACAGCTGGTAAATGGTGACTGTAGTAGCCAAACTTCTGTTTTCGGCAATGTAGCCAGAGGTTTGCATTGACTGAGGTCTCAGTCCTGTCACCTTATTCACATGAGTAATTCTTACTTATACAAGTAGTCACAGTCATGGAACCCAGTGATGCTAGGCAGTTTTTTGTATTACAGGAGAACTCATTCGTGGCCTGGTCAAGACGTTATGGTATGCACAGAATCAAAACCTGTGAGTTCTGGCAGTAATTCAGAGTACTGTGCTCACTCCTTCAATACAGTGCAAGCAAAGGCGATGCATAAGGGGGAGAGCATGCGGGGTCATATGACCCCTCAGATTTGCTGCTTGGCTTAGATTGAGCATGCTCACATGGACTGAGCATGCTCAGTAACTGCTGAAACCGGCTACACTCACTCTACCCTGCCCACACACACACACACACACACACTATTGGCAGGCATGGGTCATCTCTGACAGTACTCAAATTCTTCATCACTTATTCAGCAAGCTTCAGAAGCAATTTCATCTTCCAACACTATAGCTGCAATAGATGCAAGATAATAGAAAACCAAGAGATACAACTGGCCTTAGTCATGCACAAATTGCTCAGAATATCACCCACAATCAAAACCCACTTAATTCCTTGCCTTTTATTCATATGGGTGAAATGTACCTGGAGAAAGAGGGACCTTAAGGGGTATTGCATAAGACCTTGTTTTGCACTGGGGTTTATTTCATCCACAATGATTGCAAAAGGGATCTTAAATTTCCAAGATGAATGCTAATTAATAAACCTTTCTCGGTTGTCTTCTCTTTTTGCAATAATTAGCTGCACGTTTGTAGGAATGTGTGTGTATGTGTGTCTCAGAGCTGTTTAAATCAGAACCATAATTCTGAACCCCCTCCCACTGAATTTTGACCCCAAAAGTCTTGTTCTCACTCGGTGGGGAAAGAGGTGTTCTTAACTGGAGTTAGCTAACTTGTGTTAACTGAGTCAAGGTAAAACCCTAGTGAAGACAAGACCATTTGTAGTTTTAACATAAGTTAACAGGTTGAGGTGAACCAAGGCTCCCTCATAGTCTTTACCTCAGCCTGCTAAAATGTGTCAAAGCTACAAACTGTTAACTAACTTCAATTAAGAACGCACCTTTTTCTTAGGCCTGGGCTACACTGGGGGAAGAGGGGGTTCGAACTAAGATACGGAACTTCAGCTACGCTATTCCCGTAGCTGAAGTCAAAGTATCTTAGTTTGACATACCTGGCCATCCTCACGGCGGCGAGTCGACCGCCATGGCTCACCCATCAACTCCGCTTACTCCTCCTGCCGAGGTGGAGTACAGGCGTCGATTCGGGGATTGATTAATCGCGTCTAGACGAGACGCGATAAATTGATCCCCGATACATCGAACGGGTAGTATAGACATACCCTAAGTGAAGAAACCAAAAATGTGATGTCTTTGCCACTTGTGGAATCCCAAATAATGTGTGTATGTAGGAATATAGCTTACATTAACTATTCAACAAGAAATTCCAAAACCTCGACATTTGAGATTTTTGCATTTCATTTTAATTTCACGGCAAGGGTCTGATTTTTTGCAAAATAACTCATGAAATGTTTGAGATGTTATTAATAGGGCTGTTGATTAATTGCAGTTAACTCACACAATTAACTAAAAAATATTAATTGTGATTAAAAAATTAATCATGATTAATAGCATTGTTAAACAATAGAATACCAATTGACATTTATTAAATATTTTTGGATGTTTTTCTACATTTTCAAATATATTGATTTCTATTACAACACAGAATACAAAGTGTACAGTGCTCACTTTACATTATTATTTTTATTACAAATATTTGCACTGTAAAAATGATAAAAGAAATTGTCTTTTTCAATTCACCTCATACAAGTACTGTAGTGTAATCCCTTTATCATGAAAGTGTAACTTACAAATGTAGATTTTTTTTGTTACATAACTGCACTCAAAAACAAAACAATTTAGAACTTTAGAGCCTACAAGTTCACTCAGTCCTACTTCTTGGTCAGCCAATCGTTAAGACAAACAAGTTTGTTTACATTTACGGGAGATGCTGCTGACTGCTTCTTATTTACCATGTCACCTGAAAGTGAGAACAGGCGTTCTCATGGCACTTTTGTAGCCGGTGTTGCAAGGCATTTACATGGCAGATATGCTAAACATTCATATGCCCCTTCATGCTTCGGCCACCATTCCAGAGGACATGCTTCCATGCTGATAAAGCTCCCTTAAAAAATAATGCATTAATTAAATTTGTGACTGAACTCCTTGGGGGAGAACTGTATGTCACCTGTGCTGTTTTACCCACATTCTGCCACATATTTCATGTTATAGCAGCCTCGGATGATGACCCAGCACATGTTTGTTTTAAGAACACTTTCACAGCAGATTTGACAAAATGCAAAGAAGGTACCAATGTGAGATTTCTAAGGATAGATACAGCACTCAACCCAAGGTTTAAGAATCTGAAGTGCCTTCCAAAATCTGAGAGGGACAAGGTGTGGAGCATGCTTTCAGATGTCTTAAAAATGCAACACTCAGATGCGGAAACTACAGAACCCGAACCACCCAAAAAAGAAAATCAACCTTCTGCTGGTGGCATCTGACTCAGATGATGAACATGCATTGATCTGCTCTGCTTTGGATCATTATCAAGTAGAACCCATCATCAGCATGAACGCATGTCCTCTGGAATGGTGGTTTAAGCATGAAGGGACATATGAATCTTTAGCACATCTGATACATAAATATCTTGCGAAGCTGGCTAGAACAGTGCCATGCGAACATCTGTTCTCACTTTCAGGTGACATTGTAAACAAGAAGCAGGCAGCATTATCTCCTACAAATTGTAACCAAACTTGTTTGTCTGAGTGATTGGCAAAAGTAGGACTGAATGGACTTGTAGGCTCTAAAGTTTTATGTTGTTTTATTTTTGAATGCAGTTTTTTTGTACATAATTCTACTTGTATTAGGTGAATTGAAAAATACTATTTCTTTTGTTTTTTACAGTGCAAATATTTGTAATCAAAAATATAAAGTGAGCACTGTTCACTTTGTATTCTGTGTTGTAGTTGAAATCAATATATTTGAAAATGTAGAAAACATCCAAAAATATTTAAATAAAGGATATTCTATTATTGTTTAACAGAGTGATTAATCGCGATTATTTTTTTAAATGCTTGACAGCCCTAGTTATTAATAAATATTTTAGTATTTGAGCCCCTCTGCTGTCTGTCTGTCTCTCACACACACAGGTACACATATCACAATCACAGACAGTGTTAAATGTTTGGTCCACAGATATTTTTTCACCAGTGAAAACTTGCTGATTGTTTTGAACAGCCCTGGCCTATAAAACAAACACCAACTGTTACTGAGAGAAAAGGAAATAAAATATCACCTCAGGATAATAAGTATGAGTATGTGGCATGTTATCAGAATGTGGACATTGTGGCTAGGTTGCTGTTGTACTGACAGAAGATTACAGGCTGTGATATTCTCAGGTACTTGACTGAACTGGCAGGGGAGGGTGTGTTGTGATTAGGTGGTGGTTTCTATGTACATTTCTGTTGAGTTTGGTTTCCTTTCCTTGCCCACTTCCTCTTTTTCCTGCATATGATGGCTGCACAGTCTTTGCAAAGGAAACATTGGAGGTTATACAGACAGGTGCAATATTCCACATAGCTACATTTCCTTCAGCACAGCCACCTGACCCCATTTCCGCAGGATTAAGGCGGTTTTGCTTCCCTTTGCTGCATCATGTGGAGGAGAATCTAAAGGCCTACTTCATCCAGAAGCTGTACACGTCTCCCTTTGCATGTGCCTGCAACCAGGCAGTCACTTCCTATTGACATGATGGTTTGCAGTAACATTGACCATGTTGATCTTGCAAGAAGTACTGCAAGATATTTTGAGTACTGAAAAGTTATTGTGGGTCACCAGTATGTGATTGAATGCTGATCTTCCAGAAAAGAAACCCATGAGTGTCTATTTGCATGTTACTTTATAAGCCTTATTGTAGGAATGTGGACAAACGTCCTCAAGGAAATAAATCATGGATTATATCTACAAAGATTTTCTTTCAGACTCTACTTACATAAAATTAAAAGTGTTTGAGAATAGATTTTGGGATTTTCAAAGGAGAGTAAGGGAGTTTGATGCTCAAGCCCCATAAAAACTCAGACGCCATTCGGTTCTTTTGAAAAGCCAACCAGAAGTTTTTGAATACTGTTAACATTTCAAACAACCTGTCAGACTTTGTTTATTGCAATAACCCCTACAGAAATTGTTACTTCAGCCAAAAAAACATAGCTCCATTTACATCAATGCACATGTTGAGAGGCAATTTGGTCAAGTGGCTAGAACTCTCTACTGGAACTCAAGAGACCTGGCTCCTGTTCCTGGCACTCCCACTGATCTGCTGTGCAACTTGGGGCAAATCTCTGGGCTTCTGTTTCCCTCTTTCTACTCTGATTGCAAATTCTTTGTTCTTTTATTGTGTGTATGCACAATGCCCAGCACACTGGAGATTGGCTTTGTAACATGGTGCCCATATTATTTCACCCTTAACTTGATGTTCTAATACTCTAACCTTAGACTTGTTTTGATTTACAAGGTCAAATGACAAGGAGAAACTGGGGAACCCTCATTAACTGAGGAACTGGAGGTGGAAATTTTTCAGGTTTTATTGATTCTTTTATGGACTTCTAACTAGGTTCTTTCCCTAATATAAACATGAATTTTACCCCCAGCTAGGCAATGTTGCTCACCTATCATTAACATTCAACCAGTAAACAAATTGCATGCTTATTTTAAAGCTCAAGTGAATGATAAAGTTTTGCAGTGTAATCTGTGCTTTAACACGTACACTCTGGCAAGCCAACCTGGTGAGTGCATCCTAAGCACACAGACCTTCAACTGAGAATGTCCAAACACCAACTGTACATAAAGGAAACCCAGGATCCACAGAATCAGTATCCAAATGATATCCACTGCTGTGAAAAGATAAAAGGAGAGAGGGTGGCCTCACAAGCAGGGGCGGCTCTATGTTTTTTGCCGCCCCAAGCACGGCAGGCAGGTGGCTTTTGGCCTGTGGGAGGTCCGCTGGTAACGCGGATTCGGCGGCATGCCTGCGGGAGGTTCATTGGTCCCGCGGCTAAGCCGCTGCCAAATTGCAGCTGAAGCCGCAGGACTGGCGGACCTCCCGCAGGCATTCCGCCGAACTGCTGCCCTCACGGCGACCAGCAGGCTGCCCTCCGCGGCTTGCCACCCCAGGCACCTGCTTGGTGCGCTGGTGCCTGGAGCCTCCCCTGCTCACAGGCAATGGGGTCCTAGCCTTTTAAGGCTTTAAACATTGAGACTAGACACACTTTATATTACACTAACATGGAATTTCCATCCAGCCGGGAATTCTGATATTTCAGCATTTGTTTTCAGAACAAAACCAGAATGAAAAGCTGAAATATCGATTTTCCCCACCCCCACCCCACCCGAACTAAATAGTCGCAAACGTTTAAATTCATGAATGGTGAAATTGCCATTTCAGTTTGCTGAACTGACCCAGAACATTTCATTTTGAGTCAATTTAACATAAACTTAATTTCCATATGGTGTCCATTGCCTCATAGGAGTTGTAGTTCAGAAGTCTGTTGCCTCCATTCTCCCCTTGTGAGCTGGGCGCCCTGGCCAGACTACATCTCCCATGATGCATATGCAGTCCTGTGACTCCCATGATGCATCACACAAGTTGGTCAGATGGCAGTCCGCATTGCATCATGGCAGATGTAGTCCAGTCAGGGAGCCCAGCCCATAGGAGAGACTGGGGACTCAAACTACAGCTCCATGGAGGCCATGCAGCACAACAGGCAAATGCAGCTTAATGTGGAACTGACTTGAAATGTTTTAAGTTAGTTCATGAAACTGAAATACGTCAGCAAAATTGAAATACACCTCTACCCCAATATAATGCGACCCAATATAACACAAATTCGGATTTAATGTGGTAAAGCAGCGCTCCGGGGGGGCGGGGCTGCGCACTCCGGTGGATCAAAGCAAGTTCGATATAACGCGGTTTCACCTATAACATAGTAAGATTTTTTGGCTCCCGAGGACAGCATTATATCGGGGTAGAGGTATATTCATATGGAAGATTTGTATTTTGCAGAAACTACATTTTCTCTTGAAAAGCCATGTCATTGGAGAATTCCAGACCAGCTCAACATTAAACCTGGAGCAGCATAAGTAGCCAGGATGGCCTAAGCAAAGGGACCTCCCCTCTGTCCCTCAGAAAGCACTTGAACCTCATGAGCTGAACCTTCCAATATCTGAATTCATTTAGAAGCTGAGTGAGATTCTCAGCTGGTACATAACCATGTAGACACATTGACTTCAGAGCTACACTGATTTACACCCACAGAGGAACCAGCCCACTATCTTTCTAAAGCTGCAAGCCTTAAAGTAATGGGGCCCCCTTCCTCTCCATTGAGTCCACTCTATTATAGGTGAGAGGTAGTGGTGCTGGTAAAGGAGGGAGACTAGTACTGGGGAAGCAGAAGTCACAGAAGAAATCTTGGTGATTGTTGAAAGGGGATGGTGGAGTCAATCCAGGTGTTGCAGAGACCATGTGGAGAAGGCTTGCAGCAGAAAATGAGAAAGTTTGCTTTCGAGTTGGACACTAGGCCTAGAGATTGTGATGCCCGATACCAAAAAAACTTCTCCATCCCCATCTCCATCCTCACATTTGACTGGTCTTCCCATTTCCCCATATCCGTAATACCCTTCATCTTTTGCCCCCTTTGTCTGCAAATCAGGCTCAGACTGTGGAAACCCTTCCTCCCTCACCCATTTCTGCAGCTTCTGGTGACCTCCATATAATATCTGCTGCAGCTGTAGGCAGCAACTGACTAAGAACAGGATACAATGCTCTCTCTTATGGGTCGTGTATATGTGTGTGCAACTGTGTATGATCTATAGATACAGTACAACCGTATAAGATATATAGATCTAATACCGCCTCTGTTTGGAGGTTAGGAAGGAAGAGAAACCTTCACAAAAGAAAGCGTGTTTGGAGAACAGATTGGAAGTGTGGTAGCAGAAGGGATAAGGAATGGAAAGCTGGCAGCATGGACAGCAAAGGGAGGGGCAGGAAGCAAAAAGTGAGCTGTAATTATTTGTAATTAATGTATTTTGTAGAGTTGGAAAAATAATGCTGGAAGCGGCAATGCACAAATGGTAGTTTTGCTGCTCTGTAACTGCAGAAGTTGTTTTAAAATATATTCACTGTGACCCTGACCCTGCAGACACTCAGTCCTCTGTGTGTGTGTGTACTCCCACGCGTACTTCCATTTACTTAACGGCAACTAGGCCCGGGGTAAGCAGACATCCAGGCGTGTTTGTGTGTCACAAATTACTGTCCAGGTATTCCAGTCTTACCCAGACTTCTGAAAGATAAGTGTCTCCCTCCCCTCCTCCTCCCACTTTGGGAAAATGAAACCAATAGGCCCCCTTCTATTCTGCCATGTTAGCAGGATAGCATGAGGAAAACTTGCATTGGCAGTGTGCCCTGTCCCAGCCAGTCCTTCCCACACACCTAGAAGGGAGTGCAACACCACTTTGGGAAATGCAGAGCAATGCCAAATTTCAGCCTGATTTCATTTTAAACAGCTGAAATGCGGGGTTATAAGAGAAATGGTAAATCTTCCTCAATTGCCTGCCATTTTCCTAGCCCAACTGAGATGTTAGGTAAGGGACATTCATAGGCGTAACGTGGGGACTTTTAATGATGAAAAGGAAGCTTTTTTCTACTTTTTATGAACAGCAATAGCCACCCCTGCTTTGTAGCTCACAATTTCATCTGGACACATTTCAAATGTTCTAATGCCTCTAATTCAATCTCACACCATAATAAGGAAACGTGAATTCCAGCTTTAGAAGTAAAGAAACAAATGATTCCATTTCCCATGAATAATAAAACCCCATGTAATGCCTGACAACAGAAATATAACCAGAAAAGAGAAATGGAAAGTGTCTGC
Source organism: Terrapene triunguis (assembly GCF_002925995.2). Lineage (NCBI taxonomy): Eukaryota > Metazoa > Chordata > Testudines > Emydidae > Terrapene > Terrapene triunguis. The sequence goes on along the minus strand of NW_020664483.1, from coordinate 9,369,064 downwards.
GTAACGAACAGGTGCTGACAGGCGTGCTTAGCTGAAACGGAGTAAAAGTCACATTTTATTTTTGACACTGAACATGGGAACGTGTCGATGGTGCTGGGCTATTATTATTTCTATTGCAGAAGCACCAAAAATGTTCTGGGCGCTGTATCGACATAGAAAGAGATACAGTCACTGCTCCTAAAAGCTTACAGCCCAGGAGATAAGCAGCACATAATGAGAAAGTGATAAAACTTACAAGGAATTTTTTTCTCCTTCCTTTTCTCCCCAATCCTTTGTCTTCAGTCATTTTTTTATCTTGCTAATTTTTTGCAGGCATCATTGAATGGGTGGGTTGTGAAGGAACTTAAGCATGTGTTTAAATGGAAGGACCCTCCCAATTACTCTTTAAAAGGAAAGTCTGATCAATTCAATTTAACCCTCAACACATTTGGATCCACCAGCATATTTCCAGTCCGCCACTTCAGTGAAGAATTCTCTAACAGGGATTCCGCCGGCTAAGGCATTGAGAACCACAGAATAGTGACATTCTCTCATAACACCCAGACCTGATACTAAGCAGGAAGTAGCCACGTGAACCTTTCACGCGCCTGGCTGTTTGCAGGATTCAACTCCTCTCATCCAGGGCTTCCAGTCCTCACACTAACTCAGTCCACATGCCTATGGAATTGAATGTGGTAGTAAAGTGATGTCTGAAGGAGGAAGGTTCGGATCATCAGCCCCATTTCCTACAACTTCAGGGTAGAAATGAAAAGTCCTTGACCTGAAAGGCCTGCAATTTACTCATTAAACCACATAACTCCCCTATTTCCTGACTAATAATCCATAAAGGTTCACAATGGGTTAACGCTGCAGTCAACCTTTATTTTTCTTGTTTAGATTTATACAGCAGACATCATAAATTTTACCTCCTAAACAGACCTTTACCTCACATGAGATATTCTGAATCAAAAATATACATCTTGCTGATATACAATATGCCTCATCATATCAAGGACTTAGGAGAGCAATTCTTTTTTCTTTCAGGAAAAACAAGAGCCAGTCACCTAAAAATGGAGCAGACTAACTATCTAGGGGTACGTCTATACTTACCTCCGGGTTCGGCGGTAAGCAATCGATCTTCTGGGATCGATTTATCGCGTCTTGTCTAGACGCGATAAATCGATCCCGGAAGTGCTC
>NW_020664483.1:9086430-9367878 GCF_002925995.2 Terrapene triunguis | reverse complement strand
GGTGGTGACAATGATGTCTGTAAGCTCTGGTGTTTTATACATTCTGTTCCTTCATAGTGCTGAAAATAACCTTTATTTGTGAGAAGGAGTTTTAGGATTTGTCTGTCTCTGGATTTTTTTCATCTTGAGTTAACTGATTGCCAATTAGGGTAACGAGCAAACATTGTAGCATGGAACAAAATTTGGGGAAATGTTCACAATGTCCTTTACAAATGTGTCAATTACCTTGAGTTGATTGGCAATCAATTAACTAAGGTAAAAAAGTCTAATGTGGAAAAACCCAAGGAGGGAGAACTGGACACTCTCAGGGCCTGATCTTGAATAGTACTGAGCAATCACACTGACTGCTGGCCAAAAGTCGGGATTTCCCAGGTCATGAGGAATTTTGATATTTCAAAATTTGATTTTGTTCCAAATCAGAACAAAACCAAATATATTTTTTTTATTTCTTACAAACCAGAACCTGTCCTCTCCCCCAAACAAAATAAATTTGGAAACACCAACACTTGGTATTTCCTGAGTGAAATATGTTCCCCAGGACCAGCAGCCGCTGACTGAAATAGAGATTCTCATCAGTTTCACTTGATAATTAGAATGTCAATTTTGATCAAAAGCTCCTGGGACTTCCAGAGTCTGCAGCTCTGGGGCAGCCCACCATGTAATCTGTCCAGTGGCTGAAGATCCCAGGGCTTCCAGAGTCCCAGGCTAGTCGGCTCACTTGGCTGCCCAATCAGCTAGAGCTGGGACTACCAGGGCTTTCAGGCTTCCAGCTCCCTGGCAAGGAGCCAGGAAGCCCTGGCATGGCAGGTCTGCCCCAGAGCTATGGACCCTGGAAGCCCAGGAGCCAGACAAAGCTGATAGGGAACCAGGACAAAACCTGCTTGGCGAACAGGGTTCTGTGGAACCCTGCCTGTGATTCAATGAGAATACATCAAACCCAACTTGCTGTCACGAGACGTTTCAAGTTCGGTGAACTGACATTTTGCAATGAACGATTGCAATGTTCATTGGAATGATGCAATTTTCATTGGAAAATTTCCATCCAGCTCTAATCACAACCCCCACAGAAGCCACTGGGAGCTGAAACTGCCCCTAACCTGACAAAAAGCACTCAGGCCTGGATCCTCAAAGGGATTTAGGCATCTAATTCTCATTGATTTCAATGGGAAATAGCAACAGGAGTTAAGTACCTAAATACCTTTGAGAATCTGGGCCTAAGTCTCTTGCAGGATTGGGCCGTTTACGTATTTAAAGTCCATACAATGATTTCAGATATTCCACCACATACATAGAGATCACTGTTTAAATAGAATGAGCCGGTTTTGCCATAGAAGAGCTCTTACCACAAATTTCTGACTCAGGTGTGTGCAATGAATGTTTCTTACTGGAAATTGAGCACAGATATGCAGAGAGGAAGGTGTAGACAGAGGTATGTTGTGGTACAAAGGTTTAACTGGCATGAGTTTGAGAAGGCTGCACATTACTCACCATGAGAGAGTTCTGAAAGACATCCCAAATGCATGTCAGTAAAACCTGTATTCCACCATGCACTGGTGTGTGCTTTGTCGACACTATGCATTTTACAGAAAAGCTATTATAGAAATTGTTACAGCTTTATTTCATAACCACTGCTTTTGGTACCCCTCTACTTGTGCAGCCAAGCTGCCTTAGGATCATGAATCCATCTGTACCAGCCTCAGAGTGACAGAAAAGTCAGCACTAGTACATCATTAAAACCTCCAAAAATACTCCAAAATGGAAGTTTTTCAAACATGTGTCCTCCGATCCATAATGTCCTGGACCACCTTCTCACATTCACAATCCCGTGACGTCCCTGGAGCAACACCAATACCTGCTTCTGTGGTGTCTGTGCAATTGGGCAGGCGGAAATAAAGCTGGAAGTGCCAGGACCTGTGACCAGCAGGTGCTCTGCACGCTTGACGGCCAGATATCCAGGCCTGCTGAGCACACGAGAGCTTCCACTGAAGTCAGTCGGACCTGCTTGGGTGCTCAGTACTTCTGAAGACCCACCCACTCATTTAGGTGCCTAAGGATGGATTTTTAGGAGCCTAATTTTAGACTCCGATATCTGAAAGCTTCACCCTAAATCCCTAATAATGGCAGTGGACTAAGAAAAAACAAGCAGAACCCCAGTTCTGCTATATAGAAAGAGGGCTCAGAACAAAGTGTCCTCACGTTGATTAGTTTGCCTCTTTCAACCTTACCACCATTTACCACTGGCTTTCATGACCTGTAAATACGGTCCTGCTTGGAGCAGGGGGTTGGACTAGATGACCTCCTGAGGTCCCTTCCAACCCTGATATTCTATGATTCTATGATTCTATGATTCTGATAGGTCTGCCCAATTCCCCTGTATGTCCATTACCAATGTTTCATTATGCATGCTAAGCACATTTCTGTTTGCTTGAGGTACACCAGAGGCATGGAAACATTTTTCAAAGATAACTCAGTTAATATTAAATGTCAAAATATTACTCACGTCTTTAGCAAGACCATGCAGCTGCAACCTGGAGAATTAATTTGGGATGGTGTCTCTGTAGATTTTAGGGCGTTGGCCTGCGCATACCTTTTGCTAAACAAAAAAATCATTGAATCACTAGAAAGTTAAAACACTGGATGAGACTAACTGAAAGGCAAGAATGAACAGCTAAGCATATAAAGGAAACTTCTTTTTAAGCTAGGAAGGTTATGATTAATTACGGATAAAACAATCAAAGAGACTCTTGATGCCTAAGGTAGGAACGTAATTCTATTAACTCGGTAGCAAAGTATGCTGATGATTATTATTATTATAGGTTTCCTTAAAAGACTCATTACTGTCACATCTAGGCATTTCATCAGCATTCATGTATTTATCCTCACAACCCCTTTTGAGGAAGGGAAAGGTTATTAGCCCCATTTTACCAATGGGCAATTGAGACATGGAAATAGTAGGTCTGATTCTTTTCTTACAACAATAGCTTAACTCCACTGGTTTCACTGGAGTTATTCCTGATTTACATTGGTATAAATGAGATCAGATCTGGCCCCTAAGGATATGTCTATACTGAAAAAAAGAAAAAAAAGGGGGGGAAAACCCATGGCAGCAAGCAGGGCCGGCCCACAACATTTTGGCCCCTGAGACGGGGTGCTCAAATGATGCCCCCATGCCCCATGGGCCAAAACTTTGAAAGATCTCAATTCTGCCTTCTTCCTGTTCTGCTCTTCTCATGGTACTGCTCTGCTACCTACCCCAATAAAAGAGAACTAACAACTTGTTCAAAAATGTTAGGTAACATTTAACTTTCAAATACCTGAATAGCAAATGTAACTTTTCTTGTCTGCATAGTAAACTCTGACATTTTTATCTGTTTGAATAATCAAAAGGGTGCTTTCCGTGCCTTCTTGGTTGCAAAGATTTGAACTGCTTCCTGAAGGTCCACAGTCTGGGCCAGCTCATGCTCTATTGATATGGTTGCAAGGCTGACCAGCCTCTCCTGTGTCATTGTGGAGCGTAGATGTGTTTTTATTAACTTCAGCTTGGAGAAGCTGCATTCTCCACTGGCAACTGTTACAGGAAGTGTTAGAAGTATGCGCAGAGCAACAAAAGCATTTGGAAAGAGGGTGGTCATCTTATTTGTGCACATATATTCCAGAACAGCCTTTGGAGTTGATCCTGCTGAAATGTATCTTCAAAGGGCTTTCAGTTCATCACCTAAATCACTCGCATCAATATTGCGCATGTCATCATGTGTCAACACTGTCTCTAGTGCCCTGCATTGCTGGTGTAGGTCTTCTTCAGGTACAGTGAGGAGTTTTGGAATATCATACAACATCCCAAATATACTGCTGTGTTCCTTGAGCTGCATGAAACGTTCAACTGACTGTATTGCACAATCTAGCACCTGGTTAAAGAATTCAACTTTGAATTGTTGTTTGGGGTCTCGTATGGGATTATCCTGTGCCTCATAATCAAAATGTCTTCTTCTTCGGTGACTCTTGTATTCTTGAACGGGTGGGAAAATGCTTCAGTGTGAAGTTCCTCTGCCAACTTCTGTGCACTCTTCAGTACATTTTGAAGTTCCTTATCTGACTGGTAAGACTGTAGGTATGATTTTGCTTTGTCCACTTGTTCCATTGCTCCAGATATATCAAGGTCAACACCTTGGAGTCTCTTGCTTACAACATTTATTTCAAACAGTATGTCATGCCACAACACTAAGCCACATAGAAATTTGAAGTTAGGTATGTTTCTGGTGATTCCATTTCCCTCTGCCACTGTTCTCCCATGAACAGTTCCTGTCATAGCATTATCCTCCATAATGGCGTCGTCTAGCTTCCCAATTCGGTGTTTGATAGGCTTTATCGCCTCCACTTGACTTTCCCATCATGTGGCACTCAGTGGTTTCAGTGTCAGAGAGGATGTTCCCAGATGTTGCTTCAAAATTTGCCATCAATGAGTTGATGCAGAGAAAAATACTTAGATGCTTTGAATTACATTTTAAACGTCAGCAGCCTCACTAGAAGCTGATGCTGCATCACTGACCACCAAGTTCAATGAATGAGAACTGCATGGGACAAAAAAAGCTCGAGGGTTTAACTCTTGGATCTGTGTCTGCACTCCTCTGTTCGTTCCTCTCATGTTGACACCATTATCGTAGCCCTGACCTCTCATGTCAGCTATCGCAATTCCCGTATCTTCCAGCTTTTTAAGAAGTACATTTGTCATGCCAGCTCCTGTAGTATCATCAATGTCAATAAATTCTAGAAAATGTTCTCTGACGGTCACCATTGCAGGGACATTTTCACTAGATTCTGTTGTTGTTACAAAACACACAATTAAAGTCATTTGTTCCGTATGGCTGATGTCAGGTGTGCCGTCCAGAATAACAGTAATATCTTGCTGACTTCAGATCTGCCACAATCTTCTGTTTGGCTTTTGTTGCCAGTAACTGTATGAACGCATTTTGAATGGTTTTTCCAAGGTAGTGGTGTGTGTACATTTCTTGGGTGGTGACTCTTCTTAGATGCTCCTGGAGTACAGCATCAAACTCAGGCATCAGTTCCACGATTTTAAGGAAGTTTCCATTGTTTGGCACATACAGCTGATCTGAAGTGCCACACAGTGCTAGGTTTTGGGTAGCAAGCATTCTCACAATGGCAATGAGCCTTTTCAGAACATTTTGTCATTAAAGAGACTCTGATGCTATCTTCTCTTGATGCTGATCATCTATGGTGGCCTTTAACCTTAGTCTCATCTCAAGCTCTTTCCACCTATGGAATGCTCTCTGGTGATTTGCTGCCTTCTCATGGCATGCCAGATTTCTAGCCAGATTTTTCCAGTCCTTTATTCCTGTAGAACCCAATGTGGCTGGAACCTTAGACTGGAAGAGTTTGCAACAAAAACAGTATGTATCATTCTGGGTTTTTGAGTACATAACCCATGGCCTCTCCACTTTGTCACCATTGGGGATTTCCCTCCAGTAATGTGTTGGATGGAAACTTCTATTTTCATTGTCTTTGGGGAACATGAAGTTTTTCACTTGCTGTGGCCCATGCAGTACAAGGAAGTCCCTCAGGCTACTGCTCAAGTGGGTCCACAGTCCTGGATCATCTAGACTTAAGGAACTAAACTCAACAGTAGCTGTTTCTTGCGCCTCCACCACACTCTTCTCTGATCTACACTTTTCTTCAGTAATGTGCATGGTTACATCCATTTGAGATGGAGATATGGATGCTACAGTAGCTGCCAGATCACCTGCACTCTGACTAACTGGAAGATCAGGCATCTCCTCACCACTCACATCCTCACTGGGGCTGGAAGGCTCACTGTGAACCTTTGTGTCTATGTATCCCAGGAGAGCTCCTTCCTGCTTAGATAGAAAAGCTTCCTTTGCTTTCTTTCTTTTTCTGAATGCTGCCCCAGAGGGGCGTTTTCTTCTTTCACTCATGACTGCTGTTCTGTGCCAGCTATTGTGGCTCTCAACACTCAGTTGAAGGGGACAAATAAGCAGGCTGGTAGCAGGGCCTGAGTAAGGGAAGATATCAGTGTCTTAAGGGCCTAACTGGCTCCTACTACTTCAGTTGACTGCCGGTTCTCCTCAAGTGGGTTCAGGGAAGCAGCAGGAAACAGGAAGCTCCCTGAGAAGCTGGTGTTAATCAGTCCAGGCTCCTAGGGGTGTTAGAGAGGTACATAAGAGGCTCCTCCTCCTCTCTCTCCCTGCAGCTCCTGCTGCTTTCTGTTATTCCCTCTCACCTTTTCTCCTGCCTGCCTGTTATGTCTCTTGTGCCCTCCTTCCTCCAGCACAGCACTCCACCATCTCTGTGCATCTAGAGCAGAGAGAATACATATACACCAGCAGCAGACACAATTTTCTACACTCTGGGTCCTAGTGGCGCCCCCCTCCCACCCCCCGCCCCCAGTCTGGCACCTGAGGCGGCCGCCTCAGTTCGCCTCATGGTAAGACCAGCCCTGGCTGCAAGTCTCAGAGCTTGGATCGACAGACTCGAGCTCATACCATGGCACTAATAGTAGCTGTATATATTTTTGCAGCTTGGGCTGGAGCTTGAGCTCTGAAGCCTGCCCACTCCGCTCCCAGCTATTTTAGCACAGTAGCACAAGTCCAAGTCTGTAGACTAAGACCCTGAGACTTCTGCCACAGGGTTGGGTTTTTTGCAGTGTAGACATACCCTAAATGACTTGCCCAAAGTCACACAGCGAGTCTGTGTCACAATTGTGACCAGAAACCCTATTCCTTGAGTTCAAGCCCAGTGCATTAGCCATAAAATCTTCCTTTTCAAAAGAAGACCAAAGCTCTAGTCCATGAATTCTAAGAACTCTAAGAATTCTAAGGAGTCTTGGTGACCTGTCTGGCTTCTTATTTCATAAGCAAAAAGATGACATCAATCATTGTACTGTGTGTTTTTAAACAAAAAACATCACAAAGTGATTAATGGATCAGTCCATCATTACGTGGACTTATTTATATTGCTATTTTCAGACCTATATTTTTTCTTTTGCTAGACGTATCATTAGAGAGCTGACCCACTGCATTCATTATTACATGATATTAGAGAAGGTGTTTTTGCAGTAACACCCTTTTATATTCAAGTTGTCCTGACGCTCTACAAAGAAAAATAAGTAAATACCACTAGCCTAGTGACAGCGTAATAAGTAAACACAGTAGCCTCTTGGACAACCTACCCACACAACAGGAAATGCATGGACCTTGTGTTTGTCAGAGGGGAAATGTTGACCAGAACATTCTAATTATCTCTTGTTTCTTCAGAGTGGCATGCCCTTTTAATCTTCCATTTGAAAATCCACCCAAAATGGCCGGAAAGGACTTGATTTTAACTTCACCGTGCTGTAAGTTGACTTTTCTCAATTCAGGAACCACGGTAATTCAGGCAGTAAAAAGACATTCTATATAGTTGGCGTAGTTGGACAGCACATCAATGAGGACATGGCCACTGGCAGCCATTTTGGTTATAAGAACAAAACTGGATCAAAGGGCCATATAAGCAGATGAGCCAACAGACCAGACAGAATATCAATAAAGTTCCCAATAGTAGCAGAATTTCAGTCTCTTTCTTCAGAGTTTTCTTTATTTAACAAAATAATTGTCAACTCATCTCATTTGCAGAGTCTGTAGTTCCTTCCTGAAAGCAAGGACTTGCTGCTTGGCCTTTCCTTAGGCCTCACGCATTAAGTCTCCAACCCCTATTCCCTACAGGTACCTCCTACCAGACCCATGATGGGTCCCTTAGCCCTGTGTCTCCCTCTCTGACTGAGCAGACTCCCCTCTTACGGGAAGTGCTGCCTCTGAGCTGTCACATGACCCTTGGTCACATGACTCATCCAGTTAACCAGACCCTTGAAACAAGGTGGTAGGTTCAGCGCATGCGCCCAAAGTCCAGTGTCCTGGTACAGGCCCAAATAAGAAAAATGAAGAGTGCATGTGAAAATATCTGCCTTCATTTCAATGGCTTTTAGGAGTCTTTCAGACCCCATAATTTTGTAGCTGGCTTAAATGCAATAAGCTTTTGGATAAGAGGAGTGATCAGCTTTCAGGACATGTATGGCTTTTGGGATTCCTTATTTGGAGGTTAAGTGCCAGGAACCCCAATATAGCGTTTTGTAAACCCTCTGATTTTAAAATGTGTTTGTGCAGTTGGCATTCCAAGCATAACCAGTATTATGTGCCAGCACTGACCCACCAGTCCTATACATACTTAGGACGGAAGAATCCCATGCACTGCTACAGACTAGGGACCGAATGGCTAGGCAGCAGTTCTGCAGAAAAGGACCTAGGGGTTACAGTGGACGAGAAGCTGGATACAAGTCGACAGTGTGCCCTTGTTGCCAAGAAGGCTAACGGCATTTTGGGCTGTATAAGTAGGGTCATTGCCAGCAGATCGAGGGATGTGATCATTCCCCTCTATTCGACATTGGTGAGGCCTCATCTGGAGTACTGTGTCCAGTTTTGGGCCCCACACTACAAGAAGGATGTGGAAAAATTGGAAAGAGTCCAGCAGAGGGTAACAAAAAGATTAGGGGGCTGGACCACATGACTTATGAAGAGAGGCTGAGGGAACTGGGATTGTTTAGTCTACAGAAGAAAAGAATGAGGGGGGATTTAATAGCTGCTTTCAACTACCTGAAAGGGGGTTCCAAAGAGGATGGATCTAGACTGTTCTCAGTGGTACCAGATGACAGAACAAGGAGTATTGGTCTCAAGTTGCAGTGGGGGAGATTTAGGTTGGATATTAGGAAAAAAATTTTTACTAGGAGGGTGGTGAAACAGTGGAATGGGTTACCTAGGGAGGTGGTGGAATCTCCTTCCTTAGAGGTTTTTAAGGTCAGGCTTGACAAAGCCCTGGCTGGGATGATTTAGTTGGGGACTGGTCCTGCTTTGAGAAGGGGGTTGGACTAGATGACCTCCTGAGGTCCCTTCTAACCCTGATATTCTATGATTCTATGATCTTTCCACCCTTTCCCCAGCTTTCACTCCAATCTAGGGCTCAAAGATGTCCCTTATCCTCAGTCTCTCTAACATGATGACCTCTCTCTCTCTACTCCAATTCTCTCTCTAGTATCTGGATTCTTCCTTCTTCCAGCCTAATCTGCCCAAATACTCACAGTGCTAAAAGCTGTGTGACACTCTGGGACAGACAAAAAGCAACCAGTTCTCTGGCTGTTCCATGGGCTTAATTAGCATTGTGGGGCCCATGGATGCCGTGGGATCTTTCAGATCCCTTGGCCCTTCACTGAAAATTGTAGGGACATTGCATTTCCTATTGACTGGTCTGGGAAAGAGACCTACAGAAAAGTCCTCTGATGTCATTACCAGTGGTGGGGTGTCTGGAGAATCCTGGGGGGAAAGTTGGAAACAACAGATACAGAGGTAAAATAGTTTTGGTTTTAGCAGTTCTAAATGAGTTTGGAGCTTATTTTTCCTCTGCACTTGGGAGCTAGTTCTACCCTGAGGCTTTGTCTACACTACAGGGGTAAGTTGACCTAAGTTACACAACTCCAGCTACGTGAATAACGTAGCTGGAGTCAATGTAGCTTAGGTCGACTTACTGTGGTGTCTACACCGTGCTGGGTTGAAGGGAGACTTACCTTATGCTTCTCGTTCCGGTGGAGTACCGGAATCGATCAGAGAGCGATCTGCAGTCAATTTAGCAGGTCTTCACTAGACCCGCTAAATCGACCCCCGGTGCATCGATCGCTGAGGCGTCAATCCCCGGTAAGTGTAGATATGCCCTGAGATATGAACGCACAATTCCCACTAACTGCAAACTTCATTGTGGGGATCTGAGTGCAGATTTCAGCCCTCTGTGCCTGGCCACACTCTTTACCATGTTATTTTGGGTCTCTACATACTCTCCTCTTTCTCCTTTATCAGACCCTCTGACTATGAAAGAAAATAAATACTTCAGAGTGTTCTTGAGGTATATTCTACTACTCCCCTCAGTATTGGCCCTAAGCCAAGCTTCTAGGTGGGGCACTGTAACCCCAGGATGAACTAAGATAAAGTTTATGTAAGTATCCAAACCACAGAAAGGTACAAGACAGATGCAACACTGGCACAGAGTGAAGTTTGGGAATTGGGTTTTTACTTTCAGCTCAGCGAATGGCAAGCGAAAGTAAGTGACTTTTTTTTTTTTTACTGCTCTATGGAAGTCTGATATCCAATGTCACACCTAGAATTTGCCTATCACTGGCTGCTCCATCTGGGCCAACCCTGTAAGGTGAGGTGCTCAGATACCATTTGCCAGGTGTGGCATTGATAAGTTTCTCTTCACATGGCCCACACAAATGAGATCCTGCAGGTTGCTTTTCACATGGGTTGTCCACATCAGCACAATCACTGAGCCGGTAGATGAAATGGAAATATCCCTCCAACTTTTTCTGTCCTGACATCCCCTGACTGTGGCTGCAGGTCTTACGCATTGCTACTCCTGGACCTTCCTCAACATTCATTCTTTTGATATGGTAGTGCTTATGGTTGTCAGTGGACTCAGTCCTGCCGGTTGACTTGAAGGTTTGGGGACTAGGTTTATCTGCTTCTTCAACAAGGCAGCAGGAAATGATGGGGGGGAGAGAGGGGAGAGAAGACTTTCTCCCTAAAACTAGTCAGGAATTTTAAAACAAAACTTTTTTAGACAAAGCTAAAACTCTTTGTGAAATGGGGTTGGTTTCAATGAATTTCCCAACTTGAAAATAATGCTGAGAAAAAAGGTTTGAAATTGTCAAAATATTTCATTAAAAACATTTAAAGAAAAAAAATCAGGTTTCCCAGTTTGAAATGTAAGGTCATTAGACTTTTAAAAGGGGGTTAATAAAAAAGAAACAAAGGTCAAACTCCAAATGAAATGTTTTGATGGACCTGAATCAAAAAAGATTCTGGTTTCTCAGTTCGAGATTAGTTTTGAGATTTTGACTTTTCGTCTTGATTCAAGATGGGAAAACATTTTTGAACGCTTGAAAATACTTTTGTGATGGGAAAACTGTTTCCCTTCCAGCTCTACTTCTCCCTCTTGCTGCCAACTGCCCCATAACCCTAAGGGTTCCCTAAGGACTGTGCCATAGAAATTCTGAGAAGTCTTTTCCATAACACACAGTTACTAGGAAATACTGGGAGTTCTCTAGTTTCTGTACTAGAGATTATGGGTGTGGGGGTGCTCTTAGCTCATTAGAAGAGTTTTCCCTCTTTTGCCGACTCATTGGCTAGGTAGGAGTGGCTTCCCCCACAGAGATCCTTTATGAACTGAGGGGCAGGAGTCCTTCAGCTGAGATACACCCATGAACCCTGCTAACGAAACCTGCATACCCTGAACACTAGGTAGGAGGGAAGGAAGGGGGACATCTAGGGAATGCCTGATCTGAAGGGCTGGTTGTAGTGCTGTGCGAGTACTATCCAGACATGGACTGGTTCACATAAAGCAGCACAACCCCAACACACTCTGATGTCTGGTGGGTACAGCGTTCTATGCAAATCTTTCACATGGCCTTCCCGGTCACACATACTTAATCCAAGGCAGTTAGGAAAATACAACATCTCTTTCCTGACCAGGACACTGATAGGTGGCTGCTAATGTTGGCACTTCCCTGGTAGCTGACAAGGAACATTACCACACCCTATAAAATACTTTCCACAGCACATGTTGACTGTGCATGCAAAAGAAAAGACTCATTGCTACAGGAAACATGAGCCTTAGTATAGCTGAGCAAATCATTTGGAACCAATTTATTAAATTAGGCCTCTTGTTCTGTTCAAATGCTCAAATTGTATTAATTATTTGAAATTCTCCCTGAATATTTTTCCTGAGTTTGTTTTTCCCCAACTATATGAATATATCTCATGAACATTCATTGCAAATATCCAGTATTTAAAACTTCAAAATTCACAAGCTAGTCATTGCTGTAAATGACCTAGATTTTGATTCTGTTACAAAGGGATTCTTATACTATGTTAATCTCTGCAGTATCTGAGCATCTTACAGTAGTGCATTAAACCATGTGGCTACACATCTGTCCAGGAGCGCCACCAGCTTTTCTGCCGCCCTAGGCGGCGGAAGGTCCCGCCCCAAAATGCCACCCCCCACAGAGGCAGCGGAAGGTCCCGCCACCAAAATACCGCTGCGGTCGCCGCCCCCCAAATTGTAGTGCCTTAGGCGACCGCCTAGGTCGCTTAATGGGTTGCGCCGGCCCTGCATCTGTCACCTGTTTGTTCTCTTATCCTCTCCTGAGATGAAAACGCCTGTGTGGTGGAGAGTCTTGGTTTGGTTTGGTCTGGTTGGTGTCTGTTTCCTGACTGGATGACTTGGGAACATAGCAATTGCCAGATGGGTTCAGATCCGAGGTTCAACTAGCCCAGTACCCTGTCTCTGACAGTGGCCAGCATCAGATGCTTTAGAGGAAGTTGTAAGAACCCCACAGTAGGCAGATATAAAAATCTGCCACTCACAGATCTGTCTCATCCTAGTCTCTAATAGTTTGAGATCAGCTTAAACCCTGAAGCATGAGATTTTTGTCATAATTTATTCTGGATATTTTTGATATTCATATAAATATTCTTGATATCCCTATAAACATCCAATCCCTTTTTGAACCTTATTAATATAGAATCTTCGTTTATGTAATTAACAAAGTGTGAACTGTAAATGGGGCATATTAAAATCAAATAGACAATTTGATTAGCTTTCTGCAGATATTTGAGCAATCAAATTTAACATCCACTTCCTGTGAGTATTCATACCAATGAAGCTTGACCAATGAATGTTCTCAGAAAGCAAATATAAATGGATCATGACCACTACTGAATTGAAATTCCAACCAAGTACCAAAGGTAAATGAATTTTTATAGGAAAATATTCCCACTGATTGTTCAGACAGCATCAGATTTTAATTTCATTTTTATTTTATTTTTAATTTGTGATCAAGGACTTTTTCAGTGCCTGGCATTTCATGGAGAATTAAACTACCGTGCTTTGAATAATATGGCTCCATAGAGAATTTGGATTTTATACAATAACATTCTACTCCATATGTTTTATTTTATTAATAAACAAAGTACAAATTCAAAGGTTAGCCCACCGGTGCATTTTACAATGATTTATGATCATGCAAGTCTTCAGAGGTACTTTTGCCTGACTAATGAATATATGATTTGGCCTTAAGTGTTGTGTTTCTTTTACTGTATTTTTGCTGGGCTTTTATTTTGCTGTCATGTTGTGTAGAAGCCTGTTATGGCATAATGAAAGTTGTAACAGTAAAGATTGATTGATTGATTATGCCTAGTACTATATAACAATTGCTGTAGTAGAAGTATCCCAGATTTGAATTTGTATTTCTTTATAAAATAAAGCATTTGGAACAGAAAATGTCTGTATAAAGTTTAAATTATATTTGAATCCACACTATTCAAAACACTTTAGTTCATTTTTCCCAGGAAAGTGCAGTGAAGGAACAACTTTCTCAGTAATAGATTAAACATTAATTGGACACCTTCTTAATTAAAACTCAGCTCTCATGATTCATGTATGTCACTGCAAAATGTAGTAATATATCAGGCTAGGTCGTGGGTGTGCACTGATATCATGATTTACTCTTGATTGCTGGCCAGACTTATCAGTCAAAAAATTAAAAACACATGAGATTTGTTTTTAAACCTGCGACTAACTGGCTAAAGCTAACTGGATTTAACCCCTACTGTTTTAGAGTTGCGTGGGATTTAGTCACACAACTCCCATTAAAGACAACAGAAGTTCAAATCAGTAGGCGTGGTAGGGCAAAATCTTATGCAGCTCTTGGAACGTCTAGAAAGGAAATAAAGGTTTTGCATGACTGTATGGGCAAGACCATGGGCCAGAATCTCATCAGTGGAGAATCTGACCCAATATCTCAGGGAATTAACACCCAAATCACATATCACTTTTAAGGTCACAATCAACACATCGAATCCCATCCAGAAGTAAATAAGGAGCCAGTGCAGCCTATGACACTTTGGGACAATACACTACAGCCAGTCTGACAAAGCCAGGGCCCTCTGACGTTCTGTGCCAGCAGAAGCATGTGGGTGGTCTTAAAGAGTAGTCCCACATGGAGCACATTGCAGCAATCAGCCTGGTGGTCACAAAGACACACAGGACTGTGGCAAGTCTGCAGAGGAGAAGAAAGATCACATCAAGTACAGATGGGAAACCAAAGCCGCCCCAGCTACAAGAGTAATCAGCTACAGCAGCACCTCTTAACTGCAACGCTTGTTAACAAAAGGTGGGCAAACACCCTCGTTCACAGTGACTCACTTGCTTTGTCAGGTTGGTCATCACAGCATATTTTCCCAATGCTCCACAAACTGCTCTCGCTCCTTCTCTAGGGCTGGGTGAAATTCAGTGCGTGGACATTGATCTTTCAAAGCCACAGATGAAATAATGACACCTTTGAAGTCTATGGGCGTTTTGCCATTGATTTCAACAGGACCAGGATTTCACCCCATATGTGCTTGTGGTCATAGCCACCGGAGACTATACACCTTCCTCGAATAAACTTTCCTAGAGGGAAGGTGGATCTTGACATTTAAACAGGCTCAGACTATTCCTTTAACTTGTCCCAAGTTCTTACTAATTTCCCTTTGCATATTTTCTCATTAGTGAAGACGTCTTGGCCAAGACTTTCAAAAAGAGGCATCCAAAATTAAGCTCTTAATTCCATATTTAGGAATCTAAAACAGCTCCCATTGGCCCAGGAGAAGATGAGTGGTCTCGTGATTAAGACAACGGCTGTGGCTCGCCATAGATCTGCGTTCAATTCCTGACTCTATCATAACCTTCCTGTGTGACCCTGGGTACGTCGCTTAGACTCTCTGTGACTCAGTCCCCCAGCACCGTGCTTCCTTTCTCTCAGGCCTGGTCTACACTAGCAGACTGGGGGGCGGGGTGGAGAAATCGATCTAAGTTATGCAACTTCAGCTACATGAATGATGTAGCTGAAGTCAACATACTTAGATCTACTTACCACGGTGTCTTCGCTGTGGTAAGTCAACTGCTGACGCTCCCCCGTCAACTCCGCCTATGCTTCTCGCTCCGTTGGAGTACAGGAGTTGACGGGAGAGCGCTCGGCGGTCGATTTATCGCATCTTCACAAGACGCAATAAATGGACCCCCCGCTGGATCAAGCGCTCCGGAGGTAAGTGTAGACATGCCCTCACACAGTGTCTGTCCTATCTATTTAGACTGTAAACTTTTGGGACAGGGAGAGTCTCTCACTTTGTGTTTGTACAGTGCCTAGCACAACGGGGCTGTGATCACATCTAGGGCATCTAGGCACAATTGTAACATCCAACATTTTCTGAAAATCTTGGTCTTAACAAAAGGTTCTTTTTTCCTCACAGACCATCCTACCCACTTACTTGACCCTGTGGGAAAGTCAAAGCTTAGTTGATTTATGACTTCATTGCAGGATCCAGTGGAAGTAGAAGCTCAGGGATGGGAAAAAGATTTTATTCAATAAAAGAAATATCTGCCAGAAGGGCAAAAAAGGGCTGGTGCAAATTGAAATAAGTACATATCTAACTCTATAAATTGGTCAGAGCTCCACTGAAGTCAATGGGCTACAACAACATCAGATGAGGATCTGCCCCTTTCTGTCTCCAATAACAACAATGACATTCCAATCAATGAGTAAGGCTGCAATTTCTCCCTAACTCTGAAGTCTTCCTAATTAATGCAAAACGAGTGGCAAAGTATACTGAAATGCGCAACGTACCTTAAACATGTGCATAACTGTAAGCACATGAGTGGTGTTGGGGACTCCTCACATGCTCGAAGAGGCACACGTGCTTAAGTGAATTGCCTCTCAATGAATCACAAAGAGCAAGATAAATCCCAAGGCTGAACGGGTGGGAGCAAAGTGCATCTGCCAAAGTCTACCTATTACATTTTCTATTAAAAAACTGCCAGAACTTTAGTTCCATGTGTTCACAGCACAAGTACTGGGCAATAAACAAATCCAAAATATACAGAGAGATCAGTTTCTTCCAGTGAGGAGGGTCAGTGAATTTCCATTAGAATGAGTCACTGAGGTTCCCAAACCCTTAAGGTGTCGAAGAACCAGTGAAAATGAGGTTAGCTTAGGAATACAAACAGATACTAAGGCACACAGAGAGCTCGAGCTTCACTTCGACCTCTGTATGTGGCTATGAAACATACTTCCTTGAATACAAAATGTATATATTTCCCTCTACAACAAAGGCATAAAACGGTTCACTCCCAAACAAGTATTTGAGCACTGATCTTGCACTTCATCTAAGATTACCCACCCGGCCAACCAAGCTGTATTCTTTCTGGGTGGCTCAGAGAATAGCATATTACAGTGGAAACACCCATTTATTTCATTTACTGCCATTTATAATATTTTCCACTATTTGTAGATAATGAATTCATCCATTTTTTTCCAAGCTTACGCAGCCTGTTTTAGAGCCAAAATTAACCAGAATCCTTCTAAAAATGTGTTACCCTTCATTTTCCATGATTGCTTAGTGGTTCTCCTGGAAGGCGACCAAAATCAACCATATTAACAATGCACTGCAACAACTGAACTGTCATATTTGTACTCTCTCAACAGCAGGAACTGTGCCATCAAACTGGTCCCTAAACTACACATTTCAAGAGCACAACTGCTCAGGTTAATTCAAGGCAGTAGACAAGAAATGAGGAATTGCAACCGGCATTCTTTCCTAGAGGCATTCAATAATGGCACTCTCATCAAAAGAGATATGTAGCGGATTATCTGATATTTATTTGGCACTGGTTACTCCTTCTTTCTCTCCAGATTGCATAATGTAGGATACATTACCACAGAGGCCTACAATATGGAACATGCCTGAACATACTGAGCACCCGATTTACATATCCTTCACTTCACACCCTGTGCGTCGGTCCATTGAACTTAGTGGGGCTACGTGCAGTGGGCAGGATCGGCACTTTCCAATCCAGCCCAGCTGAGGAGCAATGCATAGTTGCACTGCTCCAGAAGCAAGGCCGGGACAGACTTGTGACCCTGGGTGAGGCACTCCCCCCTGCTTCTGCCTAGCTGCTGTGGGGAGAGTAAATTCCATCAGCCCTTGCCTAGGGTAGACTACTTCCCCCTTGTCACTGGCCAAGGCTTCACCCTCTCCCCCATTCTGTGCACACACTCCCTACTCACCAGCAAGGGAAAGCGAGTAGCAGTCCAGCCACAGCTGCTTTCCCTTCATGCAGGATCTGGCAATGCAAGTAGCCCATGCAGGCAAGCACCTAATCCCCCTACGCAGATAAGCAGCAGCACTCACAGCTGAGCCCAGGGTGTAAAACTAAGCAGGTGCATTAAGTCTTTGCAAGATTTCTTTTCCCTTCCTCAGTAAGGGTAGGTTGACCCCTTGATCCCACACCAAGGAACTCAAAGGGAGCAAGATCAAGCCCGAGGAGAAAAGGGCACCCCCAAACGTACTGGCTGGCCAGGAGCCCACCACTGGAAAATGTGAGCTGTAATAACAAAAATCATTCATCGTAATAATTACAAGCAAAGATTGATAGAACAAGTTTACTTTCATTTGTACAAGTTAGTACCGATGCAAAAGTAGGGCAATAAATACGCCAACAGTTCAGTCTTTGTTTCTGGACATTAGCCCTGTTTTCTTTGGTCCCACCAGAGACCATGCGGGGGTTAGAGGTAAAGGGAACTTCTGGAGCAGAAACAGAGGTAGCAGAACTGCCAAAACACGGTCAGCACCCAATTTCCATTGATTCGCAGGGCATGTGGCACTGAATGAGTTAATAAGCTACCGTTTGTGACTCTGGAACTGGAGCAGGCAAGGAAGCCACATAAAGCGCTGAATTATGGCACGGGAACGAAACAGACTGTCACGATTGCGCTGAAGTTCTTAGCATTGACAATTTACAGGATTGCAATAAATATTAACACCCCATATTCCTGCCTGACCTCCCACCGAGGCTCCACGGCTTGCCAACATCTTCCTCTTTCTCAGGCCTTTCCATTCTGCCTTATGTAGCTGGCTCAGAGCTTTTGAATTCTCCCTCCCTTTAAATGCTGCATTCCCTCTTCTGACACTGTAGACCTCTCTGAAATCTATCAGTGCTCAGCTGATCTAGGCTTCTCTAGTCAACCCAAGCCTCTCCCATGTTCTCATTCTGGGCATATCCTCCCAGTGCCACCAATCCTGTCCTATTGACTTCACTGGGACACAGTCAATGCCCAGCTTGGAATCATTCCAATTTGCTTTCTCCATTTATTCCGGATGAGTCCACTGAATCTTTTCTCTTCGGCCGTTCCAAGCATCGCTCATCTCTCGGTGGTTCTTCTCAGGCTCTGAACTTCAGCCACTTCTTCAAACGCCTTCTAATGTTTTGACTTTTGCCGGTTAAGATTAAACAAAACTTAAAAGCTTTCTTCTCCGATTATTTTTTCATACTCAAAATACTTTTATCAATCCCATGAACTGCAAAGAACATATGTCTACCCGTACAGCCTGATCACTCCGCAGCTGCTGTGTAATCCTGCATATCACACAGCTAGGGACTGGACCCTGGCCTATGCTTCTGGACAAAGCAGCTGTAAGCCAGTGGATCTGGTCCCCTCCACCTTTCCCCTGAAAAGCCATAGCAGTTTCTAGGCCAGTCCCCTAGCAAATCACCAGCACACTGAGGCCAGCCCATCTCTATGCCCTGGAGATACCCAGCTACCAGATCGGCCCATTGGAGATGCAGGCAGCCGGGTGTAATTCATGCAGTGGATCCTGTTACAATCACTGCAAATTAGCTCAACCTTCAGGATACTCTGACTTATGCTGAATATAACAGGGAAGGCTGCGGAATTCTTTCATTTATTTATATATTGTGGTAGCACCTAAAAAGCCCATCCAGGGCCCAGGGCCCCAATGGGCTAGACATAGCAGTGTAATCAGTAGGATACCAATCTCTGTCCTGTGACAGGTGTATTTGGTTTGAGCATTGGCCTGCTAAACCCAGGATTGCAAGTTCAATCCTTGAGGGGGCCATTTAGGAGTCTGGGGATTGGTCCTGCCTTGAGCAGGGGGTTGGACTAGATGACCTCCTGAGGTCCCTTCCAACCCTGATATTCTATGATTCTATTTGCCTTCAGAATAAAAGGTCAGTTTCCTGCCTGGGTGGCAGACCGTAGCTACAGCCACTCTTTCCCTGGCTGGCCTCATAAAGATATCTTAAGCCATTTCCCACCTTGCCTTGCAGGCTTGAGCTAACAGAGTGGGGGTCCTGGCTAAATGGTGACATCCAGGATATGCAGGGCCGGCGCAACCCATTATGCGACCTAGGCGGTCGCCTAGGGTGCTACAATTTGGGGGGCGGCGACCGCGGCGGTATTTCGGTGGCGGGACCTTCCGCCGCCTCTGTGGGGGGCAGCATTTCGGGGCGGGACTTTCCGCCGCCTAGGGCGGCAGAAAAGCTGGTGGCGTTCCTGAGGATATGTAAGGGATGAGGGTTAGGCAGGAGGAGTCTGAGGGAACAAACAGCTTTAGTTGGTGATTGAATGCTGATGTCAGATAGTTGCGGGGATAGTATGAACGCTATGGACGTTGAGATAGTTGAGTTTCTCTCTTCCCCAGGCCTCCTCTCCCAGCCTTGGCACGTGCTATGTTGGAAGGAGTCTGTATGGCTTTTTGCCCATTAGGAAACAGCAAAGAAAACAGGACCCAAGCCGTGTAAGCCACAATGCAGAATGGCAGGACTGCCTGACAGGGTGGAAAATGCAATCAAAGGCAGTCAATTAAAACAGAGACAAGAGAGAGCTGGACATTCAGCCTTTGAGATGGAACCCAGCTATCGATGAGGGGCTCAGTTGTGGCTTTGCCAGGATCCCTGCGAACGGGTCGGTGTGTTGTTAGAAGCCGATTAGGACCTCCTGGTTCCGAACTCCCTTGCTTTGAGGGGAGCTGGCAGAGCACGCTTCCCCTTGGCAAGCAGTCTGTCCTTGCCCACCTGCACAGGCAGCCCTGAGGAGGCTGCTTGCCCAGGTTGCATTGCTACCGGAAGGAAGGAGGCATCATACCCCCCTGGAGCACAGGACAGGCCACCGTCTGGCCCTCATAGCACACCAAGAGATAGTTGCTGTCTTTTAACACCACCACCAAAATGGCCATGCTGCTCCCTGGCACCATTTGGAGATTGGAGTGATCTCAGGGTGCCCAGCCTTGGCCTAACTGTGCTCCCACCGAAGCAAAACCCCACCCTGAGCGTGTTCATCTCTGAGGAGGTGTTCCTTGCTGGGGACTATCCAACCCCTCCCTCAAACACTTCTGCAGTTGCAGATGTCCCAGCCCAGCAGAGTGGAGGAAGGTGTCTGAGGGTAGAGCAGGGGGTGGGGCAAAAGGGTCAATAAACTTAATAGAAATTGAAGATGCTCAAGCATCACCCCAGAGGTGCTCAGTCCCTCACAGGATCAGAGGTGTCTTTATGTTTTATTTTAAATGGACAATTTCTCTGGGCTTTTTCACAAAGCCAGAGGAATTTTATTCTTGGAGCGGTAGAAAACCACAGCCCATCTCTCCCAAGTTTCCAACCCCACACAACATTTTTATTGAAACTTTGAAGGAAGAATGCTACCTTGGCGTCACAGTTTGACACAATTTGCTAGAATTCAGAGCACACGTTACAATACCAGCCCACATGAAATGGAAACGTTCTAACAACTTTGAGCTGCGTCCTCTGGTTCGACCAAGCTGCTCTCAGCACAGGAAGAGCATTGGGGGCGGGGGGGAAGATGGCTCCTTTGTGGATCCCCAATCTTAGGGCCTGGTGAGAGCTGCTTTAGCCTCCAGTGCAATGTACAGCTGCCTCAGAGCTGCTTTAAGTTACCTCCGTTCCCCATGAATCCAAGGGGACATTCTGGCAGCCAGGGGTCACTGGAGCTCAACTACACTGTGCCTGGTCATGGGGCCTTGGAAAGCCATTAACCAGCCCTGTGACACCCGGGGACTCCCCCTGGCTGGCTGAGCTGGCTCTATGGGTGGCCAACAGAGCAGTGCAAAGGGGCAGTGCAGTTCTGAGGATCTGACCCATTATTCCCTTTTAGTGAAATGAAAAGATAGTTTGCAAACTCTATCAAGCAAAAAGTTATATACTTGGGGAGAAAACGCAGGATTAAAAATGCTAGAATTCTTTTAAAGCTAATTTACTTTTCATTGCTTCAGCATTGATGCTGTCAGCTTTCAATCTGTTTTCATTGTCCTCAGCTTGCACAGTCGACCGAGACTGGGCTGCTTTGCATTTTGGTTCTCTAGACGACGTTATTGGTCCTCACAAACTCAGACTTTTCCATCTACACACTCATGTGGCCCACAACACTGTAATATTAAAACACCTCATGCTCATGACTGGTATTATCATTTAATAACTTTTAGTGCCAATCAGGTCAGGGGCCCATTGTGCTAGGCTACATACAAATGTAAAATGTCAGTCTCTGCCCAACAAATCAGACACTCTGAATACACAGAATAGACAAAGTAGTCTGTCCATTTTACTGATGGGGAAACTGAGGCACAGAGCGTGAGTGACTTGCCCACAGAGTCTGGCAGAGCAGGGAACTGAACGCAGATCTCCTGAGTCCCAAACCATTGCCTTAGCCAGAAGGCCATTTTCCCTCCCTTTCAAAGTGCAACACAACTTGAGTTTGTACAACAGCCTTCCTTTACACCCTCCCCAGCTACCCTCCCCCACAAAAAAAGCAACACAAACATCTTGGACTGTAACATGCTTTGCAGAATAAACGCAGAGAGAAACAACAGAAGAAGCCGAGGCAGGGAAACAGAGGCTGAGATTTGCAGGGAGATGAAGAGTTGATGAGGTGGAGAGAGAAAGGATGGACATTGCTGTAAGAAGGCTCTTGCACCAAAAAATGGCTGGATTGTATGGAGAGAGAGAGAGGTTTTGGAGTGAAATCTTAACCCCACTGAAGTTAAAGACAAAAATCCCACTGTCTTCCAACCCATTTTGAAGTAGGCTGCATCAAGCCGGTGGAAGGTTTAAAGTAAGGTGGATAACTCTGAACTGGGTCTTCCTGAAATGAATGAAGAGTTAGCAATGAGAGGTTAGTTGAAGGTGGGGGAAGGCAATGGCTTTTAGAAGAGCTTTCCTTCCCTTTAAGGCTTCGTAAGTCTTGCAAACTTGACGCTGACTGAAAAAAGTTAAAGGCGAATGTACTTGAAAACGGTTTGTAACCCGTTCCCTTGCATCAGATTCCTCACCTTCTCTGTCAGGATGTTCATTTAATGCCTTTCATATTTCCATGTAAGACTATAAGCTCCCTAAACCCGGGCATATCTGTCATCTCAGCACTATCAGGAAAGAGCTGATGAGAATGTGATCGGCAGTGATGATTACAAGGACTTTGCAAACACAGGAAAGCATGTTCTGCATTAATTGCTAATCTATTTCAGCCAATTTGGCACCATGACAAAAGCAACTGGTCATATCTAACAAGGCAGGGGATCAGAAATGATTCTATTTCAGAACAGCATGTCCAGGGAGAAGTATCAACCGTTAATTCCAGGTGACTAGTTTCTTTATAAATATATTAGCAACATAATGGAGGGTTCTTTAATGGGATTATAACTACACAGGCAGACCCTAAGCAGCTGCTCTGCTAGTCAAGGGCAACATGGCTGACAATAAGATTTAAGAAAGCGAGTGGGGGGGAAATGGCAAATCTCTGGTCTGGCACACTTAAATGACCTCATTGCTTAAAAGTAATTGGATCACGTTGCATATGTGAAAAGAAAACCAAATAAGCTTAAGGCAATCCCTTTGGGCACGCTCATCACCGTCTCCCCCACTGTTCTTGCCTTGAAGGGAGTTAGAATGGACCAGTCCAGAAGCACTCATCTTTTCACGGGGGTAGATCTTAAAGCCAACGGGGTGTCACCTGTCACATCGAGTAACTGAAAGGACGTGGTCAAGGATGATAGGCCCCCAATTTTGACACTGACTTTGTCTTCCCCTCTCTGCGGAGCTGGTCTAATTCTTTATATCATGTGCATTTTAAAATAATGGCTCTGTTATAATTTTTTAAAACACAAGACAGAAGCCTGTCACTAGGAGCTGCCCTACAGTGTCAAACCAGCAAGCATGTGCAAAGGGGGAGGGGGAACAAAACTCACAAAGGAATCCATGGGCATGCATTGTACAGTATGATGTTCTTAAAAGCCCAGGCCCAGACTCTGCCCTCAGTTACAACCAGGCTACCCCTCTCCCTTTGGCAGCAGATTAAATATTTAGGGTTGATAAATTATTTATTTAAGGGGGAAAAAAAACATTATTTCTCACCTTTAAAGTCAATAGAGGTAACTGAGAGAAGAATTTGGCCCATTGTGTCTGTATAAATGGGACATACCTGTCAAATTATAGAAAATGCAGTCTTGTTGTAGCCCTGTTGGTCCCAGGATACTAGCGAGACAAGGTGGGTGAGAGAATATCTTTTATTGGACCAACTTCCGTTGGTGAGAGAGAGACAAGCTTTCATGCTTACACAGAGCTCTTCTACAGGTCTGGTCCAATAAAAGTTATTACCTCACCCAGCTTCGCTCTCTTTTAAAAAAATCCTTATCACCCTTGTCTGCAGTTCAATACAGTAACTCCTTGCTTAACGTAGTTATGTTCCTGAAACATGTGACTTTAAGTGAAATGATGTTAAGCGAATCCAATTTTCCCATAAGAATTAATGTAAATAGGGGGAGTTAGGTTCCAAGGAAATATATATATATATATATATATATATATATATATATATATATATACACACACCTACAAACAATACGTTTTAAACAAACAATTTAATACTGTTCACAGCTATGATGATTGTGAAGCTTGGTTGAGGTGGTGGAGTCAGAGGGTGGGATATTTCCCAGGGAATGCCTTACCGCTAAATGATGAACTAGCACTCCTCTGAGCCTTCAAGGGTTAACACGTTGTTGTTAATGTAGCCTCGCACTCTACAAGGCAGCACGAATGGAGGGAGGGGAGACAGCATGGCAGAGACAGAGACACACACCGTGTGAGAGAGAGAGAGAGACGCATTGCCCCTTTAAGTACGCTGACACAACTCTAAGTACATTGCCTTTTTAAGTAGATCAGGAAGTTGAGACAGCAGAGCCCTGTCGTGTCTCCCTCCTGCTCTATGGATGGGGTAAGCGGGGGGCAGGAACAGGGGGGAGGGGGACACCCAGACATTAGCCCCCCCATTCCCTCCCCCCCCCCGCATGCACAGCAAGCAGGAGGCTCCTGGGAGCAGCTGCAAGGCAGAGGGCAGGAGCAGCACATGGCAGTGGGGGGAGGGACAGCTGAACTACGGGCAATTGATAGCCTGCTGGGCGGCTGACGCACAGGAAACTTAGGGGAGCAGGGAGCTGATAGGGGGGCTGCCGGTCCACCCTGGTTCCAAGCCCCCACCAGCTAGCTGCAACGAGCTGCTCTTCCTGCAAGCAGTGGACAAAGCAGATGGCTACCCAGCAATGTTAGAAGGGAGCATTGCACACCTTTAAACGAGCATGTTCCCTAATTAATCAGCAATGTAACAACAAAACAATGTTAACCAGGATGACTTTAAGTGAGGAGTTACTGTAGTTTGAAGCTGAGGGTAGATTTGGACCTGTGGCTTAAACAGGAACACTGTACAGAATAATACATGCATTTGACTTTCTCCTGTGGAATACAGAACCGTAGCTGGAGTAACATGGACTGTTTAACAGCTTAACCTTGAACAAGCTACAAATGTTATTATTTGAAGTCCAGATGGTGCTGCACAATCTTGGAATTCTACTGCCAGAGACTCCTGACTCAGAACAGCAGATCCATTCAGGACAGAAGTTGAATGCAGGTGTAACCCACACGCCTCCTGGGTGTGGTGTTCTGTCCCATCTAGTAGCACCGAGACCACTTACAGAGAGAGATAAAAAATGAGTCTGCTCTACAGCGTTAGCTAACAGCCCGCTGGCTTTTAGCTCATGCGGTAGAGGCTCATGCACTAAGCTCCAGAGGTCCCAAGTTCGATCCTGACGACCGGGGTCTGTCGGCGTTACATATGCTTAACTTTGAGTTTGTGCTTACCTCCCAATGACAAGTGCTTTCCTGAATTAAGCTAGACCAGTGTTTCTCAAACTGGGACCGCCGCTTGTGTAGGGAAAGCCCCTGGCAGGCCGGGCCGGTTTGTGTACCTGCCCCATCCGCAGGTCCGGCCGATTGCGGCTCCCACTGGCTGCGGTTCGCCGCTCCAGGCCAATGGGGGCTGCTGGAAGCGGCGTGGACCGAGGGACGTACTGGCCGCCGCTTCCAGCAGCTCCGATTGGCCTGGAGCGGCGAACCGCGGCCAGTGGGAGTCTCGATTGACCGGACCTGCGGACAGGGCAGGTACACAAACCGGCCCGGCCCGCCAGGGGCTTTCCCTGAACAAGCGGCGGCCCCAGTTTGAGAAACACTGAGCTAGACTGAGGGAAGCCAAGTCATCTGACTGACCATACGGGCTGAGCCTCAATGGAAGGACTTCCAGACCCCAATTCTGACAGTATTTAGGTGCCTAACTCCCATTGATTTCAATGGGAATTAGGTGCATATATATCTTTGAGGATCTGGGCAGGGACATCATTTGGTGTGCAGTTGTGCTGTCTAGACCTTGGTTTGCCCCCCTCCCAACTTTTCATAGATCTTATATGTGTCAGTTTTTGTCCCCCCCTCCCCCACACACACACACCTTTGCAGGATATAATATAATCACTTATAATGCTTTATATGCTGACACAACTCCTCCCTTCCCCCCACCCAATATTTTCTGAAATGATGTCCCTGGATGGGGGCCCCAGTGACTTCGATGGCTTTGAAAGTTGAAGAGGTATTCTGCTATTCCTTATGGGTCAGATCCAGAGTTCAACCTAGGAAAGCCCTGGCACCATTTCAACAGTGATATTTTGCTTCATTTAGAACAACGATTTGGAACAGTGAGCCTGGTTTCCTATTAGCTAAGCTCTGTGAGACCGTCAGGGATGTTTCAGACATATGAACATATTTATATATAAGTGTGGACGTGAAGACACACAGTGGTTTGTTGTGGTTATTGGCAAGAGATTGGATGGTTGCATAGCTAGCAAGCATTGATAAACCATTTCTACTACACCATCATGCATTCTGAATGTGTCACCTATACTGCACAAAACCTCATAACGATGTTTTCGAGGGTTCCATTTCATATAAGCCCCACTGAAATGTATGCCTAATCAAAAGATCATTTCGCGAAACAGCTTTCTCAACGTCAATCTATCTATATTTCGCTCATGCTAATTGCCCAGAGATTGGAGCTACCCGCCTTGCGGCTAGTCAGCGAAAATAAGCTTGAAGTGCAGAGAGAAAGATGTCATATGATACCTGACACATTACTACTGAACGGCACTGGCTGGGGGTGCACTAAAAAAATATTGCCACTGTAGAAGACCTTAAGGTGCATCTGTAGGCCCTGATTCAGGAAAGCACTTTAGACTACGATTAAGTCCATCCCTATTCTGGACTAAGCACGTGCTTCAAGATAAGCGTGTGCTTAAGTGCTGTCCAGAATTGTGATACTTTTTTGACTCAGGGCTAGCTCAAGACTGGGAACTTCCAACAGGAACTAAGGACCATCACAAAGCTCACGACATTCCACTCTAAGTGCAAGGCATACTTCTGTAACCTTGCCTTCTTTAACAGAAACATATAGTAGCATGTGGTGTATACACTGCAAGAATCAGGTTTCAGAGTAGCAGCCGTGTTAGTCTGTATCCGCAAAAAGAACAGGAGTACTTGTGGCACCTTAAAGACTAACTGCAAGAAGGCTCTCAAATACTACAATGATGAGCATGGTTTAAGAACCTGAATAGAATAGAATAGAAAAGAACTCCTAAAATTAAAAACGAAGGGTTTGGGGGAGACAGGGTTTGGGATTGTGTAATATTTCAGTTCATCTTTCAGTCTGAAATGGATCAGCAACCATTTCATTTTTATCAAAACACAATTAGACTGTGGTGAATGACAGCATAAATCTTAACTAGGAAAGACACAGGAAGAAAGACCACCAGGGTGGAACATAACTGTAAACCTGCCCATAAAACTATATTTGAGTTCTGATCATATACTCAGGGACTCCTTTAAATGATCCAGCACCGACTTCCAAAGAAAGTGTTACCAATTAAGCAAAAGAAACTTTAACAGTCAATTTTAATTACGCTAAGAGATTCACCAATCAATTCCCAGTTCGAGCTGAAGTTTTTACTAGAGATGACTGGAAACAATTTACATGCTTTTATGTTGCGTCTAGACTTTAATAAGTGGTTTAAGCACTAAGCAATTCTGTGCCAGTATCAAACTTGCTCTACAGCATACATAGAAACTTACCAGCCTTTCCAAAACTCTTCAAAACATCTCTCTGTAAATGGTTTCAAAGGTTACCGAATGTGTTATATAAATACCACTCTGGGGGCTATTTACTGTAAGCACAAAGCCACCCATGGCATGGCTTTTTCTCTAACTAGCTGCTTTAAACACAGAGATAGCGAGCTGTGCAAATTGGTGTAGCTCCGCTGATTACAATGGAACTGTTCACACCAGCTGAGGATCAAACCCATTTTATTTATATTTAAAATAAAAAAAAAACTTGAAAAAACCAGAGACTTGAAACAAATGATTCAATAGAGCAAATCTCTATGATCTTTTGAACACCTAAACACCCAGCACTCTGATCTACCATCCCCTTATCTGTGCATACCAACGTCCCATTGAGGACTTAGACTGCCACTGTGCTGATTAAACATTTAGGTATGGCAGTAAATGTCTGGACTGTTTAGTCAACATGGTAGCGCCTAACGCATGGGAGAAAATGAAGCACCTGGTTCTTACATTATTTAAACTGTATGGTTTCATCTCTGGTAACACTGGACTGTCTGCTACTAAGGCAATCACTTTGATCATTGCTGTAGGTCATCAAATCACTCTGGTAATTCTGTTTAATTTTTTAATGAGACTGTTTTGGTTTCATTTAGGGAACTCTGCTTTTTTTTTTAAGTGCCTGTCAGGAATGTGAGACTATATGTGTTAATCATGACCCCACTGAGCAAAGCTAGTTAAATTGAGTGAGATGTATTTAATTAAATGTATCTATAAACATTCACACATTTTCATTCAGAGAGCAGCAGATGTAATTTTAATTCCAAAGGCGGGAGTTTGATGCTTTTGTGATTCAGAACCTCTTAAGATGTTTCCTACAGGATGATGTCAGCATAATAAACCTGCTAGGAGCTCAGCATACCAGAGGCCTGACAAAGTTGGGTCTGTTTTCTTGTAGGGGCAAGAGGAAGACTTCTCTGCTATTGTACTTTAGAAGAGGCAGCCATCAACTCTAGAAATACACCCCCATTACTGCTAGAGATGACCGCCTAATTAACATTAAACCCCCAGTGTTTTCACTGTTGTTATTCTTTGTATCAGACTAGCACCCGGAGGCCCAAGTTGGGACCAAGACCCCATTGGGGAGGAGCAATGGTCTCTGCCCCATGGAGCTTACAATCTAAGTAGACAGGACAGAGACCAGAGGGGAGGGGGAAGAGAGGCACAGAGACGGGATATGATTTGTCCAAGATCAGACAGCAGGCCAGCAACAGAGCTGGGCTCAGAACCCAACTCTTGCTCCTAGACTCATCACCTATATACCAGATCACATTGCCTCTCCTTGTTACTAAACGTTACTCTTAGCGGCCAAGAGTAACACTTAAAATAAATGCATACCTAGAGCTTTGATTTAACATATTCTGATTTGCACTCCAAGAAAATATTATGCCATAAAAGCTTTCTTGAAATTCTAACCAACCATTCATGTGCAAATGAACAATGAGATACACTCACAATAAACAATAACTGGCAGAGCTGTCATTCAGGATAAGTAATATCTATCCACACACACTGCCACAGGGTCTGATCATCCTGCTGGTTACACTGATATAACACTATAGACTTCAGTAGCATTGCTCCTGATTTACACCAGTGTGAGTGAAAGGAGAATGAGGCTTGTGAGGCTGGAGTCATGAATTCACATCTGTTCTGCAAGGGGTGCCTTGCCCTCAAGGGTGAACTCCATTTAATAACTGAATTCTTGTAAAAAAGCAAAACAAAACACTCCTGTCCTATAGGACAGGTGGAATTGTAAGGCTCCATGCCTGTATGAGGTTATGTTTTACACAGAGGGACAGAGGTCTTTGTTGACTACAGTTCTTTGTGGCAAGTGATTTCAGTCCCTTTCAAAGGTTCTATACCAATGACAGATCCGTGTCAGCAGAAACAAGAGCCGCTCAAACCATTCTATGATCTCAAAGAAGTAGAATTTTTTTCCCTTCTATCTCCTTCAGAAAACACAAACAACACCGGCAAGTTATAATTAGCTCAAAGGGCAAGAAGAAATTATTGAAAAAAAGACACCATGGCTTCTGTCTCTCAGACACTGGGATTCCATAAAATAATGAACAATACAGAGATTCATAGATTTTTAAGGCCAAAGGAGACCATTCTGATCATTCAGTCTGACCCGCATAACGCAGGCCACAGCATTTCACTCAGTTATTCCTGTAGCAAACCCAATCACTTGCGGCTGTACCAGTGCATTTCTTTCAGAAAGACATTCAGTCTTGATTTGCAAGTACCAGTCTTGATATGGGAAGACCACACATGGCAGCTCCTACACAGCCAGAAAGTTAAGCTAGTTCATGGATATGAGCTGCTTATAATCCAGCAAGATTCTCACTCCAACTTTGGGCGGAAAAAGCGCGTAGGTGGCTTATAAAACGTCCTTTCTGCCGTGACCCCAAAGCTAAGCAAAAAGGTCAAAATCATTTCTGTTGCTTCAAAGGCTCAATTGTCATTCAGGCCAACAATGTGGTGGTGAAGAAAGCATGTTCATATCTTTGGTCTAAGACAAACACAGGGAAAGATTGGTATTGTTTACTCAGACTGTATCCCTCCACTGAGCACTTTGGAGGGATAGTCTTCTGTAATATTGCTTTCTAGAATATTAATTGGTTAGCATTTTCACCCAATGGCTACTACATCTTAGGTGCTCAGAGCCACACTCTGCCATCAGAGGCATGCAGGCCTGCCGACAGAAATTCCGGGACCCAGGGCCAGGGCCAGGGCCATCCCTGGGGGGGCAGGCCCCGGGGCAGAAGTGACGAATCCATCACTTCCTGGACCATCCGTGGGGTCCCCCAAAGGGCGGGGCCCAGAGCGGTTGCACACGCCTAGGAGTCCTGTGGCCCGCCTGGTGATTTAAAAGGGCCTGGGGCTCCTGGCCGCTGCTACTGCGGCAGCGGTGGTGCCCAGGGGTCCCCGATTCCCCAGGCCCTTCTAAATCACCTGGGCCCCTGGGCAATTGCCCCATTTGCCCCCCACTGTCAGCAGGCCTGGAGGCATGTGTGGTCAATAGGTTTCTCTGCAGGAATTCAAAGGCAGAGGGGAAATCCTTGCTCCACTGGAGCCAGTGGCAAAACTCCCATTGCCTTCAATAAGCCCAGGACTTCACCCAGAATCTCTAGTCAGGAAGATAGTCAAGGAGATCAGTGTGGAGGCAATAGCAATGCTAATACATGAGCTAGTCAGTAAGGAAGCTCTCTCAGTTACAGTAACATCATCATTCCCTGGAGGTCATAAAATACACCTAGTTTTATGTCGGCCAATCTCTCCATGTATCACATGTCACATGTATCACAATAATATGAGGACATGCCATGCTAGATCAAATAATTCTGGTTTATATAAAAATATAATAATGAGTATGATGATGAACTATTTGTTCTATAGTAGGGTCTAGACATAGGCACCGACTCCGTGGGTGCTCCAGGGCTGGCCCCACCAATCAGCTCCTCTCCCTCTCCACAGCGCTTTCTGCCCACTGTGATCAGCTGTTCAGCAGCATGCAGGAGGCTCTGGGGGGAAGGGGCAAGAGCATGGGCGGGAAGAAGGAGGGAAGGGGCAGAGCGGGGGCAGGAGAGGCGGGGTGGGAAGAGGTGGGGTGGGGGCACGGAGGAAGAGATGGAGCGGGGGCAGGGCCTGGGGCAGAGCAGGGGTCGAGCACCCCCCGGGAACTGACGAAGTCGGTGCCTATGGGCCTAGATGCTCTTAATGGAGATCAGGGCTCCATTGTGCTAGGCGCTGTACAAACACATATTTGAGATCCAGTCCCTGCCCATAAGAGTATACAATCCAAATAGACAAGACAGACAAATAGTGGGTGAGGAAACAGACAGAAACGGTTGATGTGACTTACCAAAGTTCACACAGCAGATACCTGGAAGAGCCAGGAATAGACCTGGAGAGAACAGAATACTAACCGAACCTTATCCAGTCTCCCAGCACTTATTAAAAGTAATGCAAATGACAAAAAAGTAGCCATCTTTTATTAATGAGAGGAGGTCATTCAGTTTCAGTAGGTAGCAATATTAGTTCTACCCACTCTGGTGTGAAACAATCAAACATGCACAAACCCAACTGAAGAGTCTCTTAAAATGCAAAGGGAGGCAGCTCAAGTTTCCTGTTTGCCCTTTTAAGCTGTGTAAACCTGAGAATAAATCCACCTGTCACCCTATCTCCACTAAGGTCACTACAAAACCCTCCCTTTTGTTTGCAAACAGCTTAGCAGCCACCAAAGAGCAGCCACCAATAAACTTATTGCAAACAAAGATTAATTCCTGATTAATCATTCGGAAAGGTAAGAGCCACACTAAGCCACGCACCAGCCACTGAACAGTGAGGAGGTTTGCTTAGTGATTTATTACACTGTTGGATGCTGAGGCTAATTGGAGCCAGACAAAAGAAGATAAGGGGAAAAAAACAAATAAAAGTTGTGAAAAGTAAAGGGAAAGCCATAAAAATGGAGCAAGTCAATAACACAGAACAATGGGACGGAAAGTGAAGCAGAAAAGAAAAGAAACAATGAAAGAAACTACAAGTTCTGAGTACTTTGCCAAGCAGACCACACATTTGGAGAACGACCAAGGAAATAGGAGAAAGGCACAAATTCTAGCTACGAAAAGTCAGGTGAGGCCTGAAAACTACTTTCAAAGTCTTATCCCATATATATAGAGAGAGAGACAGACAGAGAGAGAGACAGATGTATCAGGAATGAGTAGACTGCTGTAT
Organism: Terrapene triunguis; assembly: GCF_002925995.2. Classification (NCBI taxonomy): domain Eukaryota; kingdom Metazoa; phylum Chordata; order Testudines; family Emydidae; genus Terrapene; species Terrapene triunguis. The sequence continues at coordinate 9,335,640 of NW_020664483.1, read as the reverse complement.
TTCTTTGACATAATTCATTTTCCTCGAAACACACTATACAAATTATCTGTGATATGCAGACACATACATCCACATCCACTGTACCTGAGGTTCCATTGGTAGAACTTCTCATAAAGGGGCTTATTCTGGTCCGGCATCAAGTTTCTCTTTTGTACTGCCACTAACTTCAGCGTAGTTACTCCTGATTTACAAGCAGCGTAACGAAGAGCAAAATCAGGCACATATTGTAAAATGAACATTTCTGACATGTACATACTAATAAATGACCTACATTGTATATGTAAGCTTGCTTGTACAAGGCCAAATCCTCCTTTTCATGCCTTAAAAAGGCATGAAATGAGAGGACCTGATTCCTGAGCCACAACATCTCCTCTTGGAGGCAAAGCCCGCTGTACAGCTGATCCGGATGCAGGAACGGGTGCTGAGGTTGAGTCGCAGATGTAGATCCCTGACCCTCTGCACCATGCGTTATGGCAGATGTAGTCCAGTTGAGGATCCCGGCCCATAGAGGAGAATGGGGACATGAGGCGAAACCTACAACCCCCATTTTTGGCCAAAATCTGTCAGTTTTCTGTGACAAAATATTCCATCAATCAAAATGTTCTGCTGAAAGCTGACACTTTTTGTGAAAAAGGTGTATTCCGTCAAAAACATTTTTTTGGGGTCAAAATACCAATTTTGATGGGAAAATGTTCAGCCAGCCCTACTTGTAAGCCCTTTGGGGCAGAGCCCGGGTCCGGGGGCGTGTACAGTGCCTAGCACCATGGGGTCCTGTTCCATGACTGTGGCCTGACGGTGCTATTGCAATCCAGATAGCAAATAATAATATATTATGTTGCAGCCACAATGGACTAGCGACATCTTAATCACTAGGGGCTAGATCGTGTGGAAGTAGAAAAAAAGCGCAGACATCTTAGTCTTCTAGGAAGAGCAAGAGTCAGGCTAACTCGAACAGCTAATAGTGCGAGACTTCCAGGCAGGGCCTGGGCGAATGGAAAAGAACTGTAAGAGAGGTTGTTTTGAACTTGTGTTAGATAAGAATGGAACGCAGACTATAGCAAGAACTGCTGAGAAAAGTAAGATATCAGGAAGGAATATGTATAAACAAAATGCAGTTGGTGATCATTACTGTATGTAACAAAAGGTATAAATGCTTGCCTTAGTTGTTTATTTATTTGGGAGACCTGCTGTTGTGCACTCTCCCTCTTGCAATATTGCTTGAGAATCAACTGCCTTTGACATGTTGCAACCAACCTAAGAGCGTTATTCTTCCGCAATCGTGCCCTGGTCTAAGGCAGCCAGGAAGGGGATTAGCAGGCAGTAAAATCCACATATACCCACCCTTCTGTGTGGCACATTAGGACTGTCCAGCTCATAACTCCAGGTGATGCACAGGGATCAGGGCCGCATGCCCAATGTTCACATCTACCAACTGGCGTGTATGGGTTGGATGGAGCCATTTCTCTCTCTCTGCGTATAGGCCCGTGGAGCTGCAAGGCAGGTATATGCTACACCATGCCGAGGGCTGGGATATAGCCTTGGACAGGGCAACTTGCACTCCACCCTTTACCCAGAGAGCCCAAAGCACGATCTAACACTATGGAGCAGCCTCTGGCTGGCTCCTTCATGGATGCACAAGAGAAGAGGTGGGAAAAAGAAAGCTCCTGGAGGCTGCCTCAATCAGCACCTTTGCTTTTTCCTGAGTACAGATTCTTCCCTGGGAACGCAAGCTACCCCAAAGAGGGCATGCACTGCACTCTCCATCTTCAATGGGCTTTACAAACACCCATCTTGATCCGCCCCTGCTGGTGCAGGTCTAACCCACCATGCACCAGCAGGGGCAGCTTCATTGGAGGGGAGTTAATCCCCAAGGAGAGGGCAATTTAAAGCATGGTCGGGGCTCCAGAAGAGACCCACTGGGGAAGGCACCCAGGGCGTGCACAGAATCAGCACCTCAGCCAGGTGCCCTGGCCAGGCCCCTCTCCTGACCAACACAGGCCAGTTCCGAGCCCCCTCAGCACAGCAAGCATAGTGAATAGCCAGTGCTGTAGTAAGCACGCCGAGCAGATTTTAGAACATAAGAACGGCCGTTCTGGGTCAGACCAAAGGTCCATCCAGCCCAGTACCTGTCTGCCAACAGTGACCAATGCCAGGTGCCCCAGAGGGAGTGAACCTAGTAGGTAATAATCAAGTGATCTCTCTCCTGCCATCCATCTCCACCCTCTGACAAACAGAGGCTAGGGACACCATTCCTTACCCATCCTGGCTAATAGCCATTAATGGACTTAACCACCATGAATTTATCCAGTTCTCTTTTAAACCCTGGTATAGTCCTAGCCTTCACAACCTCCTCAGGCAAGGAGTTCCACAGGTTGACTGTGCGCTGTGTGAAGAAGAACTGCCTTTTATTTGTTTTAAACCTGCTGCCTATTAATTTTATTTGGTGGCCCCTAGTTCTTATATTATGGGAACAAGTAAATAATTTTTCCTTATTCACTTTCTCCACACCACTCATGATTTTATATACCTCCATCATATCCCCCCCCTTAGCCTCCTCTTTTCCAAGCTCCTATTTTCCAGTACTGGGGGCCGCAGCTTGTGTTGCATGAGTGGAAACCCAAGGGTGAATCAAAGCTACTGACTAATTCAATGTGGGCTTTTCAAAAGCGCTCAGCGCTGGCCTCATTCTGCTCCCACTCATGTTGGGAGCAGTTTGACCGTTCACTTCAGCGGGAGCAGAGTCAGGCTAAAATCCCACCCTATGTGTTAGCACTTTCTAGAAGTGAATGGGGAGTTGCTTGCTAGAGCAGTTATACTAAACACGTTCGTGTTCTTTGTCCTCAGCTGACTCTAATGATAAACATCTGTCTATAGCGAGGGAAAGTTTAGGTGCTGGGAAAAGATCCACTTTTGCTTGAAGCATTTGCTTAAGTTCTCTCTCTTTCTCCCTCTATTTTTGTAATACGGCAGCAAGCAAGCAAGCAAGCAGGTGGTGCTGGAAGTGAGCAGGAACCTCTCGCTCCCATTTTCTTCTGTCTTTTAATAAATCCCTGTAGCAGCTTTGTGACAGGTCTCTCTTAGCCACAATGCTCAAGCAAACAGCTTTTCTTTCGGCCTCCATTCAGACCGCTGCCAGGGAAGCAGGGCTGCAGGCAGGAGACTCCAGTCACTCAGCCCGCTCGCCCTCTAATTCAATTAGAAAAGCAAGCGTGAAGTCAATATTCATTGCACCGGGCCGGGACTGCGCAGCACAATGAAATGATAATGAGAAAGTTCACAAAGGAGATAAGCCTCATAATAGGTTTTTAAAGAGGAGCTGCACCGTGTGACTGTGTATAAGACTGGCAAACACGCATGGGCATATGGGGCTTCACCCTCTGGGATTTAGTCTGATCCCCTGCCATCTGTATCCAGGGCAGAAGGCTGGCTGTGAATCCAAGGGAATCTCACGATGTACTCTCTTATGTCGCTCTAGTCTGCTAGTTCAGAGCCCTTAAGTGAAAAGAGATTGGTTTCTTAAACATACAGTACGCTGGAGAATATGTTCACATCTTTGGATCACAGGCAACAGGATTTCAAAAGGGCATGTTGGTGCGAATCCTGAACACAGTCATAGGTTATCGTGAGTGCAAGGAGCAATAAAAGTTAGCATGTGAGAGAAGCATTCAACCTCCAGCACTGTATGTGGGATGAGCTAAATGGATCTATTTCGAAGGTAATCGTCGTAATAAGTCAATAGGCCTTGGCTCCGTGTGAGCTAGGAAGAAGCATATGGACTTCAGCTTGACCAGAAAAGGATAATTAATGGACCAAATTCTGCAGTTGCATCTCTGATCCCAACTCAGATAAAACACCCATTGGAAATGGGCTGCCTAATGTTTGCCCTCATCCTTGTATTAGTTCTTTGCTGGCGTCTTGCAAACATTGTTTTAATTCGTCGTTTTTAACTTGTAGAAATAGCGAATGATTGAAGTCGTATTTTTAAAAAACAAAACAGCACCCGGGATGCAGGAGCGGAGCGGACTTGACACTTCACGAAGATCAATACCAATAGTTCTTCACCTTTAGAAAGAGTTTGCTCTTGTTTTTATTGTGGTAGCACTTAGGGGCCCTAACTGAGTGATTGGGACCCTGTGATGCTAGGTGTTGTACATACACATAGCAAGAAACACTCCCGGTCCCAAAGAACATACAATCTAAACAGAGAAAACACAGGAGAAAGGAAGTATTGTTAGCCCCACTTTACACATGGGGAAATGCGCTCGAGAGAGATTAAATGGCACGCCCCAGCTCACGCACGTGTCCATGGCAGAGTCAAAAATTTAACTCAGATCTCCTGAGGGCCAGTCCTGCACCTTAGCTGACAAACCAGTCTTACTCTTTAGTCAATTAGTCAGAAATATTCTGTCATTATTCCACTAAAATTACCAGTAAACCCTAACCTATTTTTGACTGCTATCTATTTTCCTGTTGTTATGAATGCCTGTTGAGTTTATTAGTGTTGTTGTTGTTGTTGTTGTTTTTAGAGGTTAGACATCCGCACTGACAAAGCTATAGTTCTATTAAGAGTTGCTTTTTCAACACTGTGCATGACAACGGCTGGTTTTGACTTCAGGTCCAGTGGAAAGGAAGTTCGTTTTGTCATTCTTCCTGCTTCAGAAGCTTTATTTGCTAATAATAGACGCGAGCGGTGAATTGCTTCATTTTCAGTAGGAAGTTCTTCATGGACTATTGGCCCAGATCCTCAGCTGCTGTAAATTAACTTCACTTCCTTGAAGTCAACAGAGTCATACTGAGTTACACCAGCTGAAGATCCGGCCCTGTTATCATTTCCCTAAACTCAGCATCTCTTAATGACAACTCCGTGGAAGATCCTAAACCCAATCTCTGTATCACAAGGGGAGAATTCAGCTTCACTCACTAGTTGGGCCAGATTCTGTTGGGCAAGACGGGCGGTACAGACCTCCCCCCGCCCTACAACCTTGACTGCATCCCAGTGACCCTCAAGGTGGAAGAGCACAGCCAATGAGATACTGCAGGCCTGCCCCAAACAGACTCGCTTGGGCACTGGATTCAAAGCTGATTCTGTTTCCTGGCTTGGCACATGGCATGTGACAATAGTAGAGTGCCATGGAAAGAGTTCTTTTCTTCTAACACCGAACAAGGAATTCCATTTCAATGAGGGAAGAGTTTTATCCCTAGGGTTACTGTCTTTCTCCGTGCTTTGCAATGGATCTTTTCCTGGAACCTTTCCTCACCCCTTATCCCCGCACCCCCTGTTTGGCTAGCCACTGCACTTTTAAAGAAACAGTACACACAGCTTCACAGCCCCTTAGCCGTCATAAAAGCCATCACAGGGCAGCGCCTCTTCCTACCTTGGATGAGCTAAAGCTGTTGCCCTCTGGTCAACCTCTGCCTCAAGTGGCTGCTGCTGCCCATCCTCTGTACTTGAAGCACCCCTGGCAGGGGACAACTGCAGCAAGGAAGAGAACCTCACCTCCACCACGGAGTCAGGAAGGGACAAAAGGAGCCACTAATACAAACGTCGCCATTGGTTCACACCTTCAGACCCCATTGTCCTTGTGTAGGTGGGGGGACACTCTCTTGTCCTCTCCCTAAACCATTATTATCAAAGGACCCCAAAGATCTGACCCAGAGCACCAGGCTCAGGCACCCTGTGCCAGCAGATCATCTCTTCAGATGGATATGTGTCCATGCCAGCAGCACACCCTTCCTGTGTGTTTCTGGCTGTGGCTGAGACAAGCTGGCCAGACACTTTTGTTTGACCCTCTGAGCTGGTGGGTTCCATGTTAACTTACTCTGAACATGCTGGCCAAGATGAGACAAAGAACCCACCAGACTGATCTTTTCTCCAGCGACATCTCATCCATTTTTGGACTGTAATTCCATCTCCTAAACACCAGGGACCAGATACTGCACTGGTGTAAATCCAAGTGTATATGGATTTACACTAGCTGAGGATCTGGACACATGATTTTTGTTTCAGCTCAATGAATATTCACTTCAACTGCAGTAGAGAACCATGAATTGATTCATTTATCAGTAGAGGAAAGGGATATTATAACCACATCTTCCTTATGCATTCTTTACCAGTGAAAAGCAAGGAACACTCGGCTTTCGTCACTTCAGTTGCCAAGGAGGTATCTAACCAGGACATACAAATCCAGTGTCTGGGTGGTTACTTGGGTGTGGAAATGCCAATAAACGCAGGATTTGGGTATCCTGGAAAGGCTCTCATTGAAAACTGAATCCTCTCCATTAAAACAGACAAGAGGTGCAGTGTCCCTGTGTAAGTCCTGCATGTCGCTGCCAGAAATTAGGACATTAACTTCCCCTTTCTTGTCACTTATTTTAGAGGCAGCGCTGTTATGTAACAAAGTCAAAATCTGTATGGGTCAGGGATTCAGATACACCAGCTTCGTCTCCCGCACAGCTCTAGTATCTCAATAAGAAATGTTGAAAACATCAGGCAACACCACAGGTACCTTCGTTTTGGTGTCACATATGCATTTGTTGGAGTCCATTACCCTGTAACATGCCCTGAAGCCCGCTGGCTCCTCTATGGGAGACTACAGTGTTCCCTGCTGAGGATCTCTCTTCACTGGGGATGTTAATGAAGCTATAGGGTCATGCTTTTCTGTCCTATTTCATAGACTCATAGACTTTAAGGTCAGAAGGGACCATTATGGTCATCTAGTCTGACCTCCCGCATGATGCAGGCCACAAAAGCTGACCCACCCACTTTCCCTTAACTTAGCTGTTGAAGTCTCCAGATCGTGATTTAAAGACTTCAAATCACAGAGACTCCTCCAGCCTTTTAAAGACAGGCCATTCACATTTTTCTTCCACCTGTCTAGGAAGTGCCTAATTTATCAAGTTGGGAATTCCAGAGCATCTCGCAGCTGGTGCTCACTTTCCACTTTTCTTGTCCCATGTTACCTTGCGGCTTGGGAAGGTCTTAGTGTGTATTTTGGGTTCGTGGCTAAGAAAAAAAATATTTGACACTTTTCCTGTATCTTTGATATTCTTTCCCCTCCTGGTAAATTTAGGCTAGATTTACCGTTGCTACACAGCTGCTTCACCCTTCCTTTCTAAATACCATGGGTCATATCCTCAGCAGGTGTAGATTGGCAGAGATCCCTTGAAGTCAATTACACCAGCTGAGGATCTAGCCCTTTTCAATGTAATGTAATAAACAAGCTTTTTTCCTTTACCAAATGAATCAATAGTCACTGTTCTGATTAGAGATGAACCCAAAACAAAACGCTCAATCCAAATTGCCTCCATGTTCTAGGGCAGGTTCAGAATCCTCGCCCACTTCAGCACGACGATAGTTCTTGCACCAGAACCGGACTCTGATATCATTATGTGTTTTCCTGGTGTGATCCTGTTGATTTCAGTGGAGTTCTGCCTCGTTTGGGCCAATCTGAAATAGCAGAATCAGGCCAATCGACATTGAGACAGAAAGGATGGTCATGTGGTTAAGGTACCAAACTGGTCCAGGAGATCTGGGTTCAATTCTGTCCTCTGCCACTGGTTTCCTGTGTCACCTGGGGCAAGACAGACAAGGGGTGGGTGAAGTAATGATGTCTTTTATTGACCAAATTCTGTTGGGGAGAGAGACAAGCTCTCGAGCTACAGAGCTCTTCTTCAAGTCAGGGGAGAGCTCCGTGTAGCTCAAAAGCTTGTCTCTCTCCCCAACAGAAGTTAGTCCAGTAAAAGATATTACCTCACCCACCTTGTCTTTCTACTATCCTGGGACTGACACCATAGGTGCAAACTTCCCCTCTGCCCGATGGGTGCTCGACACCCCCCCACACCCCTGGCCCTGCCTCTTCCGCCCATGCACTGCCCTCGCCCTGCCCACATTCCACCCCTTCCCCCAAGTCTCTGCCCTGCCTCTTTGCTGCCTCCTCCCCTGAGCACGCTGCATCCCTGCTCCTCCCCCTCTGTCCCGGAAAGTCCTAAGCACCGCCAAACAGCTGTTAGGCGGTGGGGGGGGTGCGGGAAGTGCTGCGAGGGAGGGGGAGGAACAGGGACGCGGCGTGCTGGGGTGGGGGAGAAGGAGGCAAGGAGGAGGGAACTTGGCTGCCGGTGGGTGTGGAGCATCTGCTAATTTTTCTCCCACGGAGTCGGCGCCTATGACTGACACAGCTACAACAACACTGCATAAGACCTGGGGCAAATCGCTCATTCTCCATCCCTTAACATCCTATCTAAAAACTGGGAACACCACCACTTCTTATCTCCAACTCTGTGTCTTTCCCATAAGTGAACAGGGTTGCCACCTCAGCAAATTGTACTAATGTGACAGATAAAGGACCTTTTTCTTCATTCACTTGGTTATTGTTAAGGCTGCTGTGATTTTAACCTCTGAATCCAAGGACTCTAGATGTTTCAAACCTGCAACTTACACACTAAGGTGAGGAGGGACCACTGGTTTAGGGACCACTGCTTAGACTGTATGTTCTTTGGGGGGGAGAGACTCTCTCTTACTTTGGGTACAAACAGCACCTTGCACAATGTGTGAGCTTTCTAAGCTCCACTGTAATACAAATAATCACAATATCAAACTCTCCTCCTGGTGAGCCATGTACTGACCACCACATAACAGGACTGGCTGATGTGGAAGAGAGTTTGTTTTTATACAGCACTTGTCCTATGTAAGGTATCTCAGAGTCATTTAAAAAGCAAGGAGTTAGAAATGGATGATAACTGGAGGGGGGCAGAGAAGCTATATTCACCCCTGGTCTCAATGGAATTACATAGATTTATGCCAAAACTAAATTTGGCTCCTAGAATGCAGGAACATAAAACAGAGTGTGTATTTATGTTATTAATAATAAAGGTAATGCAGCTAGTGAATTCTGAGCCATGCAATTACAAGGAGACATACAGTATACACAATTAGGAATACTTATCAGATTGTTTGGTCTATCTTTCCCATTTAAAAGCGGTGTTTAAACTTTACTTACAGACAAAATAACCGATCAATGAAGATGTCATTTGGTCCTGAATAACATGGACCAAAAATTTATCAACGGGTGAAACTACTGCTGTTTCGTTTAGGGAATAAATTTAACAAGTTTTGAAAATATTTCATCAAAACTTTGGGGACATGTTTAACAGCAAAGCCCAATATTTAGGTCTTCAGAATCTTCCACCGCGATACATTTTTGAAGCTATTTGGAAAAGGCTTCACCAAAAGTCAAATGTCCGAAAGACCAAACCATGACTTTGCCGTTATTTAAACTTTTCAGCTGCTCCCCTAAGAAAATAAACTCAGAGCTAAACAAAAACTTCAATGTTTTCCTAAAAGAAACAAATAACAGAAACATTATAGCTACTAAACAGGAATCAGCTGTATAAACAGTTTACCTGCCTCTGACAGCGCCCACTATGGAAATAATCTCTGGATGACTGCAATTAAAGAAGGAACAACACATGTTAGCGGAGATGCCATTGCAACAAAGCCTGCAATGAATATTAGCAACAAATATGAGGGATGAGTACCTAAGAAGTGTTTCATTACTGTTATGCGCCTTCTAATTTTATTATTCTGATGCTATATTGGGGATGCGTGAGATCACATATATTACAGGCAAAGATGGTAGTGACTGCTATATCAAAATTGCCTAATATTTCCAATTTTAAGCCCCTGTTTTCAATTCCTTCGAACTTTGCCAAACTTTAACCAGCTAATCTTAACTCTGGCATTTCCCGACTTTTACGTGCCTGACCTTGCAACCTTAATAACATTCTTTTACATATGCATATAGATAGACATGTAATCAGTGAATAATATACAGAGCAGAAACAAAGCAATATTTTTCTCTAAGATATTTGCTGGATATTTGAATTTGATTTTCTTCTCTGATCTAAATCTAAAGAGATCAGAGGCTTTAGGACTCGAAAGGGAGTGAGAAAAATCAATAGCTTTCACAAATTCATTCTTTGCAACCTTGATCTGTGATAACTCAGTGATCAAATGGTTTGCAGTTGTGACAGATGGAATCCTTTGAAATAGGCAACGTTATAGAAATCTCCCCTTCCTCCTCACCCTCCCCTCCAGTATGTGTCAACTTCTGGGGCTACATTGTCTAGTTGTTCCCAGAATATGACTGCGGACAGAAGATATGACTGCAGAATATATGCATGTGCTAGCATGTGTGCCCAAGCACTTAGATTATGGCTTTATTACACAGTTTACTGGGCTCTTATATGGTTTTAGCCCAACCCCCTTACCAGCCACCCAGAGAAACCTCCGACCCAGGTTTGGAGATGCTTTAAGCCCAGCCTAGCTTACTTAGCTAGAGGTGTGGGTTAGAACTCAGGCTCCAGTTTAACTCAAGTTGGAACCTTCCCACTCTGTAGCAAGGATGCAGGCTAAATCAGTGATTTTAGTCCTCCAGTGGCCTTCCCACAATTCCCCCAGAAGGACAGATACGTTCTCCCTCAATTGACTTGGAAAAAAAATCCTAGAGTGTCTCAGCACAAAGAAACATGGGATAGGCCTCCAGATGCACACGGGCGAGTGCAGAAACAGTGAGGACACAGTAATGCATGTATGACTTTGCAGTGGGGTCACTCAGACCCGGCCAAGCCTAATGTAGATGTTCAGACCCGAGAGCCAATCACTCAGGTTAACTGTGCAGTGAAGACGTATGTCTAGAGTGCAAAAGTGCATGGGGTTTGCAGACACAAATTAGTTACATTTATCTCTTAATGGGCCAGGTTTATGCCTCCTAAGCAAGGAACTCCAGCCTGAGCCACATGACGAGCTGGCATAGCTTGGATTCAAGGAGCCTGATTCCCCCCTGGCCCTGCACATTGTGCAGTCATTTACACCGGTGAAAAATGGGGTAAAACACTCCCAGATCAGAATGGTGTCATTTCACACCTTTGTACTCACTCTGCACTGGTATAAATGACTAAACAAGGTATTGTTAAACAGAGAGTCCAGTTCATTAAATCCTTTATTGAACTTAAGCTGTGGCAAGTTTCTAATCATGATTCTGATTGAGGAGGAGATTTTCAATGGGAACGGAGTGCATGATTTTCCCCTCTGTGCCCTGGAAAATCTCCCTCTAAATACTTATGGGCCAGATCCTCAGCTGGCATAAACTAACCTAAAGCCTACTGAAATCAAGGTAGCTGTGGCAGTTTATACCAGCACCGAATCTAGCTGTATATGGACAAACTGAGGTGGTGCTTTACAGCAATAAAAAAACAAAACATGGTCCTTGTTCCAAATCATTTGTATTATAAATGAAATTAACGCAGGAGCCAACAATAGCAGAAAGAAAGGAAAATGGAGGGACAAGGGTAGCAAACAGTAAGAAACATTTCCCACTGGCTAAACCTTTGGAATATTTAGATCTAGCTAAAATCAGATCTAAGATCAGTAGGAAACACGGGAGGGGAAATAACCTTAAAGACACCCTTATAGCAGCTTTAACCTGCTCCAATGCCCGTTGCAGTCAATAGCAAGATTCCCACTCAGTTAAATGGGCTTTGGATCAGCCTCCCCTCCGCTTCTCCCACACCTAAGCACTGCCAATCTGCTGTCAGGCTTATAATATCAAGCATGTGATTCCTTTGTTGGTACCCTGTTCAGTGTCATTTAAGCTGCCCAGTCTGCAAGGCCACCAAGGTCAAGGAACTATCAGGAGTAAGGTTTCTTAAGTGCAATGTGTGAGACACCATCTGACACTGTTTATAGTTTGAGTTAGCTTCTTCTTGACCACAGGATAGAAGTTAAAAGCATTGCTTTTGGAGTTCAAATGTGTTAACCTCTGAAGTGATGTTTGAATTAAGGTTATAAAGGGGCCTACAGTTTTGATCAGATGCTTGGAGAAGAAAAGGAGTTGGAAAGTATTTTAAGAAGGAAATCAGAGTAGCTAAGCTGACTATGCCAACTGCTATATTATCATAGATTCCATTGAACCAATCTATCAGGTTTGTGCATTATGTGATATGGCTCCATTGGCATTCACATACTGCAGCTGACAAAATACAGACTGTATACATCAAATGCGACTGTCGATCTTTAAAGAAGTCAGTTGCAAAACATGTTGGCTGTTCTAGCGATCAATAATAGGAAGGGCAGTGTATGTTGGATTAACTCCCAAACAATTAAATATTTGCCAACATAAAGCAGAAAAGGTCGCAGGACTATGCCAGAACCTTGTTCAATTCTTGGAATCCCCCTCTATCACAAACACTCACAGCTTAATAATCAGGCAAAATTAACAGTGCTGGAACAGTGGACAACATTCTCTGCAAAGTTTTCTGATGAAAACACTGAAGATATAACAAATAAACCTGCCATGAACATAAGAATGGCCGTACTAGGTCAGACCGATTGTCTATCTAGCCCAGTGTCCTGTCTTCTGACAGTAGCCAGCGCCAGATGCTTCAGAGGGAATGAACAGAACAGGGAAATTTATCAAGCGATCTATCCTGTCATCCCATCCCAGCTTTTAACAGTCAGAGACTTAAGGACACCCCGAGCATGGAGTTGCATCCCTGACCACCTTGGCTAATAGTTATTGATGGACCTGCCTCCATAGACTCATAGAATTTAAGGACAGAAGGGACCATCGTGTCTGACCTCCTGCACATTACAGGCCACAGAACCTCACTCACCCACTCCTGTAATAGACCCCTACTCTCTGGCTGAGTTACTTAAGTCCTCAAATCATGTTTTAAAGACATCAAGTGACAGAGATTCCACCATTTATACTTGTTTATACCTGCAAATGACCTGTGTCCCCTGCTGCAGAGGAAAGCAAAAAAAAAAAAACCCAGGGTCTCTGCCAATCTGACCTGGGGAAAATTCCTTCCCGACTCCAAATATGGTGATCAGTTAGACCCTGAGCATGTGGTCAAGACCCACCAGCCAGACAACGGGGAAAGAATTCTTTGTAGTAACTTGGAGCCCTCCCCATCTAGTGTCCCATTACCCAGTCGCTGAAGATTTTTACTGCTGGCAGTTGCAGATCGGCTACATGCCATTGTAGGCAATCTCATCATACCATCCCCTCCATAAACTTATCAACCGCAGTCTTGAAGCCAGTTAGGGGTTTTTTGCCCCCCACTGCTCTCCTTGGAAGGCTGTTCCAGAACTTCACTCTTCTGATGGTTAGAAACCTTCACCTAAATTCAAGCCTAAACTTGTTGATGGCCAGTTTATATCCATTTGTTCATGTGTCCACATTGGTGCTTAACTTAAATAACTCCTCTCCCTCCCTGGTATTTATCCCTCCGATGTATTTATAGAGAGCAATCATATATCCCCTCAGCCTTCTTTTAGTTAGGCTAACCATGGTGACCTTTTTGAGTCTCCTCTTAGAAGGTAGCCCTTCTCTGCACCTGTTCCAGTTTGAATTCATCCTTCTTAAACATGAGAAACCAGAATTGCACACAGTATTCCACATGAGTTCTCACCCGTGCCTCTTATAATGATACTAACACTTCCCTGTCTCTATTGGAAATACCTCGCCTGATGCATCCTAGAACTGCATTAGCCTTTTTCACAGCCACATTACATTGAGATCAACCAATACACCCTGGTCTCTCTCTTCTTCAGTCACTTCCAACTGATACGTCCCCAATTTATAGGAAAAATTATTGTTGTTAGTTCCTAAATGCACTTTGCACTATTGAATTTAATCCCGTTTCTATTACAAGTTTTCAAGATCATCCAAATCTTTCATGATATTTCGGTCCTCCTCCATATTGGCAATACCTCCCAACTTTGTGTCATTCACAAATTTTATTTGCACACTCCCACTTTTTGTGCCAAGCTCATTAATAAAAATTTTAAATAAGGTTGGTCCCAGACCAATCCTTGAGGAACTCCACCAGTAACCTCCCTCCAGTCTGACAGTTCACCTTTCAGTATGACCTGTTGTAGTCTTCCCCTTGAATAAGTTCCTTCTCCACCTTTCAACTCTCATATTAATCCCCATCTTCTCCAATTTAACTAATAATTCCCCATGTGGAACTGTATCAGATGCCTCACTGACATCCATATAGATTAGATCCACTGCATTTCCGTTGTCTAAAAAAATCAGTTATCTTCTCAAAGAAAGATCGGGTTGGTTTGGCATGATCTACCTTTTGTAAAACAATGTTATATTTTATTCCAGTTGCTGTTTACCTCTACGTAACCACTTTCGCTTTCAAAATTTGTTGCAAGACCTTGCATACAATTGAGGTCAAACTAACAAGACTATAGTTTCCCAGACCACTTTTTCTCCGTTTCTTAAAAATAGGAATTATATTAGCAATTCTCCAGGCATAGAGTATGACCCCCAAGTTTACAGATTCAATAACTTAGTTTACAGGAAGCAGAATCTTGTTTCCTCACTATTCAGGAGGGTTAGCTTAGTACAACTGGATAATTGAGGCCTCCCAAGATATTGTGGAGTGGGCCAGTCTGGGGACCATTCATAGGGCCAGCGGAGACAGGGCTGAGCAGAACTACTGTTGACACTTCCACAGGAGGTCTCTCCAAGGAGTTTGGGATATGTATGTTCCTGGGTATGTTCAGTATGTCTTTGTATTGCATGAATCCATAGGGGTGGGGAATGGCACAGGGGAGAAGCAGACTCCATCTGATACTCCTCCCCTGGCCTGTATTAGCAGCTGAAGCCTAGCTGTATGGGAAAACTATCTATCATAGTTGCTTATATGGTCCCCATCACCATACACCTCACAATTTATTAATGTATTTATCCTCACAGGGTAGGGGAGTGCTATTATCCCTATTCACAGATGTTAAAATGTGAGCCAGAAACACTAGGGAACTTGCCCAAGGTCACACAGGTGGAGCATAGAATTAAACCCACATCTCCAGAGTCTCAAGCAAGCACCCTAGCCACTGGATCACCCTTTCTCTCCTGTTCTTAAGATGCCCACCCCTCAGCCCCACACATTTTATAACCGGTGTAGATTCATAGAATCATAGAAGAAACATAGAACTGGAAGGGACCTCGAGAGGTCATCTAGTCCAGTCCCCTGCACTCAAGGCAGGACTAAGTATTATCTAGACCATCTCTGACAGGTGTTTGTCCAACCTGCTCTTAAAAATCCCCAATGATGGAGATTCCACAACCTCCCTTGGCAATTTATTCCAGTGCTTAACCATTCTGACAGTTAGGAAGTTTTTCCTAATATCCAACCCAAACCACCCTTGCTGAAATTTAAGCCCATTGCTTCTTGTCCTATGCTCAGAAGTTAAGAAGAACAATTTTTCTCCCTCCTCCTTGTAACAACCTTTTACATACTTGAAAACTGTTATGTCCCCTCTCCGTCTTCTCTTCTCCAGACTAAACAAACCCAATGTTTTCAATTTTCCCTCGTAGGTCATGTTTTCTAGACTTTTAATCATTTTTGTTGCTCTTCTCTGGACTTTCTCCAATTTGTCCACATCTTTCCTGAAAAGTGGCACCCAGAACTGGACACATTACTCCAGTTGAGACCTAATCAGCACAGAGTAGAGTGGAAGAATTACTTCATGTGTCTTGCTTATAATACTTCTGCTAATACATCCCAGAATGATGTTTGCTTTTTTTGCAGTAGCATTACACTGTTTCATAGATTCATAGCTTCCAAGGCCACAAAGCACCATTGTCTCTTGTCTGACCTTGTGTATGCCACAGGCCACAGAACTTCCCCGAGATAAGTCCTAGAGCAGATCTTTTAGAAACACATCCAATCATGTTTTAAAAATGACCAGTGATAGAGAATCCACCAAGACCCTTGGTAAATTGTTCCGATGGTTAGTTACTGTCACCATTAAAATGTTACACCTTATTTTCAGTCTGAAAAGCTCTTTTATGGAGCCTTTGTCTTGTCACTGCCATTTGGCCCTATATTTGATCCAAAAAATTCTCTGGAATCTTATCTGTTAGAAGAAATAAACTGCTCCCTGTTTAATGCTGTATGGGACACTGGTGGAATAGGCAGGCTCAAGATAGACTGGTCAGTTGTTTCGCTGTACAGTGGTTCATGGCTCTAAAGTTTGTGTGAAGGGAAACATGTCAGCATCACATATAGTCACCGTCCTTACTCAGTGGGTCAGATTCTCAAAAACGAGGCTCAGTCTATATCATTCTGACACTGTAAAGGGACCTTAATGTGGGAATAGGTTACTTTTGCACATACTTTAAGGCCTCTTTATGCTGCCAGATTGGTGTAAAATGGCCTTAGTGTAAATGAGAATCAGGCCCATAATACTGGATTTCTTTTTTTCAAACCAAGCCAAAATTCCAATCAGTCCTATTGCTATTAAATACTACAGTAATATGCAAGATGGAGCTAGATTAAGATAAGGGGCCACAGGGCCAGATTTTCAAATGGCAATAATTGGCACAGCACTATTGGTGGTGAGCATCTGACTGGTGTAAATAGTTCTAGAAACCCAAGTTCCTCTTATATTCTTCACACAGCGCACAGTCAACTTGTGGAACTCCTTGCCTGAGGAGGTTGTGAAGGCTAGGACTATACCAGGGTTTAAAAGAGAACTAGATAAATTCATGGAGGTTAAGTCCATTAATGGCTACTAGCCAGGATGGGTAAGGAATGGTGTCCCTAGCCTCTGTTTGTCAGAGGCTTGAGATGGATGGCAGGAGAGAGATCCCTTGATCATTACCTGTTAGGTTCACTCCCCCTGGGGCACCTGGCATTGGCCACTGTCGGTAGACAGGATACTGGGCTAAATGGACCTTTGGTCTGACCTAGTAGAGTCGTTCTTATGTTCTTATATCTTTAACTGCTTTGCTCATTTTATTAGGTCACCAGTGACTAAAACTCTGGTCCGAATAGGAAACTATTAAAGGAAAAGTGCTGTTGCCTCATTCAATACTGGCCAAATTCTTATCTGTTTTCACTAAAACTTAAGACGTGTCCTCTCTTGTTTGTTTTCTTTTAACATAGATGAGGGCAATTGCTTCTAGAGGACAATGTAGTGCAGCCAATCTAGTGATTTAGTTCCTACTGTATCTAAAAGCAGTGAAAAGCGTCATACATCAATCATTCACAGCTGTTTCTTTTAATGTGGACACTTGAAAAGAACGGTGTTAATGCTTTGGATAGATTTAGGCAGATTTCAGCACTTTAAGAACCAGCATGGCTAGATAAGGTTGGCTAAATTCAAGCTTTGGTCCTCAGAATTATCTGTCAGATCTTTAGCACAGCTCGTTGTGATATATGTACTTTGGAAGCAAGAGAACATTTTTGAAATTTTGTTCGGTCCAGGATCAGTCAGATTTTAACAACAGAGTCAAGGTGTTTCCAGTTCATTCTCCTCCACCTACCTCTGAAGTTTGCTGTGAAAAAACTGCAGTAATCAAGACTGGCACAGGACTTGAGTTATTTCACGACCCTGAAAAGTGGATGGCAGATGTAACGTTAGTTCTTATGCAGTCATTCTAAAGTAAATTTACAGAAAGCCACAATGGTATTTAACTCATGTGAAGCATTTGTGCTAAAATACTGCCATTTTTAATCAAAAGCTTATTTGATTTGGTAGATAGAGTAGGCTCTGATTCTAATTTTCACTATGGCAATGTTACACTGCTCTAGCAATGCAAAGGAGCTTTAAAGTGGGCATAAATTACATTCAGACTGCCAGGGCAGTGTGAAAGGGGCCTCAGCAAACATGAGAATCTGGCCCATACGGTTTTCATTATAGATTTTTTAAAAGACATCGATGTGATAGAGTCAGAATGCCGTCTTAATTTCCCTGCTGTATGTATATCTGTGATATACTAAATGGCAAAAATAAACATTGTGGGTAGAAACTATTTTCTGTGTCCTGCGTTTTCGTAGCATTCTCACTGCCATGATAGCTACGTTTTTGAGTGTTTTGGCTTCTTGGATGATATTTACAACTTGATTCTCATTTGCAGTTGGGCCACGTCACACTGGTGGTATAAAGGGGCCTTAATGTGAGGGTAAATGAAACCGATGCTCATTTTAAAGCCCCTTCTCACTGCCAAAGTAGGGTGACGAGGATTAAGGTTTGCCTACACAGGGAAATTGATCAGAATAGCTATTGCAGAATAAGCTATTTTACAATGTGGATACTCTTACTCGGGAATAAGAGCGCCTTTTTCTGATTTAGCGTAAGAGTGACTACATGGGGAGCTATTCTGCAACAGCTTCTCCACAACACCTATTCCGGTCAATTTCCCTGCATACACAAGCTCTTCGCGCAAATAAGATTCTGACCTGACAAGCTGATAAAATATCAATTTTTCACTATTAATCCAACATAAAAGAAAAAACTACCATATTTAACCACTCTAGTACCAATCTTCCATTTTTTACCAATGTGAAATCACTCTTCTCTTCCCCCCCACACACACCCCAGAATAGTATAGAGGTAAAATACTCCAGAGTCCCCAATTGATTTAGGAGCTTAAATCCTATTTTCAAAAGGGCTTAAGGCATTTAGGTGCCTAACTCCCATTGACTTTCAATGAAACGTAGGGACCTAAGTGACTTAGACACCTAAACCTTGTTTTTTTTTTTAATGGGACTTAGGTGTCTAAGTCACTTAGGCACCCTTGAAAATTTTTACCCCACATCTTTATATAAGGGAACCAAAAGCTTCCTACTGGCAACTTTCATCTTACTGCATTATCATGCATCCCCAATTTTGTTTTAGTCACTGTACATTGATGACACCAGCGTTGAGAATTGTTGCTCTGCCAGTGAGTAAAAGAGTGGTCATGTCAGCCCCCAAAACCTCCGTTTTTACCTTCTGTTAGCTAACATGAGATACAATCCTAGTGAATACCAGGCAATGTGTCACTTCCACACATTAGCAGGTCAAAGTAGAGACCATATGGAGGCCTAGGGTCAACCTCCAATCACTAATTCATGTTAAAGCAACAGACTGCCCTGTCTTGACTGGGATTTTACTTCAAGTTACGTCACCTCACTTAGCTAGCACAAGTTAAGCACACACTTTTCCCCCTAGTGCAGACAAGGTTTTAGGGACACTGTTTGTTTATGTCCAAGAATAAGGTGTCACACATACTGGGCCCAATGTAGCCATCTCTTACTCATAGGGGGCGCCTTACTCCACCAACAGAAGTCTGGTGCATATTTTAAATAAATATCATGGTGTAGAATCATAGAATATCAGGGTTGGAAGGGACCTCAGGAGGTCATCTAGTCCAACCCCCTGCTCAAAGCAGGACTAATCCCCAGACAGATTTTTACCCCAGTTCCCAAAGTGGCCCCCTCAAGAATTGAACTCACAACCCTGGGTTTAGCAGGCCAACGCTCAAACCACAAGGTCTCCTGTCAATAGCCAAGTAACAGGGGATAGGTTCATACTTCCCCATTCCTACCTCCAGCAATTAGCTGGGAAAATAATCCCTTGGTACTTTAGCCACCTGTTCTTGGTCATTTCCTCAGCGACTAACCTTGCATTTAAAGGTCAGTTCGAATGCTCCTGTTACACACGCACAAATAAACCTCTGAGCTGGACCTATCATCTTCACTAGGACAGATTCATTTAAATCCTTTCAAAACAAAAAGATGGATTTTCCTGGGGAGAGGCCCATTGCTGGAAAACAAAACTTTGGGGTGACAAGGAGTTAATACAGATTACTATTGTGGTATGTGAACCCAATATGAATCCATAATCTGACAGACAGATATACATGTATACACATCTATTTCATTTTTTTAACTGGTTTTGAGTAACCACATGGCCACAGTGTAATCCCAGGAAAAATTAAAACAATATAAAATCAATTGGCAAATGTCAATCTGAATAGACCCACACCCATCCCAGAATGCTGTACTGTACCTTTCCCCCCAAACCCATCACCTCTGGGACAAACGCCTGAGTCAAGAGATGTGCTGTTAACAATGTCTTGAAGGCAGGGCCCCATGTATTCCAAGTTACCACAGTTTGCCACAGATGACACACACCCTGCTGCAGAATCTCAGCTTTCATTTATTAAAAAACAATATACTTCTAATCCTTATGGCTGCAACGAAAACTTCAAAAACATGAACCACTGTAGCATCATCTTCCTGCATCTGCAGAGAGCCTGAGACAATAGCTCAGAGAGGGGCGACTCACCCCACTCATCTCAGTTAGGGCTATATGGACTCTGCAATTCTGTGACTGTGTACTTTGGCATTTTTCCCAAGATGCAATAAAATCCAACAATTCCAAAATGATGAAAGGTCTAGAAAACATGACCTTGGAGGGAAGATTGAAAAAAACTGGGTGCGGTGGGTCTGGAGAAGAGAAGACTGAAGGGGCGGAGGGGACATGATAGCAGTTTTCAAGTACATAGAAGTTTGTTACAAGGAGGAGGGTGAAAATTGTTCTTGATAACCTCTGAGGAGAGGACAAGAAGTACTGGGCTTAAATTGCGGCAAGGGCGGTTTAGGTTGGACATTAGGGAAAACTTCCTAACTGTCAGAGTAGTTAAGCCCTGGAATAAATTGCCTAGGGAGGTTGTGGAACTTCCCTCATTGGATATTTTTAAGAACAGGTTAGACAAACATCTGTCAGGGATGGTCTAGTTATTACATAGTCCTGTCTTGAGTGCAGGTGACTGGACTTGATGACCTCTCGAGGTCCCTTCCAGCCCTACACTTCTATGATTCTATGTTTTCAATCAAAGAATGCACCATTTTGTTGCTGCCCGGTGCCCGACCACTTGTTTTCTGTTTCCCTGCCCTGCTGGGACCTACCTACAGCTACTTCTTTCTCTGCAGCTTTCCCTATAAGGGGGAGTTAACTGGATTACACTTCATGTTCCTTGCACTTCTTCATGGAGCCATACACAGGGAGTTAGTACATGGGGCCTAGAGTGTAGCTTGTACCAGGGAACCAGGTGACAGAATTATAGGCTGGCAAGCAAGGCAGCCTGGAGAACAATGCAGCAGCTGTGGCCTCAGGACCTGCATAGCTAAGTTGTTGAAGCTGATTACAAACGCCCCCTCCGCTGGAACTCACGAAAGTCAGTTCTGATTGGAGTCAGCCACACAATATCATAAAAACCGGAGCCTGGGACGTGAAACCAGGGCATTCGGTGATATTTTAAGGGTCATGACTTGACGCCCCTTACTCATGCAACAAATTAATGAAATAAGGAAGACTGAATCAAACCGTTGCAGAGCAGCGCTAAGCAATGTAACTGGTGATTAACGCTCGTTTTCAGTATAAAATTCAGCCTGAAGAAACCTAGTCTTTTAACCAAAACTAACCACAAAGCTTAAAAGGTTCTCCTCCTTTTGTGTTTCTCCCAAGGCTGCACTGAATTGCACACCTGAAATAAAAATCATGGATGTGGCTTCTTGTTTGAGACTTTGTCTGTTAAAACAGGTTATTAAATATTGAGAAGTTTCTCCATCCCAGACCTCTGTTTTTGCACTTGTAACACAGGAAAGGAAATGCTAGAAAGAATTTAGAAAATATCGGGAAAGGGAAGGGTTTGTTAATGTCTAAGTAAACAGCAAATGCTAGCCACATCTGGACACTAGTACGTTTCATTTCAAATAAAGTTCCATGAGTACTGTGTGCAGGGGAAAGGGTAGGCTTTGAAACAAGGTAGCCAGCTCCTTCTTCCCCCAATTTCTTAAAACTTGTGGAATTTATTATGTCGGTTCCTATCTCAAATGCAGCAGTGGAAAGAATATTTTCCTTGTGTAAAGAGACTTTGACAGATTGCAGAAACCTGCTAAATATTGATTCTGGTAAGGCTGAGCTTCAAATTAAAGTTAATTTCAATTGTACATGTAAAGAGTTTGATGAACGGATTTCAGAAAACCAAAGATGTATTGAAATGTATTTACACTGATAAGTACCATTTTCAACTTTGCACTGAAGCGGATGGTAATTGCATTGTATATTTGAGGGCAGTAGAGATGTATACTTGAGAGAAAAATACATTTGCTAAGGGAAATGGTGTTTCCCTAAAATGTCCCTTAAAATAAAGCATTGTCCCTTATTTTTCATGTGGTTTTCCCTTATTTACATCCAACAAAGGTGGTCTTCCTACCCAGAGTATAGCAAAAACTTCCATCCTCAGAAATAATCATGGTCAAATATAATCATCAACAAATGTTAGGGAAGTGAGTATTTTCAACTCTGAGCCATGGCTGTGTGCATTTTCATGGGAGCAGGGGATGGGACGGAGGGATATTTCATGGTGATAGAATCCCAAACCAATGTAGCTGTAGCATTTAGAAGTTGCTGCTACAGATTTTGACCCCATTGTGCCATGGAGAACACAGGTTCCATGCCCAAAGGTTAACAAACCCAGGTAACGGAGGAAACAGATTCCAGAATGGAGAGCCCAAACATGAAATTGTCTCCAACTCAAAGGTACACGACTCTAGGGACTGTTAGCAGCACTCTGTGCACCATCACCAACCCTGTGATCTCAGCTGTTATGACATACTAGAGGGCAAGAGATGGTGTCAGGAAATCAGCCCACATATTTCTTCATGGACCATCAATATCAACATATCAAGAAACCCAGGAAGAAGCCAGTGCAGTTTTCAAAGAACCAGTATAATATGTATCCTATAGCTAGAACCACAAAGAAAGTAACCAGTCCCATTCTACAATAGAATATTTAGCATGGGTAACTTCACAGAGAGTATATTACAGTATATTCCATCTAGTGGTCACCAAGACATGAATAATTATGAGAAGTTTTCCCATCGGGAGCACGTGATCACAATCATCTAGACAAATGCAGATGCAAAAGGGTGCTGATAACCATGAGCAGTGGGGGATCCAGAAGTACCCCCAAATTACAAACTCCTTTGACAAAGGGTAGGTAAACCAGCTCAAAGCTGGGAGTAGAATATCAAAATTCTCAAATGCTCCCCCAAACCTATCAGCTTCATGTCCAGAATTAATCCTCAGCCCCTTTGCTCTCCTCTATGCCCTGGCAAAGAGTCCACATCATCTAGACTTGAAAAAAGAGCCACTGAGTTGTATCATCTGCACATGGATGGCACCACATGCTCATTATATTCCATAGCTGCCTTGAATACCTTCTGGAGTTCTCTTTGAGAGGAAAGAACAGAACTACTCAAGAGTCAACCAACCAAAGAGCTGTCCCAGCCAGGGCGTGTAACCACGTCAGCAAAACCTCATGGTCTATGGTACCAAGGAATCAGCATAGACACAGCCTCTGGTCATCGCAAGGAAATCATCAACCAGTGATGCTGAGGCATCGTTCCGTATCTAGGCGGATAGCCAGACTGAGAGGGGTCAATGAAGTCAAAGCCTTGAGGATGACACCAATGCTCCTTCAGTACAATATTCCCAGTCACCCGTGAAAAAGGAAGATTAGGGACAGGGTGATAATTGGTGAACTTGTCAGTGTCAAAACTGGCCAAACCACCATTCAGCTCTGTACTCCCTTAAAGAGTCATTAACAATCAGCTGCCAATGGACGCAATGCCCCCGCCCAGCATCTCCTTTCCACACTTGATTTTACCTCCCAGAAAAGGAATGGGTCCAGTTCACATGCAGCTGGCCACAGCTACCAGAGAATATTTTGCTATAAAATGTATAGTGTTAAAACACACAAAAAAGAGGGGACATTTTAGTCAATCCTTTAAAGAGATACTCCACTAATTTTGTGAGAGACAGTCTACCTTTCAAACAGCCAGCTGGCAAACAATTCAACTCAACGCTGGCAAAGCCAGCTTTGACTAGACACTAACAGAAAACCAAAATATATTTCTAGGTGCTAATTTTGACCCAAACAACTGCCTGAGCCTCTTTTTAACAACACCACCTTTTCCTAAACGAGTGGCATTTCAGGTGGGCACACAACCTGAACTGCCATTTGTTGCAATTACTCATAAGACTCAAAGAGTCTTGTTCTCTAAAATGGCTTAGTATCCCTTCAGAGCAGCATGCAAGGTATGTTTTAAAGAAAAACTTCATCCATTGAAGGCCACCCACATGCAAATGATCACGTTCTCCACCAGCATCAAAAGTTTTAGTTTTAGTCCTGGACTATCACAAAGAACAAGTTTGCATTTCCACATTTTAACAGAGGAATAACAAATATTATTCAGCTGATTTAAGTTAATATTCTAACCAGACAGCACAAGACAAGAAACATTATGATCAACTTAAAATCCAGGAGTGATGTTAAAATGGGGGGGGGGAGGGAAGTGGTATTTTCATGTTACTGAGTTCAGCACTCTTTACTCTTTGAAGAAATGGGCTGACTGCACAGAGCTAGCGAGAGTGCTAAGCATTCACATGGGTACTTTCTTCTGTGGTCAACCACCCCAAAACCTGAGTTGCAAAATATGCTCTATATTGGGCACTAGCTGCTGTTAAAAATGTGTTTTCGGGTCAATCCGGCCATTTTCATTGCATTTAAAGGTGGAGAGTCACACAAGGAGCTCCACACATAAAAGCTTTGCTTTAAAATGTAAATATTTAGGCCAAGATTTTCAAAGCTGCCTAATGGATCTGGATGTCCAACTCCCATTTTAATATTAATTAAAATATGCATATTCCAAAGGGCCCAATTTAGCTCCCATTGAAGTCAATAGTAAAGCTCCCATTGAGTTCCATGGGAGAAGGATTTGGCTCTATATAGCTGACCAATATTTAGGGATCTTTACTCTCAAGATTTTCTTTGTGAACTGCAGTAAAGTAAAAGACATTGCGTTGGGTAGGAATGTGCCCACATCAAAGCCCTGGGTGTGAATATCTGCAGCACAATGACGCCTCTCTGATCCTCATTCAAACTGTGTACCTATGGGCTATCTCCACTGTTAGTATGTCTTGTCATGTAATTCTCATTAACTGGAACTTCTTGGAATAGAAAAGTGTAATTTATTGTAGCTCTCGACAACTCAGACCAACCAACCCATTTGCTAACTGCAGCATACAACCACTCATTTAAAATATTTACTTTAACCTATTGTACAATTAAGAGTTTCAGGGATCCCATAACTTTTGTTTTCCACTTCTAAGTTTGCCAGATTCAAGGCCTGTTCTCCATTCGTTACCAGGAATCTCCCAGTCTGCTTATGACCTCCTGACCTCACCAATCAACTATGCCATCTATGCAATAAAACCACTCATTCTTTACATAGAGTGACCCCAATGCCATCACTCAACCACATTACACTTACAGTGTTCCAGATATTACCACCATTTGGCTACACTAACTGTGCTCCCAGCTCGCCTTAAAATGCTTCCCTTCTGTTATTCCCATAATGCAACTTGGCCCACCTGTTTAGCTTATCTAAAAGAAGAGCAAGAGGTAATTTACAGCAAATAGGTATCTTCATAGGGCGAAAACACCAGGTACTAAAGGGCTTTTTAATCTAACCGAGAAAGGCATAACAAGAATCAATGGCTGGAAGCTGAAGCCAGACAAATTTCAAATTAGAAATAGCTCAATGATCAAGGAAAGTGGTGGATTCTCCATCTCTTGACGTCTTCAAATCAAGATTGAATGCCTTTCTTTAGCCAAAAATGAGGTACTGGGCTCAATACAGAGGTAACTGGGTGAAATTTAATGACCTGTGTTATATAGGAGGACAGACTAGATCAGTGGTTCTCAACCTTTCCAGACTACTGTACCCCTTTTGGGAGTCTGATTTGTCTTGTGTCCCCCCCCCCCACGTTTTACCTCTCTTAAGAACTACTTGCTTACAGAATCAGCCATAAAAACACAGAAGTGTCACAGCATGCTATTACTGAAAAATTGCTCACTTTCTCATTTTTACCATGTAATTATCAAATAAATCAATTGGAATATAAATATTGTACTTCCATTTCAGTGTATAGTGTATAGAGCAGTATAAACAAGTCATTGTCTGCATGAAATTATAGTTTGTATTGAGTTCACTAGTTCTTTTTATGCAGCCTGTTGTAAAACTAGGCAGATATCTAGATGAGTTGATGTACCCCATGGAAGACCTCTGCGTTCCCCCAGAGATACACATATCCCTGGTTGAGAACCACTGGGCTAGATCATCTAATGGTCTCTTCTGGCCTTCAGTTCTATGAATCCATAATATAACTTGATTGGCTGATACAGAGGATGAAAGTATAGGTGAGCTGTCTCTCAAAATCCATCCCCTACCCAGAGTTAAAAAAAAAGTTGCATTCATTTTGTTCATAGTAGGAGTATTGATCTCCATTTATAAATTGTTGGGGCCAGACCCCCAGATGGTGTAAATCTGTGTAGCACCACAAAAGTTTTCGGAGCTTCATGGAATGACACAAGCTGAGAATCTGGCCTTAGCTTTTTAGTATTTGAGCTGAAAATTAACATCAATTGTAAGACTCTCAATATGGCAGAACATTGAAATTTTCTTTGTGCTAATAATTCTGGATGCTGTCCAATACAGTGTCGTTTTTCTATGAGCTTTTGACAGTAGAGGATAATACAGTGGAGTCAATATCTGTCAAACTGATTAGATACTGTTGGATTCCATACTGCAGTTTGAGAATCCTGCACAGCAACAGGGGGAAAGTTTGGACAAAGCAAAATAATATTAACATAAGAAAAAGCACATGCAAAAGCATCTCACTGTTCCATTTACTGTGTACTTTACTTAAAGACATAGGCCCTTGTGCCCAGCTGGTAAAACACAGGCACAGCTCTACTGAAGAGTCTGCAACAGGAAAACGATGGTACTATGGCCATTTATACCAGCTGATGATTTGGCCCATAGTGCTGACTTCTGTTCAGTTTTGGTTTGGTTTTTAATGATGCAGTGGTTTGGTTTTTTAGGTCACAATACTTTGGCCAGTGCAGGAAGGCACAGTGCACCTTTGTGATTGTGCAAATATTTTTATAACAGTAAGCAACTTGTTCTTTGACATCAACATTGCTTTGCTTTCCATTTTTTTCCAGCGTCAGCTGAATCTGGCTTGTGGGGCCAAAATTTGCAGTGTAGACGTACTGGCTTGGGCTGGAGCCCAGGCTCTGAAACCAGAGGGGTAGGTCTCGGAGCCTAGGCTCCAGCCTGAGCCCGCACATCTACATTGCTACTTTTTAGCCCCACAACCTGCGCCCCAGGAGCCAGAGTCAGTTGACCGGGGCTCTGAGACTCAGTGCTATGGGGGTTTTATTGCAATGTAGACATACCCTCAGACAGCCATGGAGCTCAAAGCCCCACATTAGAGCCTTGATCCTGCACTGATGACTTCATTATTTCAAGAGCAGAGACCCATCCACATGGCTCCCAGTGCATGACTTGGGCCAAAATCAACAACTACAAAATTCCCTCACCTCCTCATTACTAGCTGAGGATTCCTCTTGGATACAGGTTTTGCAAGTCCCAAAAGCCGGTTCTGAGCGTCTGACCATTCACTCTCCACTCTCTTCCTTTCAGAAGATCTGGTAGAGAAAAAGAACGCGATACCATTAGACAAAGCCTGATACGTGCAAGTGTGGGAAAGATATCGGCATTGTCAAAAGCACCTGCCAATGTGAGTATATTTAACCAAGCCTGATCTCTCTTGATGGTATGAAAAGTTAAACATTTTATCCCAAAGGTTTTGTCGGGCATCTCTACTAATTTCTTTTCAAACTGATTTGAGTTGTTAGCATTTGATAATTTACTTACGGCCATGATGCAACATAAAACCCATTACTTGGGAACCACTTGACAAGAGTCCAACCCCAATTCTCTTCCTCTTTTATGCTCCTTGGCAGGATTCAAGAGACCATGGGAGAAAGAGTTAAGTGTCTGGGAGGTCAAAGCAGCTGGGCCAAACAGGCAGGAAGGGGAAGCCAGAGGCTAGGGGAGAAGGATGGCTATGAGAAAGATAATGAGGCCACCACCAGCACCTTAGTCTCACGAGAAGGTGACTGTGGGTGAGAAGCTCAGAACCAAAGGATCTCTGCTTTCTGGTGGGCTGTTTGCTCCTGGAAGAAGCGGCCAGGAGACCTCAGCTTGTGACAACAGCCTGTGGCTCTTGTCTAAGATAGTCAAATTATTTTTAAACCACATTGGAACGTGCATTGTGATGTTGCATTTGTTTTACCCATTGCCAATCCAAACCCCATTTATTTCCCTTACAGGGCAAGCTTAGCCAATGAATCTGTCCGCTTATTTTTGTCACCCAAAGCCAGCATGTCAAGTTACATTTCTCCATTTCTTCCATCAGCTATCGTGGTATGAGACCTGGGCATGTTCCAAAAACAACATGGAATACTGACTGCTGTGTTTTGAAGACCTGACCCAAATTATGTATTTATCCAGAGGTTGAAGTTCTCACGAGCAACGGTTGAAATTCTTAGGACAGAAGCTTTGGGCAGGAGAGGACGTAGTACTGAAAGTCAGGAGTATGAGGCACTAAAGGCACCAAGTGGGTAACAAAGGGCAATGTTAAAACCAGGAAATTCATATTTTGAAATTATTTCACAATTGACACCAGAGTCACCTTTATATTAAGAAGCCAAGATGAGCAACGTATGGATCCTCTTAAAAATAATAATGGCAAAGCTCCTATAAATGCTAGAGTATGTTAATACCAGTAACGCACAAGCTGATTGCCTAGGGAAAGGAGGAACTTTTGCGGTTTTCCAGGAGGTTCATTCTCCTACTGCAGGATACAAATACCGTAATTCCCTGTTGACTTCAGTGTTATTCAGTTATTCATAGAATACCAGGGTTGGAAGGGACCTCAGGAGATCATCTAGTCCAACCCCCCCTGCTCAAAGCAGGACTAATCCCCAGACAGATTTTTACCCCAGTTCCCTAAATGGCCCCCTCAAGGATTGAACTCACAACCCTAGGTTTAGCAGGCCACTGCTCAAACCACTGAGCTATCCCTCCCTCCCCAGTGCATCTCCCACAGTGGGGTAGTAGGAATTTATTGGCTTCAGTAGGAGTTATTCATATCTTGCATCAGGAGAATGAAGCCCCAAAGTTGATCTAATCGTTGTCTTTTTGATCACTGTCTTTTCCCCCTGAATCAAAATATGCCAGTCCTGTTATCAGACTTAAAGAGCTAGTGTTAGCACAGGATACATACTTCAACTCACTAATCTTATCCTTCTGTATACCCTATAGGTTGCAGACAAATGCTAGCAATATTCAATATCCATAACAAACTCCTAGCACTGGTGTACAGCGGGGATACTGCTGGAATCCCTAGGGGAAAGGAGCAGTGTATATGGTTATACTAGAGTCACCAGTTAAAGTGTTGACTAGTGACGTCTGCACTGGAGGTAGATGGTCAAGATTCCTTCAGCATGCAGATGCACACAGAATAATTCATGTCCTAACACTTTGTACCTTTTAGTCAAACAGCTGTTTTAGTTCTGCATTCTTTCCTTGCTTCTATGCATTTACCATTAGGCAAAATATACTCAAGTTAAAAATAAAGTAAAGTGGCACTTTGCATCTCTGCCAATCCTGGGTATAAACTTCCATACTGGCATTTTGAACCACCTCTCCGTAATACCTCTTGCCTCCTTTAGGAACATTCTTTATAACACAAGAGAACAGTAATTTAGAGGATAATGCATTTTCCTTGATTTACCGGCAGATGCAATACAATAGAACCATAGGGTTAGAAGGAACCGCAAGCATCATCTAGTCTCGCCCCCTGACAACATGCAGGATTTGTTGTGTCTAAACCATCCAAGACAGACGGCTATCCAGCCCTCCTTTTGAAAACCTCCAGTGAAAGAGCTTCCACAAACTTCCGAGGCGTCTGTGCCATTGTCCTACTGGTCTTACAGTTAGGAAGTTTTTCCTGAGATTTAATCAAAATCTGCTGTGCTGTAGTTTGAACGCACTGCCTCTTCTCCTGCCCTTTGTAGCAAAAGAGAACAATTTTTTCCATCTTTTTTATGGCAGCCTTTCAAGTATTTGAAGATCACTATCATGCCCCCCCTTAATCTCCTCTTTTCCAAACTAAACATACCCTGTTCCTTCTGCCTTTGCTCGTATGGCTTGCATTCCATCCCTTTGATCATCTTGGTCGCTCGCCTCTGGATCCTTTCCAGTTTCTCTACATCCTTTCTATACATTGGTGACCAAAACTGGACACAGTACACCAGCTGAGGCCTAACCAGCACTTTGAGTAGAGCAGTACTATCACTTCACATGACTTGCATGTTATGCCTCTGTTAAAGCAACTTAAAAGTGCATTTGCTTTTATTTTTTTTATTTTTTTTTTGCAACAGAATGATAATAATAATACCTAGCACTTTTCATCTGTAGATCTCAAAGCACTTTATAAGGGAGACCAGTATCAGCAACTCCATGAAAAGTCAGAGTTGTTGGATTGCCTAGGGCAATGTCTAAGCATTTCACTGTGGGAGAATATATTTATATGCATGTGCACATCCAGCGATGCTGAGCGCACTATCAGAGATCAGGCTGACACCTATATGGGAGGCAAATATCCCACATCTGCCTACTGTCAGGTTCTCATGCCTTCCTCTAAAGCATCTGGGGCTGGCCACTATCAGAGACAGGGTGCTGGGCTAGATGGACCTTGGGACAGATCCCATCTGGCAAGTCCTATGCCAGATTTCCCCCATTGTGCCGTTCATCTGAATGGCGTTGGTCAACAAACCCCTCCAGGAACATATCTGTCAATGGCGAAAAGGGAGTTAACAAGTCTTAGGGCCAAATCCTACTTGCTGAATTCATGTGAACGCTTCTGCTGCCTCCAGTCAGGCTGTTCACCTGAGTAAGGGGAGCAGGATTTAGCCTTCAGTCTGTAAAGAAAAGATCTCAAAATTGGAAAGGTTTGGGTTTAAAAGTGAGAAACAAAAAGGTGATACATATGTGCTCATATACAGTGAAGAGTTTGGATTCAACCAAACTTTCCCCAAGTTAACAGGGACCACAAACTGAGTCATATGTCACCACTAAACAGGAAATGAAGCCCATTTCTCAGGTAAGTCAGTGTCAACTTATCTTTTAACAATTCTCCTTTCCCCCCCGAGCTCTGCCGCTGGTTCCTTGTAGACACCTCACAATGCATCACTCTTCAGGATTGTCACACACGGTACCAGAAAAGCAGGGCCGTCCTTAGGCATACGCAGCATACGAAGCTGCGTAGGGCACCTGAAAATTTGGGGCACCGTTCCCCTCGCTGGCCACAGCTGGAATCCTCTCTTCTCCGGCCCCTCCCCTATGTTGGGCCGGCGGGCTTCTCCCCATCCCCAACCCCGCCCCCTCCCTCCCTCTCTCCTCAGCCGGCCGGCTGAGGGCTCCAGCCTCTGGCTCTGCCGACCCAGCCCCGGGGATCCCAGAGCAGCGTGGCCAGTCACTGGCAGTGTGGCGGCCCAGCCCAGCCCAGCCCACCGCCGCCCGGAGCAGAGTCTCTCCCTGGACTCTGCTTGCCTGCACTGCTCAGTCTCCATCAGGGGCTGGGCCAGGGCCAGGACAAGAGGAGCGAAACTTTCACAAGTCAGCGGGCCGGGGGGGGGAAGGAAGCGGGGGGAGGGAGGGGCTTAAAGTGTGTGTCAGCCATGATGGGGGAGTTCTGGGGGTCCGTGAGCAGAGGTAGTGGCTGTGCCCCCTCGACTCACTGGGGTCAGCAGCGCTGGCTTGGGACCGCCTTCAATGGAGTATAGGGGCACCAGTTTATTAATACTGCATAGGGCCCCATAAATTCTAAGGACGGCCCTGCAGAAAAGGCTCCGGTTCCACCCACACAGCCTCAAGTGAGTCATGGGGCTTTTTTGTGTCTGTGGCAAAACTTCCTTTTTAGCATAACACAGTTAAAGAGCCTGCTCCGGCAAGAGACAGCAGAGGCACGCAGCACCTGGCAGGAAGTATTCAGAGCCATGCCAGGAGACGCTGCCAATCCCGTTAAATGGGCTGCCTAGAGTGATTAAACCCCAGGAAGCTAGCACAGGTCCTCTGCAGAGAAATCGCCGCACATTTCTTCCATTTAAACAGAAATGCTTTCTCACAACTATACCCAAAGAGGGAGAAAACACCACTTGGCAATGAAGTGCCTCTGCTGGAATTGTTTATCCTTTGCGGCTGAAAACAGTCCTGATTTTATTGGTAGAGTTAGCACAGTGTGTGGCTTGAAGGAGGCGGGGAGGAGGATAAAGACCTTGTAAGGGAGATTGGGGGCAGAGTCCTGGGAGAACCTCCTGGAAGTTCTTAGAAATCACCTGCCATAGGGGGCAATTTGGTTCATTCCCGAGGCAAAGTAATTTGCCCTTCAAAAGTATTTTTGAATAGGGATAGGGCCATTACTGGACATGGAAGACCCAGCAGCATCCACGCTGGGGGAGTTTTAACAGGGGTCTCCTTCCAATGGGTTTTACTGGTCAGCCTCGCAAGTAGGCGCAAAGGGATATACATACTCCTGGTCATTCCTGTACAATGTAAGAATGTGTCTCTCTAATTAAACCCACAATGTGGAATAACTACTCAGAGCAAGATGACCAGGACTTCCCACTTCATGACGACTGTGATAGTTTGTGTAATATGTCATGACAACAAATCATAACACAGCCTAGAAGAAACCCCCAGTGAAAGATAAACCATGACCTTTTGAATTTTGTAATTTTCTCAGTCATACAGCCCTTTTCTTTATTACCCCATCCCGCAACCCTTACATCTATTATTTGCATTCCAGTAGCTTGTTGGGGCCCAGTCATGAAACAGGGCCCCACTGTGCTAGATGATGTAAAACCACAGAACAAAAACCCCACCTTCGTAAATGAATTAATGGGATTATATGATGTGGTTGCTTGCCATAGCAGACGACTACTCATGGCCCTCCCAGACCTATGTTCCTGCAAAGACGTTCCCTGTCCCAATCTAAGTATGTAATCTCCGTCTTGACCACTTAGACAACAAACATTTAATATCTCTAGCTATGTGTTTGTGCAGCGCCTAGCGCAGTGGAGCCCCGATCTCAGCTGGGGCCACTAGGTCATACTGTCATGCAAATACTTAATAATTCTTATACAACAATGCAAATAAATATTCAATGAAAGTTATTTGCAGTCTTCTGCCTCCCCTCGTGAAATCGCTGGGAGGCAGCGGGAACACTTTAAGCTTATGCACTCACAGAGGGAGCCCCTGTTTCGACAGATCCTTTTTTTGGTTTGTTTTATTAATCATTCAACCAACCAAAGGAAGAAAATTCCAACCAGGGGTCTTGCATATAAACTTGCTACAGTTCAGAGCTCGTACAGCTCTAGTATACGCGGCAATTAAAAGATCTAGTGGAAAAGAACAGACTTTAATGACCGTGTGTCCTTGGGCTCTGGAGTGGGGGCGACAGCAACTAATAATAGATGAAGGTTTACATGTTTTCCTTGTGTTTCTGCTGGGCCTGCTGTGTCATTAATTCAGCGTGTGCCTGGGTACTTATGTTAACCATTCCCTCTGTGGCTTACTCTAAATCTTAAATTTTGCATATGACCACATGTAAATGTGCGTTTTAAAGGTCCTGTAATCTCAGAGCATTGAAATCCCTCTTGTTCGAAGGCAGACAGTGAGCTGAGGCAGAAAAGCTTGGTCAGTTTGTGACCATTTAAAAGTAGTTTATTTGCTCTTTCTGAGTAGATTGAGTTCCTGAGAGGCTCTTGGCTTTAGTGAAATAGAGGCAAGATAAGATCTATGAACCTAATTAGCCCTGCAGGGCCTGTGAATGCGACTCATTAGAAAATAGTCAAACATTTATATTTAAGTACCTTATTTACTGGAATTTATGTCGTATTTCTGAACAGATTTACATGCTTCACATTCATGCCTTTAACCACACAAAACGTTTAAGGAAAATTATGGAAGCTTTAAAGACTGAGCTCACAACCAATTGGATTATAAATATAAATAGTCTGGGGTTTGAGAGACTTCATGGTAACACGCTCAAGCACTAAAAATACCATTTGTACCTCTTGGTTTGCAACAAACTTTTATGAGCTGAACTATTCCTCCCAATCCTTCCGTAGGATGCACGTTAACAGGCATTATTGTGTGCTCACATTCAGGATACCAGGGCCTAGTCTGAGGGCCCATCTGTTGGGATTTTAGGGACACACATAATCTATGGAACGTAGTAAATCACTCCCACTGACTAGTTGGGGGGTACGTGAGTATAAACACAGGGGGCAGACCCATCTGGGGCTCTTCCTGCTGTGAAGAGCTTTCACGAGAAGCTAGAATCAGGGTATAAAAACCTCCATCCTGAGCTACCCATCTACATGCAAATTTTCTAACAAGTGCCTATGTCAGACGACGTAAAGGCAGACAGGTATGTCCGGGGCAGCCAGGATCTGGCACTAGGTGCTTCAGGAATATATATACTCACCCTCTAAACCAATTTGAGGACAAGAATTCTCCTCAGAAATTCTGAATTCTCCTCCTTTCCTAAGGTTCAGTTCCTCTGATTAACCATCAGTCCTCTGCCCCGAGAAGAATCCCAGCTGAAGCGGTGGATCGGTGGGAATATTGGGTCTGAGCCTATCATTTGAAAAATGGTAAGGGACTTCGATGAGCCAAGGAAATTGTATTCACAAGCTTAATTGCTAGTCGTATTCCACATCCTAGACGTAACTAACAAACGCCTCGGTAAACATCTCATCCAGCACGGAACTTGAGCACATGAGGCGTACAATTGACTAAAGGCTTCACTATCCAATGGAACTATTGATGTGCTTGATGTTCTGCTGGGCATGGCTTTGTCTCCATGGCGAGTTACTGCATGGCAAGCCAGAGCAATCCACATCACACCAGCTTGCCAGACTGGAACATCCCACATGGTCACTGCTACAGTGCAGTGGACGAGTGTACTAGATTTCCACACAGCACTCCAGGACCCTCACTGCAGTGTCCACGTGGTAAGCTCCTGCCCAGAAAGCTGGTGTGTGCAGTAGCTGCAAACCTTGGCTTGGCCTGCAGTAACCCACCATGTAGACAAGTGCCCAGCTACTTGGATATGGGCAGACTTGAAAGCCAGAGGAGATACTCTTGCTTTATGTAGTGTTTTGAACTGAGGAACAGCCTTAGAGCGGGGGCTGGCCACCAGTTTATTATGCCATGAGCATCTGGCTGAGCAGTGAATAAGGAAAACAAAGCAAACAGGACTTAAACACATTTCTTAGTGTTAAGTGTGTGCTTAAGTGCTTTCCAGAGAGGGGTGGATTTAAGTACACACTTAAATGCAATTCCGATGCAGGGCCTATTACAGTGCACTTCACTATTTTTGAAGTGGGGGCCACTTTGGCAAAAAAAAACCTTCAATATGAGAGCCACATCAACTATTAAATTAACACGTTGCTTACTACTCCTTAATGATGTAATGTTACAGAGCCATTCGTGTGACTAAAACAAAGTCTAATGGCACAATAAAACGATACTCCTTTTATATAATAATAACCAGGAAAATATATGGAATTAAAAAGGCACCTATGCGAGTAAACTTTTTAAGAGCAGAATAATGCAAAACTTGCTTTAAAAACTGGATGAGTGAAAGTGTGCCTGTTCTTCCTTGACTTTGTTCAGGCAGTATTTGTAATCTGTCATCGCAATCCTAGGAAGGCAGTCCAAATGTTCGTTGGTCAATTTGTTCCTCTGTTTTCTTTTCACAATATTCATTGCTGAAAATGTGGATTTGCAGCTATACGTACTGACCAAAAAATTACAGCATTTTTTGCAAACCATGTTTCAGAGATGGGTACTGTGTATCAGAGACCGTGTTCCAGAAATGATAAAGACCTGTCTTAAGTTCAGACTTCATGATGTCATTTGTCTGAAGTTCCCCAATTTCACTCTCCAGTTTAGCACGGTCAGAACAAATGTCTGTGATAACTGGTGACAGAGATGTCACTGATATGTGTAAAGGGTTCGCAATTAAATTAAAAAACTCCTTGTACTCTATTACGTCTTTGAATCGAGACTCAAATGCCACCCTCAATTCTCCCAGCACTTGTACAAATGAATTGCAATTGAAGTGTTTCAAAAGCTCGGGATTTTCTGAGGTGACTGCTCTGAGTTTTGGAAAGTGAACAAACTGCGTGTTGGGAATGAATAACGTGTTGTAATCTTGTTTTGAAAAGCAGTTACGACACACAGCATGTTAGTAGGAAGTTTCTGTTTCCCTTGCAACTGGAGATTTAGCGCATTCAAATGGCAAGTGATGTCAGTCAAAAATGCCAGCTTAATTATCCACTCTGCATTTCCTAAGTCTTTCTCCTTCTTCCCTTTACTTTCAAGGAATTCACAAATCTGAGGAAGGAGACCCAAAAATCTGTCAAGGACCCTGCCATGAGACAACCATCTCACTTCATTGTGCATCACTAGGTCGCCATATTCTGTCTTGTATTCTTCCAGTAATGCTCAAAACTGCCGGTGATTCAGCGCTCTTGAAACAATAAAATTGATCACCTCTACAACCAACTGCATGACACTGCATTTCACTATTTTTTAGTCTATGCACAAGTGCTTCTTGGTATATAATGCAATGAAACACGGCGAATCTGGGTATTTCCTTTCATTTCCTCATCGGGCCAATCAATCAATTCTCCTTCCCTCGCATATTTGGTGCACTGTCTGTACACACGGAAGTTAGCTTTGTCCAGTCCAAGTTATTCTCAGCAAAAAAATCGAGTAGGCCAGTCAAAATGTTTTCCCTTTTTGTCTGACCTTTTAAAGGTATTAAACACAGCAGTTCTTCCCGGAATAATAATTCTTTGGGGAAACGAACCCAGACACATAATTGTGAGATGTCACATATCTCTGTGCTTTCATCCAGCGCTATGTTAAAACACAGTACTGCCAAAATATCTGCAGTTAACTGTGGTCGAATTTCTTTTCTGATTTCCTCCACCCTTCTCATGATGGTTGTGTCAGACAGTTGCAGCCCTTTTATTTGCTTTAGGATTGCATTTTTGTTATTGAAATCAGCATACAGGATTCCCGCAGAAGGCAGAAAACACTCTTTAACTATCTCTGCTTCAGTAAAGGCCTTTTTTTATGTCTTGCTAAAATCCATGCGATTTTGAAAGATGCCTCTGTCAAACATTCTGCAACAGACCTCAATCTCTGTATTATTTTTTGCTGGCCTTGTAGTGAAGCAGCAAGTTGTTCAATTTTACTTTTTCTTAGGTTACTTCCAGGTGGGTAATTTTTGCTGAAATTTGCATGCGCTGTTGTGTAATGGCGTTTTAAATTGCTGTGCTTAAAAGCAGAACACGTCTGCTGACAAATTCAACAAACAGGCTTCATGCCTGTTTCATTAAGCACAAAGAAAAACTCATCAGCCCACTTTTCTTCAAACGTTCGGTTCTCATCTTCTAAACCAGTGGTTCTCAAAGCCAGTCTGCCGCTAGTTCAGGGAAAGCCCTTGGTGGGCCGGGCTGGTTTGTTTATCTGCCGCATCTACAGGTTCGGCCAATCGCGGCTTTCACTGGCTGTGGTTCACTGTTCCAGGCCAATGGGAGCTGCTGGAAGCGGCGTGGGCCGATGGACGTACTGGCTGCTGCTTCCAGCAGCTCCCATTGGCCTGGAGCAGCGAACCGCAGCCAGTGGGAGCTGCGATCGGCCGAACCTGCGGACGCGGCAGGTAAACAAACCGGCCCGGCCCGCCAGGGGCTTTCCCTGAACAAGCATCGGACCGGCTTTGAGAACCACTGTTCTAAACCACGTACCTTTCTCTTTTTTTGGGATGGCTCTGGGAGGGGCTCAGGGCTGGGGCAGGGACTTAGGGTGCAGGAGAGAGTAAGGGGGGGCTGGCCCCAGGAGGCTGCAGGTTGGGTGTTGGAAGAGAAATGCTGGTCCAGCATAGCTACTCCTGGTCCTACATCCTGGTATTTATGCTGTAGAGCTATTCAGAACCTGCCCATTGAAGGGGGCAGCACTTACTTAGGGCAGCCCCAGCCCCACGCTGCTCCCGGAAGGAGCCAATGTGCCCCGGTGGCCCCTCGGGAGGCACATGACTTTGCGCGCTGTCCCTCTCTGCAGGCACCGCCCCCACAACTCCCAATGGCCACAGGGGCATGCTGGCCACTTCCGGGAGTGGCATGGGGGCGGGGCAGGCAGGGAGTCTGCATCAGCTGTAGCCCCACTGCCGTCGGAGAGCGCGATCGACAGGGAGCCGCACTTAGGGTCCATGGGAGCTGCCACTGGCTCGCAAGCCTTGCAATGAAGAATGCTGGCCTATTAGATTGGAGGTCCCGACAGAGGGAAGCCCCACATAAGACACCTACTGTGTCCACAGGATAACTTTGCATTTTAAGTGCTGGGCCATATGCAGACTTTGAGACGTGCCACCTCCCGCCTCAATGAGTGGGGGAGCTTGATGGGGCTGGTGGAGAGTCCCAGCAGCAAAGGAGGGAGACACTCGCCAAGGGACACTAGGTAGCTCCTCCCCCTGGGAGTCTCTGGGCCATCGGCCAGCCGGGGAGAGGGGTGCTGATTGGCTAGCGTACCCCAGCTCCAAGGATTTAGTCCAGCACAGGGGCCCTGTGGAGCCTCTTTCAGCTCCATTCCAGCAGCCCCACCGTACCATTCGAACTAGGAATGGGAACCCAGCCTGACAGATGCTGCAGGTCTAGCCTTCTAGTCAGGAAGGAATTTTCCTCTTCCATGGGCCAATTGGCAGAAGACCAGGGAGTTTTTTGCCTTCCTCGCAGCACCTGCAAGCCACAGTGGGCTAAGTAGGAACGCCCACGGTACCTGACTGGGGTGGAGTTGTTTATTCACTACCACTCGCGGCCAGTTTCCAGTGTGGTTAACAGAATAAAATGAACAGTTCCCAGAGGTAAAAGGCCTGGGATTTTGGTGATGGACTTTGGGCTCATAGGTAGGGTGACCAGATGTCCCGTTTTTATAGGGACAGTCCCATTTTGGGGGACTTTTTCTTATATAGGTGCCTATTGCCCCCCCCCACCCCCTGTCCCGTTTTTTCACAGTTGCTATCTGGTCACCTACTCATAGGATAAGATGAGACCTTGTGACCTTCACGGGTCAAGGTCCCCATTCTGCTGCACCCTCTGTCTCCTTTACAGGGCGGGGGTGGGGGGGGTGGGACGGTGCAAGAACTCTATAACTGAATCCTGGGGGGTAGGCTGCAGAGACCCAATGCTGCATTATGGATTATATGGTAAGGAGCCCTGTAACCCTGGCCCTAGTTATGGGTTATATGGGAAGGAGCCCTGTAACTCCCACACTGGAATCAATTAACTGTCTGGTATAGGAGAGTATGGGTGATGAGCAGGTAAAAAGTTTAATAAAAGTTGCAGCCTGCCACTTAATTCCATACTTGTGTCTGGCCTCATTTTACCACTGTGTTCACATCAATTTGCTTACTCCTTTACAGAGTGGAGTAGGGACTGTCTTAGGGTAGGGACTGTCTTTTTGTTCTGTGTTTGTACAGTGCCTAGCACACCAGGGTCCCAGTCAATGACTGGGGCTCCTACAGACTACTGCAACATCCGTACGGAATAACTTTTTTAACCCGCATCAGGTTAAAACTGAAACCAAAAGGTTTCAGAGGATCTTTAAAAAGCCTGGAGTTTGAAAAAGCAGGTAGAGCCATGATTTACTTCTGAATGACTTTAGCAATAGCAGCAAAGACCCACACCAAGTTACTTTTCAGCCTGCACTATAAATCCTGTGTTAGTAGAATTCTTTTTCCAGCATTCCATTTCAAAAGAGACATCAAGTGAGGTTTTTCTGGGGTTTATATTTTTTAATATTAGGTCTTGTGGTGTTTCCTCTTCCTATTCATTGCAGAAGCTACAACTCTAAGTGCATCTTAAGCAGTCAATGCAACTAGAATGCAGCACTGACTGAGACAGAAGTATCTCTGTGAAATCAAGTTTAATGAGATATCACAATATTATATCTGCAAGTCTTGGCTGCTGGACAGTCTTTAGCCAAGCAGAGCCAGTTTTCCTAATTCAACATCAGGTTCATTTGTTTAACATTTCACAAAACATTTTCCCACATTTGTCCAACTGCGGTTTGAAGGTTGTAGCTGACAACATAAATGTGCCCTCGGGTGAAAATCCCTAAACATTTCCCCTGGTGATCTTTGGGTCTGGCCATTACTAACACAGATGCCTGTAATCAAGAGATCTCTGTGGACCTGCTAATTACTCCCTAGACTTTTCCACTAGCAATAAAAATCCCATTTGTCGCAGCTTGTTTGCAGAACTGCACTCATTTCCACAGAAGTGGCATTAATTAGCAAAAACCTGTGAAAATGGCCGGAGTTTATAGGTTAAAAAACAAAACAAACAAAAAACCTACTCACAGAGTCGCTCCTAAATATTCCTATAAACTCAGGCATAGCACAGTCTTGAAAGCCCAACTTTCTCAGTTGGAGCAATTTTTCTTGCTTGTAGCAATAAGGGGGAAATAATGGGTGTCTCAGTTTCACATTAAGGAAGTGGCTTCTCTGAACTCTATATGCAGATAGATGGTCAATTTCTCTGATAATAGATCAAAGTTTCCTGATGGTGCCGTGGCATCTCTTGCTGTGGCCTGTAGTAGCTGCTCGCTGCCCCCATTCAAAGGCAGCAGGCTTCTACCCTTTCTCTACAGATCCTTCAGTTAAGACCAGGAGATATTTGGGCCTCTATAAACTGCCCAGGCACTTTGGGGAACAGCCAGCATCCTGCTGGGAAATGGACACTTTTCAACCTCATTGACATCTGCCACACACACAAAGAATGGAAACTGATCAGGAAAAAAAAATGTTATTATGACTTTCCCATCAGCAGGGCTAGTGAGTCCTTTGTTCGTAAAAGCTATTTTTGAGGAACATCAGAGCTACTTTGTTTTGCAATATCTTAACCAACAGCTCTTATCCTTGTGTTTGAATGAACGTAGGGACATGTCTCTCGCTCTGTCTATATATGTGTTTTTGCATTGGGCCAGTGACTGCAGCAGACTTTCCTTTAGGAATTAAAAACAAAAAAATAGCTGCGATGTTAGTGTTTCCATGCAGATTTTATTAACTTTCTTCCACATAAGTCCCAGCAAGCAGAAACGGCACTGATTTTTATCAGAAATATATTTATTTTCAGTGATGCGCTTGCTCTCAGGGTAGCAATGCCTCAGGTTTTTTGGAATTAATGCATTTTCACGAATGCCACTAAAACAAGCGTGGGAAAGTAGAATTGTAAATACAGTAATGAATTTCAAGTGAATATGCTTTTTACATATATGTATATAAGTTGCATAGATGCTGAAGTGTTTCACTAGATTGGGCTAGAGGGCTCCCAGGCTCGCACGGCCGAGCCTTTACACCATTGCAAAGTGGGGACAAAACACTACCAAATTGGAATGCTGCCAGACAACAGGAAGGACAACACTGAATCAGGCCCAGAGCTGCTATGGGCCATATTAATTAGAGTTAAAAGTTCATTAATGTTTTCAAATGTTGGCATTTCAATTACATATCAAAACACTATTTTTTAAAATGGGAAACAATTTGATGAAATATTTGCAAAATGATTCCCTTATTTTTCAACCAGCTATAGAGATGGTAGAAATTTTTCAAATGTTTGTATTTTGAAAAAAAGGGGGGGGCATTTCCCTCCCCCCCCCCCAGTTCCCCCTCCCTCCTTTTTCAGACAGACACATTTTTCACCTGTTTGGATAAATGGTTTGAAAAATACGCTTTGTAGCTCATTATAAACATGACAATAAATCACTTGCGGGATTTTAAAATAATTTGGATATTCTACAGATAATAGAAGGGTCTTCAGTCTAGCCGACAAAAGTATAACAAGACCCAGTGGCTGGAAGTTAAGGCTAGACAAATTCAGACTAGAATTAAGGTGTAAATTTTTAACAATGAGGGTAATTAACCATTGGAACAAATTACTTAGGGTTGTGGTGAAGTCTTCAATGCTGGAAACTTTTCAAACAAGATTGGATGTTTTTGCTAAAAGATATGCTTTATTTCAAGCACGAATTAATTCAGAGAAGTCCTATGACCTGTGTTATACAGGAGGTCAGACTAGATGATCACAGTAGTCCCTTCTGGACCTATAATCTATGTAACTATGACTAGCCGTATGTATTAAAGAGAGGTACATTAAATATTATAAAGTCGCCACTCCATATTTAAGATCTTTAACCAAATGGATTAAAGGAATAGATTGTGAAGGAATGGTCATCTGAAACCATATCTATTTAAAATGTGTTGATCTGAGCCTACTGCTACTACAACTACTAGACACTGTAATAAGAAATTGTCAAATAATTGCATCATATGGAAGGAATATTTGATTTTTTTAAAACTAAGGAAAATCTTGAGGATTGCTGAATTTGCATTAATGAACCCATCTTTATTTTCATACAGTTTCATTTTAAAAATGAAGATGTTTTTGTTCTGTAAAGTGGGTTATTTTCTTTACCCCACTAGGTTTACTTCTTATACTTTAAAATCTTACAGTCTTTCCAAAGGATTCTATGAGGAAAATGGAAGTACCAGTACTTTGTACTCCCTTACTGCAAAGAGACAAATTCATTCATCTTCTTCTGACAGCTCTCGCCACTTTTCAGTTGTTACAGAAGATAAACTAGTGACCTACGGTTTGAAACTGGAACTGCCTCATGCTGAGAAACTTTGCTATATATAGGCCACATGGAAGGCTTAATTTATTCCATTAGCTTTCTCGCTATCACCCAGAAGTTTATTGTACAGTACTTTTCTCCTTCAACTTTTACGGCTCATATACCTCATGAGATACACGAAAGCAAGTCATCAAAGTTCCAAAGCAGTATTTTAGAAATCGTCCTGCAACCCTTTAGATTAGATTGAAATACAGGAATGGTATATAGATGCTCAACAACAGCATGCAATGTGACATGACAGATATATCATTTTCTGTTCTATGAACAAAAAAGAAGTTAGAAGAAAAATAGTTATTTTCTCCT
Source organism: Terrapene triunguis (assembly GCF_002925995.2). Taxonomy (NCBI): domain Eukaryota; kingdom Metazoa; phylum Chordata; order Testudines; family Emydidae; genus Terrapene; species Terrapene triunguis. The sequence goes on along the minus strand of NW_020664483.1, from coordinate 9,292,737 downwards.
GGAACAGAAAAAAGCTTTCTTCCTATTTTAGCCCATATATCTTGCTTAACTGGACTGTCCTTTGCTAAATAAGCCCCCATCCCAATGGGAGTTTTTCCATTGACTTCAATGAGTTTTAGATTAGGCTCATAGTCATTCAAGAATGACTGGCAGTACCATTAGGTGCATTTTCATTTGATGCACAGAAAGGGTATGGGCTAGAGTCTGCCCTAATATTTCAGCTGGGTAAATAGGTGTAAGGGAGAGCAAAATTTGTCGAGCTTGTCTGAAATGGTATTGTACAGAGATAAATTCATTAATGCACTAAGAAGTAAATTTTCAGAGCAAAGTCTGACTGAAGCTTAAGTAGTGGTTTTAGATAGGAAAGTTGAAGAAATCCATTAGGTATTTGAATGAGAACACTTAAAATAAACGTAGCTATAATCCCAAATCTGCAGTAAACTGGAGAAAGGAGACTTGTTTAACCAGAGTGGAAAACATACTGCTGGAAAACGGAAAATTAATGTGAATAGAAAGCTAACTGGGAATCCAGGCTAATGCTAGATTCCAACACACTTATGCAAAGGGCTTTCCCGAGACCACTTCTTACCCACCCTCCCTCTATTCCAGTGAGGGAATCTTCTGTCCCACAGGTATTTTAATAGGCAAACTTGAAACAGTAGTACTGGCTCAAAACAATTCCTTCATAAACCTCACAGGAATGGTAGTACACAGGCTATGTTATTCTCGTCTATATTGGTTCTTATACAACCCTTGTTACCATAGTAACTGAGCATCTTCCAGTAGTGCATTAAGCAACGTGCGTAACATCTGTCATGTGAGGTTTGTTCTCTCTGCCTTGCCCCCTAAAATTAAATCCACCTTAATTAGTTCCCTTTGTCACCCTCAGCTAACAAGTGTCTTGTGGAAGCAGTCTATTGACTCGCGATCCAGCACTGGGCATATGACCTAGCCATCTGGAGGAGTGACTGCTCAGTGCAGTGTTTTGTCATATCAATGAGTAAGATGTGTAGGGCAGGAGTGTCGTGGCAGTGAGGTTTGCATTTTGAGCATCTTCTCCCATTGACATCAGCTATCCTCAACCCCTCCGAAAATCAGGCCCTTGGTAGCTAATTTTTATCTGCTTTTCCCCTTCCATGGAGACACTCTGGATAGTTTAAAATGAGACCAAAATGTTATACCGCTTGCGGAAGTGCTGATTTCAACAAAAATACTTTCTGCCACGATGGAACAAGCGGATGGCCATTCTAGTTCGGACCAGCGGTGCAGCTTTCATTTATTTGTCTTTCAGCAGCGTTGAGGGACCCCGATCAAGATCAGGGCCCCGCTGTGCTAAGCACTGCAAAAAAAGATTAAGAAACAGTCCCCGGCCTGATGAGCTTACAATCTAAACAAACAGGATGTGAAAGGGTTGGGGGAAAGAATATAATGTACAGGCAGAAAGGACAATGGGATGGCTTGCAAATGTCATGCTAATTCTAGGAGTTGTTTGCTTGGGTGAGTTTGATGGGAAGGGATTATCCAAAGAGAGACAAAGGAAGGGAAGGGGGTCACTGAAAAGGAGGGGAAGAAGAACCAGTAACCTGGTTTGTACAGTGGCCAGTACCAAGTTCAAGAGACTTTAGGAGTAGGCAATTATGGAATAACCTACCCATCGGGAATAACCTACTAATCTCCATTAGTTAGTAGTTGGTTTAAGCCTTGAAGCAGAAGGGTTTATACCTCTGACAATATTCTTAATTTACATTAATCAGTGTGGGTGTATGTAAGTCAAGGAATCAAATTAACCACGTATAACCACCGGCTTCAAACAGCCATGTGTTTGAGATAATGGTCCTTTGTTGTTCTTTACCCACTCGGGACACCGGTAAGGTGTCTGCACCATTCATTGTGTGGTCCTGTAGCACTCATATGAAACAACTGTAAAAACAAATGGAAGGTTTTATTGGTTTTCACTGGAGTGGCCCCCCCAGCTCTTCCAGCTGCCACGCCTGGCTCTTCACAGACCAAGTCTGGTGTTTTGGCTACAGCATGTGTTTTCGAAGTGCATACATAAACTAAAGCACCCCCATAAGGCCACAGGAGGCCTTCCTTTAAGTTTAGCAGCTCTAAGCATGTTTCTTCATCTATTCTTATATCACTCTCATCATCATCATATCTGAGCAACTTCCCGTAGTCCATTGGCCTCTATATCGCACCCTTTTCTGCCTCCTCTCTGCTCCCAGGCTGCACTGCAGTGCTGTCAGAGGCAGTAGCACCTTGAGATCTATCAAATGCAAGCAAGTGGGAAGGCAAAACAGCAGATCCTACAGCCAGTCCTGAAGCTGTGCTGATATTTTCCACCACATTACCCCTTCTGTTCTTGAAGAGCACCTTAAATTTTTGCTTCTGGTCTTGAAGTGATTTTTCCCAAATTAATACATTTGTGTGCAAGTGAAACCACATTCAGAGTGAACCAACATTCTCCAACCAGTTTACAGACCATGAACAAAATCAAATAGCCAGGTAACTACAGCAGCTGTGGAAAGAAATGCTTTAATCTAACTGCACGATGATGTGTAATACTTGTGTGCAATCAAGAGCTTCCCTTGCAGATCAAATTTGATCAAACTCTTACACTGTTTAGAGATGCAAAAACAACGAGTCCTTGTGGCACTTTAGAGACTAACAAATTTATTTAGGCATAAGCTTTCATGGACTAAAACCCACTTCATCAGATGCATGGAGTGAAAAACCCAGTAAGCAGAATATATATTACAGCACATAAAAAGATGGGAGTTGCCTTACCAAGTGGGGGGGGAGGGGTCAGTGCTAACGAGACCAATTCAATCAAGGTGGAAGTGGCCTATTCTCAACAGTTGACAAGAAGGGGTGAATATCAACAGAGAGAAAACTACTTTTTGTAGTGCTAACGAATACTGCTTACTGTATTTTTCACTCCATGCATCTGATGAAGTGGTTTTTAGCCCATGAAAGCTTATGACAAAATTAATTTGTTAGACTCTAAGGTGCCACAAGGACTCCTCGTTGTTTTTGCTGATACAGACTAACACGGCTACCACTCTGAAACCTGTTTAGGGATGGTTTCATTACATATAGATTTGACACCAAACTGGTGCACGGTGGATTCCTTCAATAACCAGATTCATCCGTTCAATACATTAAATGCTCATCCAAGGATATCATCACTTTACACCTTTGGGACAGGGAGATTTTTCTCTCCCTGTTATCTGAGACTTCTTTTACAGTAGAGATAAAGGATGTCTGGAGACTGTCATATTGGAAAGGCTTATTCGTCCATTCTTTATTTGTTGAAAGTGAGTTTCTTGCAGGAATTCAGTCACATGTTCATTCACGAGCAGGCCTTATTTTTAAGAATGGGTTAAGCACTCCACCCACAAAGCATTACTTCCAACATATTAATAAATGAACAAGTCATCTAAGTAATGCTTTTTAGGACACCCTGAGCCAAAATGAAACCATAGCTGGGGAACCAGCACACACCATATGACAATTTTGTCACCCATTTGAGCACTCTCCCTGCAGTCAGTGTGCTACTTGCAGCAGTTAGTTCATTTTTTTAATTATTATTAGTATTATCATCACCATCTACTGAGTTGTTCGTTTTCTGGGCATGTAATCCAGCCATTAGGACAGCTGCTTTGCTCACCAACACTTACTGCATTTACAATAGCTTTGGCATTGAGCATCCTCAGGTCCCTTGGACTTCACCAATCCAGGTTGATCAGTGCCTCTCACAGGAGGTGTTCAGCAGTTTGCAGGATTAATCAACAAGGCAAACATACTGGAAAGAACTCTTCTCTCTGTAGGACCAACCTACTTAACTACCTTGGCAGGACAGAGCCCTTAGAAAGTGAACTCTACTAATCTGGAGGTAGATAACATATATAGCACACCCACAGACCTCCAAATATCTCTTGAAAATTAACAGGTGAGTGCACACAGGAACATACCTGTACATTCAGTAAAATATACTAAAACAGAAGGATTTTTGAAGAAGAAAGTGGCAAACTAGTCGCTAAAAAAACACATTGCCGCTACTAATAAAAAAGATGAAATATAGTCTGTGGCCATGATTCAGGAAAGCATCTGTATTCCGAAAGGGTGCTTACATAAATCCTGAACGTTAAGCAGATGTTTATGTGGTGTCACGAAAAGGGATGGACTTAAGCACATGAATAAGTGGTAGTCAGAGGCAGAGCTTGGGTTTGTTCACTTTACAGATGGTCTCAAGTTGCAGTGGGGGAGGTCTAGGTTGGACATTAGGAAAAACTTTTTCACTAGGAGGGTGGTGAAGCACTGGAATGTGTTACCTAGGGAGGTGGTGGAATCTCCTTCTTTAGAGGTTTTTAAGGTCAGGCTTGACAAAGCCCTGGCTGGGATGATTTAGTTGGGAATTGGTCCTGCTTTGAGCAGGGGGTTGGACTAGATGACCTCCTGAGGTCCCTTCCAACCCTGATATTCTATGATTCTATGAGACGTGTGCAGTGATATATCGATTCTTGGGTTTCTTCTCCATTTAACACACAGTGGAATGACACTGCAGCTCGGAAGGGTTGCTTTGGGAGGGGTTATTCAAAGTGTGTCACAGGTCCCTGGTTCAAGCTTGCTCAAGTGCTAGGCTTGCCCGCTTTCTGGTGCCTACTGAGCGATGATTAACTGACAAATATTTCTAAGTTAAACATTGATTTGCCCGTGCCTCCTTTCAGTCAGGTCTTCAGTGACCTTTCCGATTGTGTTATTACAAGAGAAATAAGAACATGCGTCGGGTACTTTACATTTCAGAGTGGGAAAAAAATAGAATTCTTAATGATTTGCCTCTCGTGGTTTTATTGTATGAAGTAATTAGACAATTCTGGGCAAGGCCCTCAGTTGATATAAATTAGAGTAGCTCCATTGAGATCAATTTAGCTAGCTCAATTTACACGAGCTGAGGGCCTGGCCCACCAGGCTGTGGGAAATAATGTAACAGGGTAAGCTCGGTAAAATTCTGTGGCCGGGGTTATACATGAGGTCGGATAGATGGTCTAATGGTCCCTTCTGGCCTTTACAAATATATGAATTTATTCATCTATTTTCCTAGCAAAGGAAAGATTTGCATTTAACAAGACCTGGATGTATTTATTATTGTGTCCCCACCATCGCATCAGCATTGTCCCAAGAGTGGTTGTGAGAGCATGACAAAAAGGACTTTAACTATGGATTTTGCTGCTCTCTTTTAAGTTGCTTACCAAGCTGATGATAAAAATGCACAGAATACATGTATGTAACACAACATATGGCACTACCACCTTGAAAAACATAGAAACACACCGGGCACAGAACCAGAGACTTGGTTTTGGCTCAGATTTGCTACTCCCTCTCTGCCTTTGGATTATTTGCTTGATTTCTCTGCCTCATTTTCCTCCTGTGTAAAATAAGGAAATTGCTGCCTGCTTACCTTCCTCTCAGACATATTGGGAGGACTAACTGATTTTTATGGATGCTTTATTTAGTTTACTTCAATTTAATAAAGACTTGATCCATCGAGGCACTTAAGCATGTTCCTAACACCAAACATGTGAGTAGTTGCACTGACTACACCAGTGAAATCTAATGAGTACAATGTACATTTACAATGCCTGAAACCTAGCCTATGCCTTACCACTGATCTTGTCCTTTTATCCTTTAAAACAGATGCCCCCTCCCGCCCACAACAGGATAGTGGAATGCTCCCTGAGTCAGGGCTGCTTCCATCTATCTAGACTCCATGGGAGAATGGGGCCAGTGGAGAGAGAACTACCATAACTGGGTTTGGAGAGGGGTGATGGACTTGGAATGTTTTGTATTTTCATGAGTTAGGACACATGAAAGCGTTAAAAGGGCTGGCTAAGGGTAGAAGCATGGCAGAGATAGGGAGGGGCTTGAGTCCTTATTGGATGAGGAAGGTAGTCACATCCAAAGGGGAAATGAATCTGTTTGGGATTATAATCTAGGTTTCCTGTTTTAACCATTGCCCCACTATCTCAGTTTCTGTGGAAGAGGGAGGTATGCTGACCAACCAGTTCCATAGAGATCACACTGGAAGTGGTTAGGTGGCTGTGTTTGGGTCCATGGTTTTATTGGGAGGAGGAGGGACATAGCTAGATGCTATTTCTGCTCTTTTTTATATATATTTTTTCCATTGGGGTAATCCTTGGCCAAAATGTGCAGACCTGTGCATATCTGTTAAGTGTGCAATTAATGAGGTAGGGCTCTACTCACTCCTTTGATGTAATCTGGTAACTTGTCCATCCATTTACAATACACTCCCATTTGGCCAAATGCCCTCTATCCAAAATACTTAGTTACTTGAATCCAACATGTGTCACCCATGTAGTCCTATGTTAACCATCCGCTAATACTTTTCAGTTAGCATTTTAGCAACTGTGATTAGTCAGTTTAACAAAGAACTATTTCAGAACTAAGGCCTGGTCTACACTAACACCCCAATTCGATCTAAGGTACGCAACTTCAGCTACGTGAATAACGTAGCTGAAGTCGACATACCTTAGTTCGAATTTACCGCGGTTCAGACGCGGTCCACACGCGGCAGGCAGGCTCCCCCATCGACTCCGCGGTACTCCTCTCGCTGAGGTGGAGTACCGCAGTCGACGGCGAGCACTTCCTGGTTCGAATTATCCCGTCCAGACCAGACGCGATAAATCGAACCCGGAAGTTCGATTGCCAGCCGTCGAACTACCGCGGTAGTGTAGACATACCCTAAGTTGTGTCCACAGTGGTTAGTACAATGTTGGTGTTTTAATAAAGTTAAAAAATAACTTTAATAAAATACAAAGCATTAAAGCGTAGATCAGCATTATTCCCTTTCTTCCCCATATTTCTCTATCAATGAAATTGAAGCTCAAAATAGCACTTCCATTTATTCAAATGACTGGTTATCCAAAAGTTTTGGCTATCCCCCAGGTCATTTGGATAAGAACATAAGAACGGCCATATTGGGTCAGACTAATGGTCCATCTAGCCCAGTATCCTGTCTTCTGACAGTGGCCAATGCCAGGTGCTTTAGAGGGAATGAACAGAACAGGTAATTATCAAGTGATCCATTCCCAGCTTCTGGCAAACAGATGCTAGGGACACTTCAGAGCATGGATAAACAGAAGGGTACTGTATTTCAGATTTTAAAAGCCAGTGAGTCAGATCTTCACCTAACACAGCTCCATTGACATCAATGTAGCTAAGATGATTGACACCAGCTAAGGATCTGCTCTGTAATCTTCATTTACTTACGCAAAACAAAAATTTAGATATGTAAAAAATGACCCTGGGAAATTCCAAGAAACAAAAAAGCTTCATTTCAAAAGCCAGTTAAGGTTACTAAATAGTCATTATAGTTACTTATAACAGCATTTACAAGTACTGAAAAACAAGGCAGTGAATAGTTAAGGGCATCCTAAATCTTGCATTACTCAAATATAAGCCAACAAGCACTTTAAAATTTTAAAGAAATGCATATTTCATCACACACACAAATGAATGCTCTAAAAGCTGTTGGAGTCACTGGGACTCATCCCATGTCTTGCAACAGGGATATTAACACTTTCCACCCTAAGTTATGGTAGGCAATTGGAGCCACAAAATAAAGTTCAGCCTCTTCCCAGCTCTTCTGAGTGTCACACCTTAATTACAAATACTGCTTTCAGTATTCTCAAAACATGAGCACAAACGTTATACTTGGACAGATGTATAAAGGCAAGTCCATACGGACACATTTTTATTTACAATATGCATTTTCCTATTGAACATACACAATTACAAGAAACAGCTACAAATTCTTTCAACAACAACAAAAAATTCCAGCCAGCCAGTAAGTGTATGACAACATTTTTCATGTATGCAGTGTTGTTGTAGCCATGTCGGTCCCAGGCTATTAGAGACACAAGATGGGTGAGATAATATGTTTTATTGGATCAACTCGGTCGGTGAGAGACAAGCTACACCGAGCTCTTTAGGTCTGGTAAAGGTACTAAGGGTGTCACAGCTAAATACAAGATCAAACAGATATGCTAGCATAAATACTTAGCACATATTCTGATGGACAATCCCAAGTGAAGGGGCCCATTAACATCCTCGAAGTCATAGGACAAAAGGGGAGTTCGTGGGTTACAGATTGTTGTAATGAGCCATAAATCCAGGGTCTTTATTAAGACCGTGATTTTTAGTTTCTAGCAAAGTTGTGAATATAAGCTCCTAGACTTGCCTTTTGACCGTTTTACTTTTCTGAACCCCCTCTTCTGGCTTTCAAACAACCTCCCCTAAGCTCATCATGAGAAACAAGCTCCCCATAGACCAGGGCAGCACCTCCAGACCCTGCCAGAGCAGATGCAAAACATGCAGACATCTCTCCACTGCTACAATGATCAACATCCCCCACAACACACCATTCAAGATCCATGGGTCCTAAACACACCCATCACAACATGTGGTGTACCTCATCCAGTGCACTGAATGCCCCAACAGAAATGATATGGGTGAAACCAGCCAATCACTACGCCTTCCAATGGACTTGCGCAGGAAAATGATAAAACAAAAACACCCCATCACCTGTGGGTGAACACTTTTCACAAAGCCACCACTCTATAGCTGACCTATCAGTTCTCATCCTCAAAGGAAACCTGCACAACCCTTTCAAAAGATGAGCCTGGGAACTTGTTTGATCTCGTATTTAGCTGTGACACTCAGTCCCTTTCCCAGACCCGAAGAAGAGCTCTGTGTAAGCTCGAAAGCTTCTCTCACTCACCAACAGAAGTTGGTCCAATAAGAGATATTACCTCATCTACCTTGTCTCTACCATTTTTCATGTAAGAGTATCCTTTAAGAGAAGTTTAGATATTAAAATCAAGATAATAAAACTAGTATGTAAGGGGGAAAGTGGGGGGAATCAGAGGTATGGTGGTTGTGTTGTGATGAACTTATGTATTTGTTAAGAATGAAGGGCCAGATGCTCAGCTGGTGTAAATCAATGTAGCCCCGTGGAAATCATGGAGTTATGTTGATTTACACCAGCTGAGGATCTAGTCCAGTGTGTGTGTGTTACATGGACAGTACAATTTACTGTAGGACATCTATAGCTGCTAAGGCTAATGGGAATCTGGAGTGTTTCTGTAAATCATATCTTGATTTATATATTTGATGAATATACATTTAACTTTTACCAGAATGGCAAACGGTATCTGTTTGATTTTGTATTTAGCTATGGCACTTTTAGTACCTTTTCCAGACCTAAAGAAGAGCTCTGTGTGGCTCAAAAGCACGTCTCTCTCACCAACAGCAGTTGGCCCACTAAAAGATATTACTTCACCCACCTTCTCTCACTCATATCCTGGGACCGACATGGCTACAACTACACGCATACATCAGACTATACACACACACACATACATATATGCAATATAAAAGCAGTCCACTGTCTATTCCCAGTTACCTCATCCCAACCACTTTCTATATCATTACTAGTCATCCCCCACAAACTCACAGCACCCGGATGAGCCATATCACACCCTGCTGATACCAATGAGCTTTAGATCAGGCTGGGAGGTATGAAAAGACTGCTTGGGTGAGGTATGTGATCATGTCATTAGAGACTGTACCATAATGCATATGCACAAGGGGTCCAAATTAAGGTTGCATGGGCAACCTTAATTCTGGCATATCCTAACTTTTGAGTGCTTAACTTTTCAACCTTAATATTGTGTGTGAGTGTGTGTGTGTGTGTGTGTGTACGTACACACACACACACACACACACACACACACAGATAAAAATGTTACTGATACTGCCCCTTTTGCCCTGCTACCTGAAGTTTACTAGGCTCTATGATTCCCAGCTTTCTGCTGCCTATTGGGCCCCATTACCCTGCTCACTTTACACCTGTGTTTTCCCTCAGATAATCTGGGGGAGAATGTGTGGATGCTGAAGGCTGATGTAGCCCTGGCGTTTATCCAGTTACTCCTCTCCTGTGTGCAACTGTCTTTTGTATTATTATCAAAGTCTATTCCCCACCCCCTCCCCGTGTTAGAAACCTTCTTCTCCAAATATTTGTTCTGGGTAGCAGTATACAGAATAAGTCTTATGTTGATTTTGTGCAGCCAGCATTCCTGAAATGTTACAGCTAAGCACAGAATTTGACCTGTAGCACAGTGGAGGAGAAGTTCAAACACAAGCTGAGATATCCATCCGACAGTACGAATGCCAATAAGCAATTTCCTTTTCCCAGTCCACCATAGATTCTCATCAGATAGGCAATAACAGACACTTGCCAATTTTTTTTTTTATAACCCATAAAATTTCTTCAAGCAGATTTCAAGCCTCCCTTTGATCATTCTTTGCAACAATGAATCCAGGCCTTTGCCTAGGTATGATTCCTAGATCCCAATATATACAATAGAAGAGTCCCAGCCTCCAGAAAACCTTCTCATTAAAGCCCTAATCTGTTCCACTACATTCTTGCAAGAGAATTATCCAGCTTTAGAGCTTGCCTCAATACTGAGCGGTAATAAGACTGATAGAAACAGCTTAAGTAATTGGATTGCTATATGGTATTGAATGTCTGACAACAAAAGATATCCATCTCTATTCTACTACCGAATCTTTGTTCCAGCAATGAATTCATTTAGTAATGCACTTGGAGGGTTGTGGTCCCTGCAGGAGAAATAACTGACTAGGGACACAAAAGGCAGGACCATCTGATGAGCACAGAGAAAGGAACTGTGCCATTCCAAGAAGTTAATTACAGCCAACAAAAGCAGCAGACTGACTTGTTGATTATTACCATAATCACATTACTACACTCTTCTCTCATTCCCAGCAGCAGAAGGCCTGGTCTCTCTTTTTGTCTGGCACATGAGCATCATATTAATTTTGTCACCTGAAATATACCACAGGCAGGACCTTTCTCTGAAGGGATTTGTGAATGTGGCATTGCATGTGTTTGGGGTTTTTCCTTTATTTGTGAAAGGAGCCAAGAGAGAAAACTTCAGAAGTTTATTTAAACTTTGATCAATGACCACTGTCTTCAACTGTTTCTGCAAAAGAAGATTGATGTACAAAAGGGATCGTCCATAAAATTGTCTGCTTTTGACATACGATTCTTACTGGGCATGTACTTTTATGGCACATACTTTCTGGGTTACAATAATATATATGTAACCTTTCCATGGGGTATTGCTTACACAATAGCAACTTACTTAGATTTGTTCCTCACATTCGTTTTGCAGCAATATAATGCCATTAACTTCAGCTGAGTCATTCCTGACTTACTTCTTGGCCCCTTGTTACTAGTATATATAAGGTGACCAGACAGCAAATGTGAAAAATCGGGACGGGATGGGGGGTAATAGGAGCCTATATAAGAAAAAGGCTCAAAAATCGGGACTCCTGTAAAATCAGGACATCTGGTCACCCTAAGTATATAGTTATTTTTGTCTTTTTGAACAGCAGGATGCGGAGATTGTTATGAGTTTAGATCACATTACTGGATAAAAGCACATTCTAAAATGTTTAGATATTTCTAAATTAACCTGGTATTAGTACATTGTTTCCTATACTGAATAGACATCATTACGTCCAGTAGAAATTGACACACATTTGATCTGGGCAAAGGTTTTCAAAACAGCCAAAAGGTAGCTGGGCAATATTTGTGCCTTTAGGAGTCCCAGCCTCAGTTCTTCCGCACCTGTATACCAGGGGCTAGATTCTCTGCCTCTGTAAGTCAGCCTGGTACCACTGAGACCAGATTCACTGGCTTCAAGAATTCTATGCACCTCACAGAAAACATAACAAGGGTAAAACACAGCTAGATTTCCACACTGGTATTTAGAATTATTTAAATGACACTGTGCCAAAGACTACAGGGAATTTTAAAAGGGCTAAACCCAGTTTGAATGGAGCAATAAGCACTTGTCAATTTAGGAAAAAGGGGTTTGATAGGGGCCTGAAATAGAAAACATGGGAAAGTGCCCATTCTTCCTGTCAAAAGCCCAGTGCCCTCCCTCAATAGGGTCGGAGATCAGTAAGATAATAGACTGGGTCTTGCCTAAGGGCTTTGGATGTTCACATTAAAACACCACACTATCTAGGCACCCAATCAATAGCCAGGGAGCGAAGTGTCAAGTAGGCAGAACATGTCTACTAGCCACCCCTAATAATAAACAGGCTCCCATATTCTGCAGTGAGGGCCCAGTCTAGCTACTCTAAGTCAATGGAAAGATCAGGTCTTAGCTAAACAGCTTGCCTTTTAGGTAACCAACTTTGGAGTGCACTGCAACAATCCAATCTCCAAGTGTTAGAGAGAAGCCCCAGTCTATCCACATTTGCACAATGCTGAAAACCTACCTTGACCACAGCTGGCACCTGACGTTAAGTCAGCTGCTGATTAAAGCCAACACCCTGGCTCCATACTGAACTGGTCTACTAAAGCACAACCCCCTCTCAAAACACAAGAAGATCTGAGGACACGCTACTGCTCTCCACACACCTCCAGACCAAAACCAGCCAGCATAATTTGCATTTGTTAGTATTCATCTTAACCAGTCTGATCTCTGCAACCATCCTTTCACACCCCAGAAGTCCCCTTGTGAATCCGGGGTTGAGAAGCCAGACCTTTGACAAATCTCTACAACAAAGCAGCATGTACTATACATTATGAAAGTCACTGGAGCCAGAGAGCAGATCTCTGGAGGGTACCATGTGTGACCAGAGAGTGGTTGGATAATAGTTACCCACTATCGACTCGAATTGCTCTCCAAGGTATGGTTTGAAACACTTCAGCACACTTCCTGTCATACCCAACCAATATTCCAGCAAGAGCCATCAACAGCAAGAGAGAACCCATCCTCCGCTCTCTATACTGGCCTCCCAGAGAGTTCAAGATCTCAGCCCTTATCTTCAAAGCTCTCCCTAGCTTGGGCCCAGGATACCTAAAAGACCATCTAAAGCTCTGGGACAAAGACTGGGGTTGACAACTTCACTCCTCTGGCACAATGGAATTCTCAACAATAAGAGGATAGCTCATCCTCACAGGAAACAGAACCTTCTCCAGGGGTGGTCCAAGACTGCAATCAATTCCCCAGGAACTAAGGACCATCACCAACCTCGCCACTTTCTGTACCAAGGACAAGGCACATTTCTTTGATCTTGCCTTCTCTCATAAACACACAGCAAGAGGTATATTTATTAATAAAGAAAATCCGGGGAGAGGATGGGAGAATAAACATTGCTTGATGCACCACTGGGAGGTGCTCAGATACTACAATGAGGAGTATGGTATAAAAAAAAAAAAAAACCTTACATAGAATAGAATATTCAGCTCTTCTAGAGCACTTTTCTTCCATAGATCTCAGAGCACTTTACAAAGGAGGTCAGTATCATTATCTCCATTTTACAGGTGGGGAAACTGAGGCACTGGGCAGGGAAGTGACTTGCCCAAGGCAATCAGGAGTTCAGTGGCAGAAACAGGACTCACACCTCATTACTCACTAGGCCTCCCCTACCCATTCTGTTCAATCAAGACTCCCAAAAGTGCTCTCTCAGAACGCTGGGCACTCAAGCCAGACTTGAATTTAACACAGAGGTCACTGCTGTTTCAGCAATCTCAATGCTGTAGGCGATTTTACGTGGCATACTGATTAAAATCAGCAGCATTTTGCACTCTTGAAACTTACAGAAGATTTTTTTTTTTTTTAAAAACAAGAGTGATTTATTTCAACAATTATCTTCTGGCGGATTAAATGATGTGCTTTTGTTGCTCTATTCACCACAAACATACGGTCCCTGGGTGCCAGTCATGGAAGCTCTGTCATTCTTTGAGACTCAGCACTGACAGCAACTAATCCTGATTCAGGAAAAGGAATGGGGTCTCTTTCCCAGGGCCACAAAATGCCATCTCTACCCCTCTGCTCAGCTCCACCGTTTGCACAGATCCTTTGGCTTCCTCCTCCTTGACCCCTTGCTTGTTGCAATGGACATATGAGGAACATGGCTTCCAGAGACTCCAGTGAGTATGCTCCAAGCTCGATGGCATGACAGAAGAGTTAGGCTCTGAAAGGACTGATTGGTCCTGAGCCAGATGCCCCACAGCCATGAAGTTTAAGAGTATCTGCTTTAAAATACTTTAAAAGAAGAAAGATTTACTGAAGATGTAGTGAGTTTCAATGGGCGCAGGAGGACCCTGACAGAGATATTGTGAACTTTTTAAGAGGGAATAAAATTTAAAAAGCCTTTCCTGCATCTTACAGATGGAACCATAACCCCAGCTAGTGATCTAGGAATTTATTAATCATCCATGTAGGGTTAGTTTTTGGCTCTGATGAAGCAGGCTGAAAGTTCAGAGGGAGGGCGTCAGTAAACTTGCACTAAGGAATCGGATCTTAACAGCCAAGACCTACAGATCCAAATAAAGAGGGTCACAGAGGCAGGCCAGGTTTCTAGTCAGTGACTCACCCGAGTCTCTGAAATGGGGGAAAGCTGTGGCTCTTTCCTGGGGAAGATCCCATCAGTGTTAATCTTTCCCCTGCCTCCCCACTCCAGTATTTCTATTTCCCTTGATTTCAACTTTTGCTCTCATGTGCCTTTTAGTTTTTCAGCACTGACTCAGTAAACAAAAGCTGGTTGTTCTGCATGTACTGGAGTTGTTCCTGTTCTTTTCACCACCGATCAAGTTCATTTGAAATGAGCCATTTACTCCAGCTATCATTCAGTGCCAGCAGGAAGGCACCCTAAAATAAGGACGGTGCAAGCCATCTTAAGACATGAGCTGCAGAATTAAAAGATATCCAACTCAACAGGCCCCCTCCAGGCAACGTTACAAACACAATGGGATCATCTAGGAAGACCACAGGTCCTGAATCAAAGGAAATTCAGCACCCCCATGCTATAAGTCACTATCAGTTTACCTATAGCAGCACTTCGAATATACCATGGTTTCTGTCAGGTTGAAATGCTACAGTTCTCATGTAATTTAAATGCATTTCTTCACTCAGACACGCTAAAAATGGCCTTGAATATGAAATGTAACTGAAGCCTAGCCTCTACTTTTGTTTATAATATATCTATATTAGGTTAAAGTTTTATTACTTTCCTACTGTACTAATGTCATCATAAATGCCTCACCTGAAATAGGGTGTTCACTTCAAGCCCCCCAAAAAACAGAACCAGAAGAGCTCCAGATATATTTAGAGGCCTGCAAAGGTTTCTGTATTAGGCAAAGTGGAAAACTTTGGGAGTGTCTAATCTAAAGACAAGTTAGGGGACGTGACAGAGGCTTATAAAACATTGAATGGTGTAGAGAAGGTGAATCTGGTTCTTCTATTTATCCCCTCACTATATGAAAACAAAGAGACTGCCAATGAAATGGAGAGGTAAATTTAAAACTGATAAAAACAAAGGCTTTTTACACAGTGCATATCAACCAGTGGATTCCCAAAAGTATTAGCATTTATATGGATAATGTGAATATCAGTAGCTACATTCGATAGGATGAAACAAAATTAAGGGTACAAACCCACATGCTTCCAGGCATAAATCACTAACTAAAGGAGTCAGGAAAAAACTTCCCGTGTAGGCTGGGAATTTATAATTGTTCACTCAGGGATTTTTCATTCCTTCATCTGAAGCATTGGTATTGACCACTGCCGGAGACAAAATATTGGGATGGAGGGACTACTGGTCTGATATGGTATGGCAATGTTTATGTTCCTCTATTGACGAGTTATTTATAATGAATACGCTACCTGTTTATACTGTTTATAGCATTCTCCTTTTTAGGTACTGTCACTATTTTCAATTCAAAAATTATCAAAACACCTTAAACACAAAGCTAGTACTGTGAAAGTGCTACTTATATAAAATTATTCTGCATAATAATGTATTGACAAAAAGCCAAGGGCTATTTTGAGCGAGTATATGATTCTGCTAACATCTGTAAGTGTAACCAGACACTGCAAAGCAACTACAGTGTAATAAAAGGAATAACTATGCAAAAGCAGCTGGTTTTAATGTTTAAAGATCTTTGTTAGAGGATTAAAAGCTTCTAGATATTTTTAGCTCGCATTGTGAGCTGATCATTTTAACTGTGGCCCAGATTACGAAGTTACCAAACATTTCATCATTTTAGAGAGAGGCCTGGGTTAGGACACATTTGTCAAATGAAAATCACAACATTGACATAACTCCAAAGTTGATATTAAAAACTATCAACCATAATCGGGTCACTAGAGTGAAAGATTGGTCGTGTGATTAAAGCACAAGGGCGTGGAGTCAGCAAGGTATGTAAGCACGTGCTTAATTTTAAGCACATGAGTAGTGTCATTGAAGGAAGTATAGCTTAAAGTTGGGCACATGCTTCAGCACCTCCTGGACTAGGTCAGGATTCAATTGCCTGCTCTGACACAGACTTCCTATACAACTTTGGGGCAAGTCACTTAGTCTCTCTGTGCCTCAGGGCCCTATGTGTAAAATGATAATAAGGCCTCTTTTCTTGTCCTGACCATCTAAAATATAAAATCTTTGGGGCCGGGACTGTCTTACTATGTGTATGCACAGCTTTTACCACAATGGGATCCTAGTCTCAGCTGAAACCTCTAGGCACGTCTGGAATAATAATAATGGGGCATTTTACAGAGATGTTTATTTTACACTTCCTTTGAAAAGTGAAAAGAAAAAAAAAAAGTGCTTCAGACACTTTCACCCCAAGTGTTTGCCTCCCTTGCACAACTAATCCTACTCATATTTGACCCTCTCTCTAAAGTCCTCAGTGTTCAAGGCCAGCTAAAGTCAGGAGGACTACAGGCCTGAACCAAGCCCAGGAAGTCAGTAGAAAAAAATGTACCATGGTATTTGACACGCTTTGCATAAGGTGTGTAACAAGGACTTCCTTGACTGGCTCAGGGCCACCAGCCGTCTCAGTTGGCGCTCATCTCCACTGTTTCTCTCGCCTTCAGCATGGTTTGGTTGCCAAGGTGACCCAGCCCTGTGGCTAAGTCACATAAAAGTCCACCCCTTCCAAGTATCAGAGTCCAATACACACACGAGTCTTTCATGCCAGTATTAAGCTAGGCACTGCCCTTCCTTCCTGAGGGCCTGCCGTCTCTTCCACTGCACACTTCCAACATTGGCCTTCCTCTGGGCTCAGCTCCAGCCCCACCTGCGCTCTGATGAGTCCTGCCCTTGTTCAAAGGCTCATTGCAACACCTCAGTAGGTAGCAGCAAAACCCCTTTTCAGTCCTCTGCTCAATAGCAGGGGTCACTGTCCCCCTCACAGGGTGGCAGCATAGGGAGAACCCCAGACCCACCATCTTGTCTGGGTTCCTGGTCTTGAGAGTCCTAAGCAACTCAGCTTACTACCCTCATAGCCTCAAGTTTACCCTACTTCTTCCCAGGAACTTTTTCTGTATTACCCAGCCTTCCTGGCTGCATTTTTTATAGAGCTACAGCTCTCCCTGGAGTTTCTCTCGGCTAAGCTTCCCACAAGCTCACCCCCAGCAGGCATGGTTTGGTCACGACTTCATCTCTTCCCCCTGCTGAGGTGAGCTAAACATGGCAGAGATGCAGCTGAGCCCCAATCCTCTTAAAAGGTCCAACTCACCCTGTGACAAGGCCTTTTTAATGTCAGGCCACCAGTTTTGGTTTGTAAAGGCCTGTGTACACCTGCAACATCATACGTGTGTCTATTCATAATAGATAACACCACCACACAGAAGAGGAGTCTGTCTAGGGAACACAAGGAGGGCTTCTGATTTTAAGTTTTAACTGTTACAACCAGTACAACAAAAAAAAAAACAAAAAAAAAAAAAAAAAAAAAAAAGAGAGAGAGAAAGCCATGTTTATCCAATAAACACCAGAAATGGTTACTCAGTTTGTGTTGATGGTGCAATGACTGGGGTATGGGCAGTCAGGACTAGTGGTTGGAGCAGAGGGTCTAAACCAAAGACACACCAGGTGCCAGGCCAGTGGTCAGAGCTAAGGTGGAGGAGCAGAGGCATGGAATAGGGCAGGACAGCAAGAACTGGGAGAAGAGAACAGGAATTGGCAGGAAGCGGGGCTCAGGAGGGGTCCATAGTCACACCCAGCCAAGGATTCCTCTAGTTGCTCAGACAACTTCCTCTTGTTACTTCCTGGTTTATACAGCACTTCTGAACCAACCAGGAGCTCTGGGGGGCAAGGACCTCTGCAAGCTAGCCCTTCCCTAATTACTCAAGTGAGCTGTTGGGTGGCAACGCTGAACGCTGCCTTGGGACACCTGGGTTTGAGGCCTGTGAACCCTCACAGATGTCTCCCCTTTCTGAGAACGGTTTGTTTATACAGACCTGCTCTCTGGCTTGTATTTAAAGGCATGTGTGCCCAGAGCAGTAATGCAGGCTATGTGGGGTGGGGGGATGGTGATTACTAAGGTGCTGTGCATTAATTGGTCTGTGTAGACACCAGTGCCACGCACTAAAGGCTCCCCAGTGCATTTAACTTAGTTACTCTTTCAAGCAGTACTATGTGTTTTTACAAAGAGAAAGCCCTCCCCCCAAAAGCTCCATTTTTGGACATCTACATAGAACTCAAAAATTGCTTAAAAACCAACCCCCCACCCCCAACTTAACCCTGCCAGAAGCCCCAATTATAAAGAACCCTGCACTCCCCGTGATCAGAAATGGTTGTTCCCAGGCAAGTTCCACCTTCACCAACCTTCCTTACAAAGCCCTGCATCGCAGGGACCTTCTCTCGCCTAAGAGAGCTGGATGTGCTTCCCCCTTCAAGACATGCTCATTGAGTTGGCCAATGGGGACAGAACATATTGCCTCTGTTGTGCTTCTAGCTAGGAGTAGATTCTGGGCTCCAGACCTATAATCCACACAATTAGTGACACTAAACACCCTCATCACACTAGGATTGTCCCAACTCTGAGTGTCTGTCCTAGTGTCCCAAGCAATTCTACAATACAAGCCCAGGACAATCTCTATAAGTGTGGTGGGACCCTTAATAGCACAGCCCTGTACTGAGCCCAGCATAGCATTGATTTCCACTACTGCCAAACCCACAGCTCCATCCTTTCACCAGCCGCTTCTCAGCTGAGCAAAGGAGACATCTGGGAAGCCCTAAGGCAGCAACACTTTGCCCATCTGCCATGGGACTTACACCTTCAGATTATCCCCTTGCATTGATGCAGGATGGTGTCACTATCTTCAACTCCAGTACCTCCTGCCAGTGGCCTGCCTCTGACCTTCTGTGATTCAAGCCTCTAGCTAAGTCACCTAAGTTCAGACCACTCCCAAGATATCATAAACAAGTCAAAATGAAACTAGAGAGTTTCATCCAAAGAAGTGGGTATTCACCCACGAAAGCTCATGCTTCTATACGTCTGTTAGTCTATAAGGTGCCACAGGACTCTTTGCTGCTTTTACAGATCCAGACTAACACGGCTACCCCTTTGATACTAGATAGTTCTCCTATCTTCTCAAGCCCCTGAAGTCTTGTCTTCTCTACTTACAAGCCCTATCTCAAGGCTTCCCTTGCAGGAACCTATACTACCCCTGTAGCATTCTGCCTACTTGTCTGTCTTCATACCCTAACCCTGGGCTTTACTCAGCTAGAATATGCTATCTCCCATATTATCTCTCTCTTCCAAATGAGCTCATTCAGTCTATTTATTATGGCTTAGCTCTGCCCCATCTGGTCAGGAGCCAATTAGCTACTCTCCTCCCCAGATGCAAAGCATTACTAGTTGGGTGCATTTGCTAGCCTCACAGGTGATGGGTGTTAAATCCCATCACACCATCACTCAAGGATTTTTCAGCTTGTTCTGACCTAGTAAAAGGTGCTTTGGGCCTACCTCTGACCTACCAGGTTCAGTGACCTGATCTCCGCAGGTAGAAGGAAAAACACGAAGAGGAGACTTTGCTGGGAAATAAAACAGAACTTGGGAGGGAGGGTGAGGAAGAGGAACCTCAAAGAGAGAAGGAGGAAAAGAGAATTGGAGAGAAGAGGTGAAGAGAAGAGAACTGGACGCAAAGGGAAAAGGAAGGGGAAGCTGGAGAGGTGGAGAGGATAGCATTCCCCTGTTGGCACACCAAGATGGGGGGTAACAGAAGAACTAGCACGTAAGAAGGCAGAAGGGAGACGTAGAGAGGAAACTGGGCAGAATGGAGATCTGATTTCCTCTTGAGTCTTTCAACTCTGTGCATTCAGGCCCCTCCCCCGCAATGCTGTTTCCACTATCCCGCTGACACCACGTCTAAGAGGGGAGCATATGTGGGGTGCTCCTCTTTCCCAAAGATCTTTGGTCATAAGTGCTTCTCCCTCCGTACCTATTTGGAAACAGACCGCAGTTATGCTGCGCCTCTCTAGGAACAGATTGGAAACGTAGGGCTCCTGGTTTTGAGGAGGAAAGGATATTTGTCCCTCTAAAGGATAGCACATAGCTCTTATCCCCAAAATATAATCTAGATGTCTCCTTCAATAGTTTGCTTGTCGAAAGTCCCCTTTCCTCCCCCTAATGTAAAATGTCCTGCTGCCCAGGGGTCTAGTGACAGTAAAGATGGCTGGTTATGTATGTAATTTTCTCCTGTACTGGAAAGTATTACCCTGAGAATAAAGAGAGTTGCAAAAATCCTTCTCTTGTGGTGAGTTTTCCTTAGCAAAGCTAACTTGGGCTGTAGGGGAATCTTCCTTCAACAAAGAAAACATTTTTTGCAACCTGAAGTTACATAAATAAAAACCACATTTAAAAAACCATAAGTCAAATCATTTTCTGAACACACACACACTCTCTTTCTTTTATGCATTGACCCTATCTTGCTAGTCATGGCCTTTTGTTGGGGAGAGACATTGCTATGTTTGACGCAGATAGTTTGAAACAACCTAAAACCATGCTGTGTACCACTTTCCTATGGCTACAAATCTCTCCAATCCCTTCCCATTAATGCCTGCAATGCATTCACAATGCCTACAAAACATCTTAAACACTGTTTCTAAACGAAACACCATGCTTAGAATCACAGTATAGGGGAACTGTCAACACTGATTTCCTTTCTTAATGTTTTAGTTAAATGGTCTAACTTTTTTTTTTACAAGCATCTAACTTGTTAATCGATAGTGTTTATTGGCTATTATTTTTAAGGAAGCCTACTTTGGCCCCAGTACAAATATCCCATTTGCTGGAGGCTTCTCTTTTGTCTCGCAATCTGATATACAGAGTCCATTGACTGGTCCACTGCTCACGCAGAGATGATCTTCTCCAGATACAGAGATCAAACTTTCACTGGACTCCATTCATGCCAAAGGGCTAGTAACCGCTTTGTAAAAGAAATCTCACCCCATCCAACATGCTGGAGAAATTAAAAATCAAAGGGCCACCTCCTCAGCTGGTGCAAATCGGCCTACCTTGATTCAATGGAGCTATACCGGTTTGCACCAGCTAAATATCCGGCCCATTGTGTACTGTAGTCCAATGAAAGACATGGATGAAGTGATGCTGATTTACACCACCTGTGGATCTGCCCCCCAGGTGCAGTTTTTTTTCTTTAAAATACAACAAGGTCATGAAAAAAACCCAATTCTATTGCTATGGAAGACGACGACAAAACTCCTATTGACTTCCGTGGAAGCAGGATCAAGATCTCTGAGGCAAATGATAACTCCAAGCAGTTCATTTGCAGATTGAGTCTGGGAGGTGCTGAGCATCTCCCGAGAGTTACCAGTTACCCTGCAGTCCCACAGGGTTTTGATGGTGAGCAGTACCTTGCAGGATCAGACCCAATGGAAAATGAGGGCATGCAGCATTTCATCCTTGGGTCTTGTGCAAACAGCACACACTGGGCCAGATCCTCAGCTGGTGTAAACAGGTGTGGTTCCCGTGAGGCAAATGGAATGCATAGGGGCCAGTCCATTGAAGTCAATGGAGCTGGACTGATTTCCACCAGCTGAGGATCTTGCCCAGTTTGTGGATACAGCTAACAGCACTAGCCAGCCTTACTCCTTATTTTAATTCCATGTCTATAGTAAACTGTCCTTGGCAAAGTGCAAACAAAGCTATGGGCTTGTGTAATCTTGTGCATAGCCAACGGAAGGCTGGGCAGATGCCTGGCTGAAAATTGACCCCAGGAACTATGTGGACCAGCCCTTTCTGAGATGAGATTGCCGTGGAAAACAATGGGAACTGGTCCAGAGTAAGGACTGCAGGACTGGCCTTTATCCACCTCTCCACTGCAAGAAAAAGGAAAACGGGGCAGAATATCCCCAACCACAGCAGATGGGGGAATGGAGTCAACACAGCACATGTCCCCCCACTTACCTGCCCATGAGCCTGGGGAACCCATTCTGCGCTGACTCCAGTAGGGCTTCGAGGGCATAGGAAGCAGAAGAGACCAGTCGCTCTTCTCTGCATACTCCCCGAGTGGCTGTGCATAAATTAATGCTGCTCAAAGAAGTGTTGACTTCACGTGTGCGCCTCTGTGGGATTGAGAGGCCAACGTGGCAAGGAGCCGAGCCACCTGCTGCAAGGGACAAAGCATCTCCAGTTCCTATTAAAGTCAATGGGTGTTGAAGACACATGGAACTTCCCCCAGAATGCAGGGACAACCGCAGAGCCAATAGCCCTGCTGCATCAGAGCAGGGGCGACAGAGCAGCAAGGAGGCTCTGAGATCCATGGGACAGAACCTGGATAGCCCAGCAGATTCTTCAATGGCTCCTCGGCTGCGCCCCTACCCCCTGCAAAGACCTCTCCCTTATACTAGACTTCTGGGACGTGAAACTCATAGCAGTTCAGGAATCCTTTATCTATGTTTAATCCCTCCCTGCTCATGGGTTTGTTTGTGGGACAGGACATAAAGGTCTTGGCTATGTTTTCATTAGGCTAATGAGTGTAAATCTACTCCAATAATATTTTAATAGAATTGATAGACACATATATATATGTATCAATTCTATTAAAATATATATAATAGTATATATAATATATACTATACTATTCTAATTATTATATACTATTTTATAAGTATCATATATATTAGTGTTGAGTACATAGGCTATTATTATAGCACTATATATACATATATATTTCAAAATATTTAAAATTATTATTGGAGTTTTAAAATTTCTATTTACATTTCTATTTACAAATATTATTGGAATAGATTTATTGTCATTATCCTAATTATATATATAAACACATACTGATTTACACCAGCCAAAAATTGTATTGTCCTGAAAAAAAAAATATATATATATATACACACGCACACACACACATACATACACATACAAACACACCCATTTGACTGTGCTTACATATGAAATACTTTTAATTTTATTTTAATTTCAGAACTAAATTATTAATTCATCTCCCCTGTTTTAACAGAATAAGGCCTTGATGCTGCACCCCATGAGGTCAATGGGAGTTTGGCCATTGCCTTCAATGGATGCAGCATCGGGCAATAAAAGGGGGAAGGAAAATAAGAAGTAAATTGCAAAACGATGAGCAAGTATTAGAGACAGGTTTCAGAGTGGCAGCCGTGTTAGTCTGTATCAGCAAAAAGAACAAGGAGTACTTATGGCACCTTAGAGACTAACAAATTTATTTGGGCATAAGCTTTCATGGGCTAAAACCCACTTCATCAGATGCATGCAGTGGAAGATACAGTAGGAAGATATATATACACAGAGAACATGAAACAATGGGTGTTGCCTTACCAACTCTAACGAGACTAATCAATTAAGGTGGGCTATTATCAGCAGGAGAAAAAAACTTTTGTAGTGATAATCAGAATGGCCCATTTCCAACAGTTGACAAGAAGGTGTGAGTAACAGTAGGGGAAAAATTAGCATGGGGAAATAGTTTTTACTTTGTGTAATAACACATCCACTCCCAGTCTTTATTCAAGCCTAATTTAATGGTGTCCAGTTTGCAAATTAATTCCAATTCTGCAGTTTCTCGTTGGAGTCTGTTTTTGAAGTTTTTTTGTTGGAGAATTGCGACTTTTAGGTCTGTAATCGAGTGACCAGGGAGATTGAAGTGTTCTCCGACTGGTTTTTGAATGTTATAATTCTTGACATCTGATTTGTGTCCATTTATTCTTTTGCGTAGAGACTGTCCGGTTTGGCCAATGTACATGGCAGAGGGGCATTGCTGGCACACGATGGTATATATCACATTGGGAGATGTGTTATTAGAGAGATTTCTTAGCACCGAGGGCATCCTTTGTATGTCACTTTATAAATACAAAAGGGGCATGCAAAAAACAATCACTGAAAAAACCTCTAGCCTCATATGCCCCTCTCATGTATCGTCTTTAGCACTCTTGCATTCAGCGTGAGTGTAATATGAACAGACCTATCCATTTACAAAAGCTCCGCTCTTCCCACCCGCCTTGTTTGTTATTTTATGTGTTTCTGCATCATTTGCAGAGTTTGCTTTGATCTACATTCCTCCTGGATGTGCGGTTTCCTTTTCGGCTACCAAAAGGAAAACCATCGGGTTTGAAAATGTGCTTATTTTGAAGCTTTGCTGGCCCCAAATACCTATAAACGAGCAAAGCTCAATGTTTGCCACTCTCCATCACCGGCTGCCTTCCCTTGAGGGAAGCCCACTTTGAAATAATGAGAGGCCTCTTCATACATCTATAAATGGTGGGGCTAAATTCTCAGCTGTTGTAAATGGGAGCAACTCCACTGACTTTGACTGAGGTTCTCCCTTTTACACCAGTAGAGAATTTGACCCGTGATTTTTATTTAAGCGCAATCCTGAAAAGTCCAGATTTCATTCCAGATACGAAACATTACAATGTATATGTAGTTTATTGCACTAAAACACCAGCAAAATAGGCAAATAACCATTCTCTCAGCATGTCTCTGTTGTAGGCCTGATCTTGCTCCCATTGAAGACAATAGCAAAATTCTTATGAACTCAAATAGGAGAAAGACTGGCCCTATATTTTTTGCAATCTGATCCATAAACCCCTCGGCTCCAATATGTGACAGTCAATATAAAAGCCTGAGCCATTGTAATCCTTACTTCTTTTCTAATAAGTATTGCATGTTATCAACAAACTAGAAATAGTCCATAGACAAAACATAGCTCATAAATAACAGGTAAACAAAATGAGAATAGAAGGCAGGGCACATCCTTGGAGTGACTCTTTGACTGGAAAACAGGATACATTCCATAAGGACCTTGCAGGACTATGGTCTCCAGGGAGAGCAAGAGATTAGACCTTCTTCTCTATGGGTTAGGCAGCAGGAGTCAGCTTGGGAAACTGCTTAGACAAACAAAGAGCTCGCGAGAGGAAGGACAGTAAGAAATTGCCTCGGGGTCTTTAACAGAATCCTGACTTCCTGTCGAGCTTTGCTGCGGGAACTTTGTTTGAAATTGCACATAAACATCAGGCAACATGACAAGATAGTGGCAGTTCAGGAGCAACCCCTCTGATGAGAGTCTATCCGACCACTCTGAATACTCTCAGCCAGAATATCCTTTTGAGGCATGTTCCCGCCAGTGAAAGTGACCAAAACCATGGACATTTCTACACACACACACCTGCAGCTGATCGATAATCCATTTTATCCCAGGCTAGCCCAGATACTGGGGTGGGGGGGAAGCTATCATTTAACAAAAAGCTATCTAGTTTTCTTCTTACGAGGGTGAGGATGATAAAAGTGTCTCCTTGTCAACCTGCAATCAAAGGGGGTGGTGTTCCTTGTTTAAAATAAATTTCTTCCGAGAAACATATTCATATTTTATGTGGAGGAAATGTTGGTCCACGGGGAAAGAATAACCCTTCTGGCAAAATGTCTTTGTGAGAAACTTTCCAAACAAAAGAAGGCAAAGTAGAGTGGCTGGCCACGCAGGCTAAACCCCACTGAAGACCCATTGCTACTAAAATATAGCTTAGTACACTTCCGAAGAGTAACTAGAGAAAAACACAAGTTCTCATGGATCAGTACCTGAATGATAAGTACTGTGTTAGAATAGCTCCCCTTCTCGCAGGGATAAACAGGGCAAAGTAAAACAGAAGTAAATCTATTCAGAAATGCATTCATAGCCACAAAGGGGCTATTTTCATTGCCAAGTAGCTTTGCTTGCCAGAGGATGATATGCATAGGTAGGGCCCAATCCTGAGCTGTTCCGTTATGAACATTTTTCACAAAACGATCACTCTATCTCTGGCCTCTCAGGTCTCGTCCTCAAAGGAAACCTGAACAACACCTTCAAAAAACGAGCCTGGGAACTTACATAGACCTTTGCTAGACACTAAAAATCATGGTCTTAATAAAGACACTGGATTAATGGCTTATTACAACAATCTGTAACCCACTAGCCCCCCTTTTTGGTCCTATGACTGGTGGTGTTATCAGGCCACTTCACCTTGAAGGGTCTCTTAGAATACGTGAGAGGCAAGGGGGAGGGAGGGGGAAGGTAATATATTTTATTGAACCAACTTTTGCTGGTGGAAGAGACAAGCTTTTGAACTTACACAAAGCTCTTCTTCAGGTCTTAGAATACGTGTTAAATTACTTATGCTAAGCAATCTGTCCCACCTTGTATTTAGCTGCGATACTCTGAGTGCGTTTCCCAGACCTGAAGAAGAGCTCTGTGTAGCTTGCAAACTTGCCTCTCTCACCAACCGAAGTTGGTCCAGTAAAAGATATTACCTCATCCACTCATTCTGGGTCTGATCAAAAGGCCACTGAAGTCAATGGAATTTGACTCTAAGGGGCTATGGATCCGATTGTTTCAAATACTGATATATAATAACTTGTGTTTTTTTTGTACTTACTCTTCTAATGTGTATTTAACTATATCTTAAAAAATAAACTTAATAAAGAATATAGATATAGATAGAGATATATAAATACTGATGATGTTCTATGCAAAACATGCTGTGATACAGACATATTTAAAATCCAAAAATATTTCCATTAGTTAAAGCACCATATTATATGTCCTGACGTGACTTGTTCTGCCCTGAAGAGTTGTTACAACTACCCACGAACTGACTGGTAGTCTACCAATTGGATTTGTGAAGCGGCAAAAGCTTTGGTGTTACCATGCAAAGAATGCTGATAAAACTCATCCGTTTCTGCCAGAGCTGTCATTCTTTCTCATATCTACATGATATATGCCATTGGAAAGCACAGGCCTGGAGACTTAGACTGTAAGCTCTTTGGGGCAGGAACCGTCTTTTTGTGCTATGTTTGTACAACATTCAGCTCAACCGATTTGCATCCAGGACTGGAGTACTAGGCACCATGGTGATATAAATAATAAGCTATAGTAATACGGAGGAGCAAGAAGGTTTTAAACACAATGATGGTACTGTAATCAGAGACCATCTGTCACATCCATGCCTCTGGATACTGCTCCATATCAAAACAAGATCTTTATTTGGCCTATTGAAACTGGCTTACCAAAATAAGAGACAATCCTTGCCAGTGGACAGTAACCACTGACCAAGGCTTAGGTGGACCCGTACCTTGCTTCATAAAGACCCTATCTCCTGCAAACTTATTGAAAACTGCTGGGAGGAAAAAAGAACTCTGAAAACCGAGCCCTGAGCTTTGCCAGTTAACCTCAAAGCATTTATGAAATCCCAATATCGTGAACAAATTGGTTTCCCTGGATCATGCCCGCAGCTTCAGGCCCCACTTTATGGATGGTCAGTCCAGCAAGCTTCAGAGTCGTTATAAATAATTTAGAGCTGTTCTCAGACGTTCCTCTGAGAAGGTGCATTTATTTCTCAAAAAACACATGGAGTTTTCAAAACATAGCATGTCCAAATCCCAGGTGAGCCACCCCGATGAACTTACCTATGACAAGGGGCTGGCATCAAATTCAAGTATCATCAGATTTCGTGGACTGAAGCAGAGAGAGCTGTTCAGTTCGGATCTTTCATCTGGACTTTTAAACTCAATTGTTAGTATTATAGTAGTACCTACAGGCTCCAAATTAGGTCCAGGCCCCATTGTGCTAGGCACTATACGAACATATCGTCAAAGACAATCACTGCTCCACAAAGCTTTCAATCTAAATAGACAACACAGACAAAGGGTGTGAGGGGAAGCAAAGATAAAGTGACTCACGGCAAGTCAGTGGCAGGTCCAGGGCCTACTACTGGATCACAGTGACTCTCATACAAAAACATCCCCTCTCCTTTCTCTCTCCCTTTCCCATCCAGTCTTCTGCCTTACTCACATTCTTCCTTCTTGCTTCCCCACATTCACAGGCCCCCACCCTGTTTTCTCACCCTTTCCTTTCCCAGTCTTCTACCCCACACGTTCTCCCTCACAGTCACACCCTATCTTGTTGGATCAGCTCACGCTCTTCAGTCTCTCTCGTGCTTCCCCCCTCTTTGCGGATCCCCTCAGTCTTCAGTGTCTTTCATGCCCCCTCAGGCCTAAAAATACACTCTGTGTAGGCCTTGGAGTTCTCTGGGGGATAAAAAATGGCCAGCCAGTAGAGTTGACCCCAACTGGGCCTACAGTTGGGTTCAAACCTGACAACTAGAATCCTCCACAGATGAGGTAGAGGAGAACCACTGGACAGGAACATTTCAACGGTGTTTTCAGTTGCTCTCATTTGGTAATATTAATTATTATTATTTATCTTGCGGTCACCCACTGAGGCCCTCATCAGGATCAGAGCCTCATTGTCGTAGGCATTGTAAAAACACATAGGGAGCCATAGTCCATGCTCTTCAGATCTAATAGTCTAGGAAGTTGAGGGGATGGTGGGGATCCTGAAAATGCACACGATCGGCGCCCCCTGCCCTGGTCATCTCTCTGAGCCAGTGGTTCTCAACCAGAAATACGTGTACGCCTTGGGGTACTCAGAGGTCTTCCAGGGGGTACATCAACTCATCTAGATACTTGCCTAGTTTTACAACAGGCTACATAAAAAGCACCAGTGCAACCTAAAATGTCACACAATGACTTGTTTATACTGTTCTATACACTATATACTGATATGGAAGTACAACATTTATATTCCAATTGATTTATAATTATATGCTAAAAATGAGAAAATAAGCAATTTTTCAGTAATAGTACTTTTGTATTTTTATGCTTGATTTTGTAAGCAAGTAGTTTTTAAGTGAGGTGAAACTTAGAGGTACGCAAGACAAATCAGACTCCTGAACAGGGTACAGCAGTCTGGAAAGGTTGAGAGCCACTGCTCTAAGTAGTGTTATTTCCCTGGAGCCAAGGCCGGCTCCAGGCACCAGCTTGGCAAGCTGGTGCTTGGGGCGGCCACTCCGGAGAGGGGCGGCAGGTCCAGCGATTCGGCGGCAATTCGGCGGACGGTCCCTCACTCCCGCTCGGAGTGAAGGACCTTACACCGAATTGCCGCAGCAGATCGCGATCGCGGCTTTTTTGTTGTTGTTGTTGTTGGCTGCTTGGGGCGGCCAAAACCCTGGAGCCGGCCCTCCCTGGGGCTGCCCTGTTTCACTCTGGGAGCTCTGCAAATGAACAATGCCACTTCCTTCATGGACTTTATTATTATTATCTGAATTGTGGTAGCCCTTAGCGGCCCCAGTACTGGAACAGGGTCCCATTGTGCTCAGCACTGTACAAATACAGAACGGTCATTGCCCCAAAGAGCCATCTCCTTATATGATCAGGGGAAATTTCTGGTCTCTGGGCAAGAGTTAGGATCTCTTGAATTAAAAAAACAAACAAACAGGGGAGGGAAACATCTCTAAGATAAGGAAGCTGACAGCATGAAACACCATGGGCCACATACATAAAGAGCAGTATCTTCCACCCAGGCCGCACCTACCATCTTCTGCACTCTCAGTACCACAGCGTGAATCATTAAAACGGATCCACTTCAGTGATTAGGCTGATCCAAGGCAAGGGACGGAGGAGCAGGATTTAAAGGGGAAGGGAGGGGAGAAAAGTCTTTTAACACTTTAGAACATATTGGCTTGGCAGAAGGAATTGGTTAGGTCAGGGGATTAGTAATGGAATACTGAGCCCGTCAGCTCTAGGTGACCAGAATGAATACGACCCCAGGTCAGGAGAGATCAAAAGCTGTTGCTATTTGGTGGCCTTTATGCAATAAGTTGGTGGTCTTACTCCAGTTCCAACTAGACAAAGTGTCCAGGCCCCTAAAACTGGCAGTAGCTAGCACCACTTACTAAAGAGGCCAAGGAATGAATGGGTGTAGAAACTGAATGACTTGAGGAAGGATGGCCCAATGCTAGCCTGGGATTTGGGAAACATGGGTTCAATTCCTTGCTCTACCACAGACTTCCTGTCTGAGACGTCACTTACCCTCTTGATGCCTCAATTCCTCATTATCTGTCAAATGGGGAAAGTGCACTTCCCTCACTCAATGGGGTGTTGAGAGGATAAATACCTTTAAGATGGTGAGATGCTCAGTTAGTGCAGTGATGGAGGCCACATAAGTATCCGAGACAGCTCTCCGCCTGGCCCTAGAAGTGGTGCACCAGGTCAGGGTACAGGGTGTGTGTGTGTGTATGTTCTGCGACTGCATGTGGGATACCCCTCCCCAAGGCTGTCCATCCAGCCCCGTTCAAGCGCACTAAATTCACTTAGTAAAACTTATCTTCCACAATGAAAGTTCTGACTCTGTGCTTCAGTGCCGTGGTAACGAGGAGTCAAGCTGCCACCAGCTTTTACATGAACCGTAATGCACACGAACCTCTACGGCCTGTGTTAAGCAACGTGGAACTAGATGATTATAACAGTCCCTCGTGGACTTGACATCCATCAATCTATGAAATCGAAGAGTGAATCGTGAGGTATCGGTCACTGCTGAAGGCAGGATATCAGACAGCACAGCCCAGCGATGGGGCCCGATGTGGAGGAGCAAGAGTAATCCCTATGGTCTTCTACCACATGAGGTTGGGAAATGGACATTTTGCCTTCCTTGTGGCGCCTTCGGGATACGGCGGGAGGTGCAGGTGACTGTAATAGCAAACCCAGTCCACCCTCCGGGCTGCCTCGGAACATTGGTGCTGACGGATGCGAGCGCGTGAAGGATTCAGAAACACTAACGTTTTCAAACTGGATTAAGTCTTTCAAACGCTAATAGGTTTCCAATGAGCCGCAGTGCTGCTGCTGCTGCAGCTGCTCTAATTGGAGAATAAAAGAATGCAGGCTTTGTGCCTAGGGACCTGCTATTGATCCGAGCAGGAGGTGGGGGTGGAGGGTGGGGAGAGAAGGAGGTGGAGGTTATCCCCCTTTGAGCTGGGGGGGGCCCTGCGTTCTTTTCAAAGTCACATTAGCTAGTAGTCACAACAAAGACGACGAGCTGCTCTATACAGGATTGCACTTGTTGAGGACTAAAAGCATCGACAAAAGAAAGTCTCTGTTGCCTTGTGCAACTCGCAGCATTGTGGGCCCGCGAGACTCAACAGATGGGTCTCGAGGCTCCCTGATTGGGAAACAAGTTCCCTCCCCTTGCATCTGGTCCCCGACCCCGCCTTGCGCTCTTTAGCATATCAAGCTCACGGATTCCTTAGCATGTGCTCCCAATAAATATCCTGGGGAGCCACAGACTCGAGTTGCAATAAGAGAGGGTTGTCTGCTAGGCTGATAAAGCCTTCCCACCCACACATCCGCCCCACCCCACTCTCCCCAGGGAGGAGATGGGACAATAAAAGGCAGCCAACCAAAACCACATTTTTTAAAGGGGCAGGTGTGGAATTGCTCCTATGCAAATCGGGGCAGAGACCCATTTGTTCCCCTCTGCCACCGTAAATAAAAATAATCATTATGGTTATCAAATAAAAGCAACACGCCGATTAGAGAGCTGGGAGATTTGGGGGCTTGACGTTTGAGTCCTGAGCCCTGATTCTAATCTCGTGTACATCCATGTAACCCCACTGTCTTCAATGGAGTTACTTCTGATGTAAGCCCTGATTCAGCCGTCCATCACTATTCAGAACAGCAGGCTGTCTTGAATGGGGGTGGACTTAATCATGGGTTTAAATGCTTCCGTAAGTTAGGGCCCTGGGCTAAGCGAGGGGAGAATCAGCTCCCATGTGTTTATAAAGACAAAACGGCCGACAGGGAGGAATGAACACAAAAGGTTCAAGGTGTTGCAGGAAGATCAATTGAAGACTGTCGAACAAACAGACTGGTTGGCACTGTTTTGTCATCTCACCCAACCCTCCCATTTCAGAGGTGAGGTCCTTCCCCTGGTGCCACCAGTCCTTTCTCCCCTTCTCCATTTCCCCTCAGTCATTCTCACACCTCAGCTCTTCTGCTAATGTTCATGCGTATGCCCAGGCACTTTGATCCCAGCAGCCTCCAAAGCAGAGCGAGAAAAGGTGAATAACAGATTATATTGGCATCCAGAAGAACTTTTACGAACTATGCTTTACAAATTCTGGAGCTGCTCCCATCAAATTCAATGGCAAAATTCCCAGTGAGTTCAATGAGAACAGGATGAGGCCCTACTGAATGCAGCTGGCTCTAGGATGGAGTGCAACAGCCAACTAGAACACAGCATTCTGCCTATCAATGGAGGTGGGGGAAGGGAAATGTTAACTAAGGACACTCAGTGAACCCCTCCTGTTATGAGGCCCTGGTGTCCATCCGTATTATGGCATTTTTAATATCCATTCAGAATGGACACAGTTTGGGATTTTAAGCTCCCATTTGAAGGACCCACATCGAGTAAGCTGCATGGAACTCAAGTTATCTACCCGGGAAGGAAAAACGACTGAGGCCAACTCCAATGGGATTTGGCCAGTAGTTCCAGGCGGTCTAAGGATCATTATGCCTGAGGCTGAGACCACTCACATACTCCACTCACTTTGAAGTTTCAGTGCACATTGGAAATGGTACAACCCACTTGTAAATGATTCCCTCTGCAATGACGGGCTTTAGCTGAGTATGACATTCAGAACAAATGCTGGCCTACAGCTGTGGCATGCCGTTTTTCAACTCTTTGCCCAACATTCAAGCGCTGGCCATGCCACTATGGATGCTACGTGCCCTTTGGGGCCAATGCTTTGTTCAAAACATTTAACTCATCCAAAAAGTAGCTTCCGCCAGCCAGCTGCATGCAGCCAATGACGAAGGACTAGGTAACCATATGCCATCATGCCTCTGTGTATGTTTTTAATTTCCTGGGGAAACATTTCCAATGCAGCCTGGCAAGGGCGTTTGTTTGGCAAGAGCGTTTCAGGATCTGGGCCTGGATTACTTAAGCACAGGCCTAACTTTAACTGGGATTACTCTTATGCTTAAATGTTGGCACCAGGGCCTTAGTGATCATATTGTTCTAAATACATCCCTGGGGCAACTCCACGTACATCATTCATGAGGAATAAATGTCACCGGTGTGTAATATTGTATCAGCCACGGGTAGAAATATCCTGGAAAAAAGAGCGTAAGCAACAAAACAAATACTGCATGTAAATTTCAAATTGCTAGCTACAACCCTGTTCTTTATGCTCATTCCCTCAGCGTTGGGAAGCACTCCAATATTGTTCAGGTGAACTGCTCTCAGGATCTTCTGAGATGACGAGAGCACACAACAAATATACCAAAACGCCTCAATCAAACAAAAATTCAACATCAGAAAGAGAGAGAGAGAAAATATGAAAACACTGGAACATTTTCACGCTTCAGTTACGAATACAATGAAACTTGATCTCAACAACTATTGAAAGAACTAGTAGGATTGGCTAATTGAAGTGATCTTCAAATAACAAAGGAGAATTAGAAAACTGGAAAGCCGGAGGTGTCTTAAACCAGGGCACTGCTTATTGGAGATGGTCTTTAGCGCAGGTTTCACTGCCGTCACATTTGCAATGGACCAAGAATAGCTGAGGTTACAGTTTATCAAATGCAAGCGTCATCTTGTCCCTGATAGAGATGCCAGTACTGCTCAGTGTCACGGTCCTTGCACCTCCTGTAGGCTGGTCTGATTTGATAAGATGTACCCCTAACCAGAACTAAGACTTTCACCTCATCTCTTCTTTGTTTTTAGAACACAGAGATTTGTGATGATCCGATCACTGATGTGAAAGAATTCAATTGTGGGTGAAGAATAACATGACAAAGAAATTATTTCACAGGTCAATGTGGAGGCTTCCCTTGCTTAAAGGATTAGCACATAACAGCCATAAAAGCCATTTTTACACACACACAAATACATAAAGGTAAGGGAGAAATTGTATTATTTCCCTTGGGGAAATAACCGTTCGGAATAAGAGTTAATTACAGTTTTAAGGTCGTTTTTAATGCAGCTTTCCTCACAACACCCTGTGAGGTACAGATGGGGAACTGAGGCACACAAAGACTCAATGGACAGATTTTCAAAGTCACAAAATCATTAGTTACTTTTGAAAATCTTGGCCCAAGGCTACAGGTTTAAAATTCTGCGGGGTTTGAAGAATTGCAGAAGTGTGTTATTTAAAAGGATTGCTTGGCCAGTTGGTGAGCAGGATCTTTGTCTCTAAAACCTCAGCAGCTAGCCCAACTTTTAAAATATGGATATTTTCCCCACTCTTCCATTTGTTAAATAGAGTGTAATTAGGGGAGTGGCCTACACATTAAATATTTCCAATTAGTTTCCGACTGTTAAATGATTATGGAAGCGTAATTCCCATTCCACTCAGGTAATGACAAGCTTTAAAGGAATTCAGTCTCACTTTGTAATTAGAGAAATTAGCTTTCTAAGTTTAGATCACTCAACTGTGCAAATGGGTTCATCGGGTGGAATGTGTTGCTCTGAAATGTGTGTCAGCCAGCCATGAAGTGGCCCAGGCACAATCGCTGTATCTGACACTGCCTTGCTTGCCCATCCGGAGGGGTCAATTTCAGGATAATAGGAGGGAAAGAAAGTGTTCAGGGGGCATTTATGGACATGACTTTAGCTAGAAGGCACCCGGGACTCAGTGACGTGGCCCGCATTCTTGCAAAAGGCTGCGTTTTGCAAAGGGAATGCAACCCCAAGATAAACAATTACCTAGCGGGTGACACTTACCTTTCTTTCAACCCCACCCAACAGTGGTTGTAAATGGGTTTGGACAGGAGAAGGTTGGAGGAAGAAAACCACCTCCGAACGTGTGGGTGGGGCTCGGTACTATTCTGTAGCCCCTCTACAGCCGTGCAATAGAGGCTGTGGCTAGTTCACACCCTGCCACGGGAGGTTTTATGACCACTATATCCATGTGATTGTTGACCCAATGGTTAGCCCCTCTCCTGAAAGCCGGTCTATACTGGCCTATGCAGAGCTGGCACAGAACCCAGCCCCCATGATCCTGCGTGGAATTTCACTGATCTGCACCAGACATCAACAGGAGTTTTGCCATTGACTTCAGTGAGAGCAGAATCAAACCCCATCTGAAGAATTTTGAGAAGTACTGTTCTTAGTTTGCCCTTATATTGCATGATTTAAGGCAATCCTGTGGGGTTGTTTTTAGCTGTAATCCAATGAGTCATAGAACTTTAAAAGGAAATTACAACTTCCCTAATGCACAAAAGAATTGATTTCATGACACCAGATCCTTGCAACCCAGACACTCTTTCTGAAGGCCATGATTCTGGCCCTACTGAAGACCTGGGCATACTCGCGGTGACTTCAATGGGAGCAGGATCCAGCCGCTATATTGAGAAACTGATTCAGATATGAAGTGCAGCATTACATGTAACACTGGCCCACAGCCTGCTACATGTTTATAACTGCTAACGTGGCTGTAACCTAATTATGTCAGAATGGGAAGATTAGCAGAAAGTAACTTTGCACAATGCAAAAAGCTCTGAGCCAAACCGTGAAAGGTTCTGAGAACCTGGTAGGCACCCATATCGCCCACTGACCTCCAGGGAAGTTGTGGTGGGTCCAGACCTTTTAGAATTTGGCCCTACGCTAATGTGCCATTATGACTGAGATTTTAAATACACTGTTATGGCTCCCAAAGCAATCACAATTCAGCTCCCTTGGGCACATGTAATATGTGTATATTACGGCGTATGCTGATAAATGTATGTCACAGAAACAGGTAATAGACTGGTGTAAACTGGCTTAGTGTTCTTGACGTCAGTGGAGTTATGCTGATATACACCAGTTGAGGAGCTGGCCCTGTGAGTCTAGTGATCAGAGGTGGGGACTGAGAGTTAGGTCTTCTGGGGTAAAATTCTGACTTCACTAAATGAATGGAAATTTTGCCATTGACTTATGCGGGGCCAGAACTTCACCCCTTCTTTCTATCCACCTCTACCACTGACACACTGCATGACTTTGCCCAAGTCACTGAGGGCTTGTCTTCACTATCCGCCCAGATCGGCGGGTAGAAATCAATCTCTCGGGGATTGATTTATCGCGTCTCGTCGGGACGCGATAATCGATCCCCGAATCGACGCGAGTACTCCACCAGCCCAGGTAGGAGTAAGCGCCGTCGACGGGGGAGCCGCGGCGGTCGATTTGCCACCGTCCTCACAGCGGGGTAAGTCGGATCAGATACATCGAATTCAGCTACACTATTCCCGTAGCTGAATTTGCGTATCTGAAATCGATCCCCCCCGTAGTGTAGACGTAGCCTTAATCTCTCTGTACCTCGATTTACCCATCTGTAAAATGTGTATTCTAATACTGATGTAGAGAGGTTTAATTCATTGATGTTTGCAAAACACTTTGAGTTGCTTAGATAAGCAGTTTTCTCTAAATGCTGTTACATGTGCCAGGTGACTGAGTCATGGATACTGTGGGAACCATAACTTTGCATTTCCTGAGTACTGGAAAGTACTCATCAGGTTGAGTAACCTTTCACTTAAAGCCCAGCCCCGGACATGCCCTTAAGGCACAGTGCATGCTAGCAGGCAGCAGGATAGTTAAAGCCCCAGAATAACGTTGGGTGAATAACATTGGAATTGAATGTGTAATCTAATGAGCACACATTCAGATAAGCACAGAAGTCAGTTCATCCTTCTCCAAAATGCAGCCACTTCGTGGATAAAATACGAGTGTTCACCAGCCCCAGGAACATGACAGAAAACTTTAAGACTGGAAGTGAAGAATAATGCATAAATAAATCTTTAGCATTCAAATCCTTTGTAGCTGTGATAATATTGCTACTATCGTATCAAACTCTTCTACTTGAGCTCACAACTTAATTAAAGGTGATCTGTGTGAAACTGATCCTACAACACTTAAGCATGCGCCTAACTTTAAGCCCATATTTAACATTACATATGTGAGTAGTTCCCTTGACTTCAGTGAGACTACCCACATCTGTAAAGCTAAGTACATGCTCAGTGTTTGCAGGATCAGGGCCTATGTATATTTAAAATGTGGCATTTGCTGTGTCCCGTGCTGAATATTCCAAATAGCAAAGATAAGAAGGAAACTAATTTTACACTTGCCTCTTTCTGGACCCAAGAGCCTTTTAGCAATGACTATCTCTTCAAGTGAGATCCCATTGCGGACTAGGTCCTCATGAGCATGGAGAAGTCCGCTAGGTCCCTCTGTAGAGTAGTTTTGCCAAAGAATGTTGGATATTATTGTAGAGCCTCCTCCAAACTGGAATGCTAAAACATGGACTGAAATAGAAATGGTCCTAGTCCATTCACACTATTTTGAAAGGCTTAGCCATGTTAACATGCATAAGTTCTAAGCAAACACTGATCCTGCAAACACTCGGGCATATACGGAGCTTTATTTATACAAGCAGCCCCAATGAAATCAATGGTACAACTCATACTTGCAGGACTGGGAACTAACAGTGTTTAAAATGAGATTGAACCTTCCCGAACCACCAGTTTTAGATGCACAGAACTTCTCATCACACCAGGTTTATTTTCCAAGAGGGTGATGTATCTGTGTAATAATGTCACAGTCCTATGTGTGAATGGATGTAAAATCACAACATATTGCATGCTACCAAGGCAGTACCAGGGAGAGGTACAATTGCTTTTTGGCTGGCTTTTGTACTAAAACTATTCTCTTGAAAGGGAATCCTCTAATTATTCCTATTTTTCTGGGGACCTTCAGTAGCCCCAAACATGGCATATTTTAGAGCAGGCAAGGCCTGTGTTGAGAACAAAGGTATTATTTCCAAATATGTAATTTGCTTTTGCCCTAGAACTGAAAACAAGGAAAAGAATTTTAGTTCTGAGGTTGGCTTTTGCATTGCTGGAGGAACTGACCAGTGTACAGTACATCCTCTTGAAGCGGGGTTCAATTAGGAGGTATTTCCCCCCTTTCCCCTCTCCCCCCAGCTCCTGCAACCATGTGCTTGTGTCGGAATCTCAGCTTTCACCTAAAAACAAAAAGAAACATTTCTAGCCCTCCTGACTGTGAAGAAAAGCGTGGAAGTGTGGCCAAGTATATGTAAGCCATACAGCGAGGCCTGCCTGAGTCTGCAGACAGCCTGAGACAATAACGGCGTGGACTGCCCCATGCATCTGGAGGGGGTGTTAACGCCAAGACCCTCTGCTTTGGAAAGCCCCGTTGACGCCCCCTCCAGCAGAGCACTGTGTGTTTGGCAGGAGAAGCAGCCTGCCACAATCACCGGCACAAATACTCTCTGGGAAGCGGGGCAAGCACTGGGTACCCCCTGCTTTTCTGGGGCTCCCCATGGAGGATGGGGGGAAGGGTTCACATACCACTGCTTCTCTGGGAGAGGCGGGGGTCCCATAATGCCTAGGGGGGCAGTGAGGGGGGGGTCCCTGGCTGCTTTAATCCAATGTGACTAGGGAATTCCCTCCCTGTCTCTTGCCTTTCCAATGGGGGGGAATGTAGCTCAGACAAGAGCTGGAAGGCCCGCCTTGCTGGCAGCGGTGCCAGCCCATTCCCCGTACAGCCACCCCCTGACAGACCTCTCCCCCTAACTCCGCTCCCGGCCAGGCCCGCTTGGGAGCCGCCTACACTGCAGGGCCCCCAGGGCAGCTTCCGCTCGCCGGGCACCCGACGGCAGCGTCCCGCCCAGGGGATTCAGGCGCTGCCAGCCCGGTGCCTGCTTCTCCTCCCCCACCCCGAGTGGGGCGGGCTGTTCCAGAGACGCCCGGGGGAAGCCGTGTGAACCCAAAGCGGGCGCACCCCGAGCGCCTGGGGCAGACCCAGGGCTGCAGAGGGCGGCCAGGCCAGGGGCTCGCTGCCCTGCCCACGTGGCTAGCAGCAGGTTCTCGGGCCCGGGGGCTGGCGGATCACCTGGGGGTTCCCGCCTCCCTCCTGTGCACGCCCGTGTCCCCCGCGGTGCGATCGGGGAGTGTGAAGGGGGGATTTAGTGGTGGGGTTGCTAGACAAGCCCCCAGAGGCTTTGCACCCTTTTGGGGCTGCTCCTGCTGCAGACACACGCGTGCATCGCTCCGGCCCCTTCCTCCCGCAGTCTGGGCTGGCTCCTTTCCCGGGGTGGGTCGCCTGAAATCACTTTCCTGCCGCTGCCTAGGGCCGGGTGTGCTAAGGTCCCCGGCGGATCCGCTACCTGGCTCCAGCAGGGAGCGGGCTTTGCGAGTCCTCTTCCTCCAGGCGGGGCTCTGCACCCTGGCTGCGGTTTGCATCGGCTTGGGGGGGGCTGGGTGGGACCTAGCCCCCCCGGTGCCCCTGGGCTGCACCCGAAAGGGTTAACAACCCACCCGTTCCCAGCAGCGGCCCCTGGGGCTTTGACTGCCCCCTCCTGCAAGAGGCACCTCGGCTGGCTGCAAGCGCCGTTCACACGGGCGCGCCGCATGCGGCTATTCGTTGTGGCCAGCTAATCCGTATCTCCGCCCCGTACCTGCCTGCCATTGCTCTCACCTGCGGCAAAGCTCCCGCCCCACCCCTGCTGCTGTCACACTCCCCTCCCCCCCCTCCCTCCCTCCAGGGAACCAGGCGGTGCCACTTTCCCCCCCCTTCCCCTCCACCCTCCTCATGCATATTAATAGAGACGCATGCGCTGGCGGCGGCTTCCCCTCCCGCTGCCGCGGGATAGATGAAGCAGGCAGGCAGCGGCGGGGCTCCCAGACGGGCTTCCAGCTCCCTCTCTCTGTGCGCGTCGCATGTGTCCGTGTGTGTGTCTCTCTCTCGGGGGGGGGAGGGGGGCTCATTGTGCTGCCCTGATCGAGCGGTGGCAAGTGATTTGAAAGGAAGAAAAGGCTCCGAGTCATCGCACTAAAAAAAGAAAAGAAAAGAAAGAAAGGCGAGGGCGGCCGAGGCAGAATAAAAGGAGGCTGGGCTGCTTTGCATTGGAGAGCGGGGCGCTATTGAGGAGCCGGTGAAAAGTGGTGTTGTTTTCCACTCGTGCATGCTCCAATCGGTGGAGTATATTAGAGTCGGGAGCAGGCGGCTGGAGCAGCAGCAGCAGTCTCGGCGCGAGCAGCAGCGTGCAAGGAGGCGGCATGCCCTTACCCCGGCGACCCGCCCTCGCCCCTCTCCTCCTCGCCTTGCTATGTCTGCGGGGAAAGGTACGTGAGCGCCAGCGCCCGTGGGGCTGGAGCTGCGGCCGCACGGGCCAGCCCCCCGCTTTCGCCAGGCTTTGCACCGGGGTGGGCAGGGAGGGGGGGTGTCTTCCTCCAGCGGGTTCCCCAGGTCGCCCCGAAACGCGCCCTTTCTGTGCAAACAAACCAACCCACCAACCTAAAAATCCTTAACCAATATGCAAGTGCTGCAGACCAGGTGTTCGGGACTCCTGTAGTGAGATTCAATCCCGGCTTGTGGGGTGGGGGAGCCGGCCTTTAGCAACATGTAATTGCTGCTCATCTCCCCGTTTTGATTAAAGAAAGCCCCTGAATTGGCACAAGTCACCCCTGAAGAGTTGTTGCTTAACCACGTTCATTGCAATCTTTCCTCAAGGCTTCCGTGCCTCCGTGCTGGCTGCGTTTTAAAATCTTAGCGGTGGCACCTGGTTTTGAGGTCCCTATGTTACAGCGCTGATACACCCCCCCACCCCCATTTAATTGGACTCCCACCGACTTTCAAGCCGGTGCTCTGGTTCCCCGAGGGGTTTCCTTTGCAGTGCCCCCGGCAGGCGTTGGCGATGGGGCTCTGGTCTGGAGTATCTGGGAGATGCCAGTGTGGCGCTTCGCAGTGTCCGTAACTCGCTTATACCCCGCTCCGTTTGGGACTGAATCCCCCCCCCGTGCCTGCGCTCCCTTGTCACAACCGGTGACCACTTTCTCTCCCCCCCTGGCTTGGGCTGAACAGGTGACTCGAGCGTCCGGACACTTCGAACTGGAGATCTTATCCATGCAAAACCTCAATGGCGAATTGCAAAACGGGAATTGCTGCGATGGCCCCCGGAACCCCGGAGATAGGAAGTGCACGAAAGACGAGTGTGATACGTATTTTAAAGTTTGCCTGAAGGAGTATCAATCCCGGGTCTCTGCTGGCGGCCCTTGCAGCTTCGGCTCCGGATCTACGCCGGTCATCGGAGGGAATACCTTTAATTTAAAAAACAACCGGAATAACGAAAGGAACCGGATTGTTCTCCCGTTCAGCTTTGCCTGGCCGGTGAGTCAATATCCTGCGGCGGGGGAGGGGTGCTCCAAGGTGCTCTGCATGGGGAAACCTGTTTCTCGGAGTTGTCATACGGGCATGGGGGTCTTGTGAAGTCCGTGTGGGGGCCTAGTGGGGGGAGTGGATCCTGTCTACAAAGAGGAAAGGGAGCCCCCTAACCCGACCCTGTTAGTGCCTTACAAATCAGATCCAGGTCTAGCTGGGTCAAGGGAGCAAACCCAGGCTCTCTGCCCTTTACAGCACCAATAAGGCTCTTAAGAGTTATAAGGTCAGAAGTTCACTCCCCCCCCCCCCCTTTGCCAGTTAAGGCTTGTGCAGCAGCCAAAAGAGTGGCGGGCCGGGGGCTGTCCAGTGATCCCATGTGAACAGTGCGTGTCATGCCTGGCTCCCTTCCCTGGGAGTGTTTGGGGAGGCTACCTGCTTTCCCCAAGGGAATCTCATTGCGGGCCTTGGTGTTGCTATTTGCAAACTAGCTGCCAACTTCCCAGGGAATCTTGTTACGGGCTTCAAGCAAGGCACTTGCAGACTCTGGAAGCTAAATAAAGAAAAGAGCCTGGGCTTAACTTTCCGCCTTGGTTCATTGGACTCTCTTCTCCCCCCTCGCTTCCCCTCCACCGCTGGAGAGTTGGCTCCATGTTCCTGGGTTCCCAGCACCCCTCCCTCCCCCAACAGCTGTGTTTGCAAACTCAGTGGCAGGGCAGAGACCACAAGGAGGTGGGGCCCAGGGCCATGTGCTTTGCTAGAACTGTGCTGTTAGACCTCTGGCAAAGCCTCAGTGCAGAGAGTGGGGAGGGGGCTGACTTCATTTCTGATGGTGCAATGCACATGTTGAAGTGGGTTTGACCACAATAATGTTGGCTCTTACTGGGAAGCTTTAATACGATCAGGGCTTAAATTCTCAGTGTTTCCCAGAGCTCCCCATGAACCCCCCCTTCCCCCCACGCTATGATTCTGAAAACTCCAGGGGGGTTGAAAATACCTACTGGAGCTTTGCTCCGGACAACTCCCGCCGAACTTAAGCCCTGAATATAGTCAGTTCTCCAAATGGGTCATGAAACCACTGCTTGGAGTACAACAGCTGTCTAGACAATACCCTTCCTCTTGCTATGTACCTGTAATGTGTATACTCCAGCTCTGTTAGGGTCTCCTAAACTGGCTAAGATTTTCAAAGCTGGGTGTTTAAATTTAGACTTCTCCACCGCGCCCCCCCCCCCCCCCCCCCCCCCCCCCCCCCCCCCCCCCCCCTCCCCCCCCCCCCCCCCCCCCCCCCCCAGGTGCTGTGAAAGCATAGCTTCACTGGGCCAGCTAAGTGGTAAGCATTGCTCAGTCAGGCCATTCTAACCTAGATGCCTTAATATGGCTTTAGGAGTCTGACCTTGGGCAAGGAAAGAAAGTAAAGTGCTCTTAACTGTCTGCTGGGCCTGGGAGAGGAGGGAGTGTCCTTTCCCATCCCCAACCCCTACCCTTGCTGGTAAGACTGAAGCCTATGTAAGCTTTCCACCCTCTCCCAAGCTTGGCCCTTCCCCATGGGATAAGAACCGAAGGAGTCCCTGGATCACCATCTCAGTCCCTCCCCCTTCTTCCTCCCCCCAATTGTAGTGCAGGCACTGACTCCATAATCTCAAAGCCGGCAGCCAGCCCTGCGTTCTGAAAATGCCTGTGTTGCCTCCTACCTGCCTTTAGTGCAGTGGTTCTCAAACTTTTGTACTGGTGACCCCTTTTACAGAGCAAGCCTTGAGTGTGACCCCCCCCCCTTATAAATTAAAAACACTTGTTTATATATTTAACACCATTATAAATGCTGGATGCAAAGCGGGGTTTAGGGTGGAGGCTGACAGCTTGCAACCCCCCCGTGTAATAACCTTGTGACCCCCCCCCGAGGGGTCCCGAACCCCTGCTTTAGAGAGTGTCAGGTTGGGGATTTTTGTTTCTCTACCAAGAACTGAAGGCTGCAGGGGTAAACCCAAGCCCATGTTTTGAAGCATTACGAAGTACAATAGTATAGTTTGCACAACTGTGGTGGAAGTGTAAGCTCTACTTTTTAAAATAGATAAGTTTTATCTCATTTCAAATATGCCATTGAAAGGATCAAGGGTTTTGTAAAAATCTGTGGTATCTGAAGTACTGCTAGGGGCTGTGGTGCTTCTGCTCTGGGCTCTGATATTTTCACAAAGGTCTGATTCATCTAGGGTGGTTTTTATCTTTTTTTTTAAAAAAAAAAACCACCTCAAATGTGTTGAATTTTTAAGATCATTGGTAACTTGTTCACAGATGTGCAAAAGATGAAGGCGTTAAAAAACAACCAGCACCCTGACTGCATATATTAGCTGGTCTCCACTTAGTGAAAGAATTGCTTCTATTGTCCTGTTAGCTGGATCTAATCAAGCCGGGGAATCCAAGGACAGTAGAAAACCATCTTTGCACCATCTCCTCTCAAAAGTCTTTTCGATGGTGTGAGGTTAGAAGTGCTGACTCCTATGCTAGAACTCTAATGAATTGTTTCAGACCCTCCACAGAAAACAAGCTGTTCTAAGACTGAAGTGATCACCTACTTGTTCACTTATTCAACCTGCTTTCCCTTCCATGGGGAAATGGTGGTTACTACTAGCCATTGTGATTCTTAAAACATTTGAACAAAGGAATACTTAATGTGGCAAAGCTCTTGTTTGGACTAAAATTAGGTATGCAAACTATTTCAAGAGACCCTACATTTTTTTAAGATAGGAACAGAATATTGAATCACTTTTAATGTGGTGCTAATGTGACTCTGAAATGGAAACTTTGGTCCTACTCAATTCAATTACCACATTTATGCTTACTTTAAAACACTATTTTCTCCCTATCTTAAGCGTGAGGACAAAACGTTTGTCTTGTAACAATTTGTCAGATACAGATTTGACTTGTATCCACCAGATTGAGAATTGCATTGATGGTTAACAGAAGGCAGCGCTAAGCGTTAATCATATTGGCAATTCATAGTCGCCTCTGAATATGCATCAGTTCTGTTATCTTTCTGTTTGAGGAAGGGCTTTTCTTGGACATTCCTGCTTTAGTGAGTAACATCAGGAAGCCTTGTTGCCTTGACTACACTTTTTTTGACATCTATTTTTTTTTTCCCATGCCAAACTGCTTCTTTGTGCCTTCTGTTGAAAATAGTTTTAAGACATTTTTAGATCTGTAAAGATTTTTATACACCAGGCAGGGTTTTTAAAAAAAAAAAAAAAAAAAAAAATCCAAGTTTGCGCTGATCACTTTAATTCTTAGACTCCGTTCCTAAAATGAACATAGATCTGAAGTGCTGGAACTCGCCTTCTAAGAACATGGCGCGATTGGCTGTTGTGTAGGTTTTGATCTGTACCCTTGTGAGTAATGGGAGTGAAGATAGTGGGCTGTAAATTCATTTAAGTGATTGGAGGCTTGAATAAGTTGCTAGGCAACAGGGCAATGGACCAGCATGAAGGAAATAAAGAGTACATCCAGAAAGCTGCACCTGCAGCCGTAAGCCAAA
Organism: Terrapene triunguis; assembly: GCF_002925995.2. Classification (NCBI taxonomy): domain Eukaryota; kingdom Metazoa; phylum Chordata; order Testudines; family Emydidae; genus Terrapene; species Terrapene triunguis. The sequence continues at coordinate 9,247,785 of NW_020664483.1, read as the reverse complement.
GAATGCGCAAATTGTAATTCCTCTTTAAAAATACAACTATACTTTTAGCTAAATGCACAATTCAAGTCCCGGGAACTTCCTTCAGAACTTTGTACATCCATTAAACCTGTAGGGAAGCTTCAAACCCAAACCGTCCATGTTCCTTGCGTTGAAGTTTGTCTTTGCAGGTTATTGAGCATAATTCTGCTGTCATAAATGGTCAGTCAAAATCCAAAAGGATTAACTTAGAATCAGCTATAAGAAGGACTGCAAAATCTCATGGCTTCTCATGCTTTAAAGGAGCCCTGCATTCATTCAGCAAACAAAGTTCCGCACTGATTGTGTTTATGCAAAGAGATACCTTGGGGTTCATTGAGGTTGTAAACATGAGGCAGGTCAAAGTTGGCCTCCTCTATGGTGCCCATAGCTCAGATTTCAAACTGCGTGTTGATCCTGAAAAATTAAATTGTGATCCTTGTAATCATTTAATGTTGGCACAATTGTGTCAAGGCACCAAGAATCTGAGGTGCAAAAACCTCTAAACTGCTTCACTGCAAAACTTAAACAAAAGTTTTGGATTTCCTATGTTTGTTTCACCCTTTGGCTAAGAAAACAGTCTTTTTATCAGCAAAACTTATGCCTGTTCCTGAAGATGTGAAAGAAACTCTCTGGACTGGCATTACATATTTTCTTCTTGTAGCCACTAGCCAGAAATATAAAGACTTTTTTTTTTCTGGTTATAGGTTTTAACAGATGTGTGTAATACCAACATCCCTAATTTTAGGTAGTGCCCCTGTCCAGGGAAGAACATATCCACGTTGGAAAATGTGTACCACTTGAATTATTTGTAAACAGTGCTTTTCCCCCATCTGAGTGCCATGGTTTGAATGGGCACGGTTATCCAAAATGGAGTGTGTGTATTAAATGACATTCTGGAACATAACTGGCATCCAAATTCAAACTTTCCTAGGACTGTAGAGGAGTGATGTGTTTTTTGAAAAAGGTACCTCTTCCACTCCTAATCTATCCCTTCTTTAGGGACTCTTGTGTTCCAATCCAGTTTTGGATTTCACCTTCAATTTGAATCCATTTTATTATAGTGCCTATAGCTGGAGCTGTCCATAAGTAAATCAGTCCCACTAACTATTTTCTGTATGCAGGTTTTTAATTTGTTCTTGATTAAAATAAAGGCTTGTTCTAGCTGACTTCAGTGGGAGCTGAATTGGGCCCAGGGTAGCCCTCCTTAAAGCATATATGGAAGCTTCTTTAGATAGCATACATTCGGCACGGTCATCTCATAACTTGTGTAGCTGGATGTCTGACTTTGTATTGCATAAGACTTGATACCTTTTGGGTTAGCTTTCCTCAGGTTAATTAGACCCTTATGTCCCTTTATTTTATTATGGACTGAAGATTAGAGTGCAAGAACAGTAATTCTTCTTGCTATTAAAACTGATGATGCGGTTCATTACATGAGATGCAGCTATTTTGTGTCTCAACTAGAAATTAGTTTTTAATAAAAACGAGATGCAGTTTTCCCAGGCTCAGGCCTAAAAATCCTATGGCACCTGTGGGATTTAGCTACAGTTCTTTAATACACTTTAAAAAAACCAAACAAACTGGGAACAGCATTGGTCTTAAAAACCCTGAATTCACACTTAGTATAGAATCACTGGCATTGAGGGGCTTTTAGAAAATGCCACTAAACCAGTAACCTACATGCATCTTATAGATGGGGAAAGCTGTCGAAAGAAAACTGAGTGGTGTTAGTGTCTTGTTACTGCATGGAACTCGTGATTCTGTGGTCACTGCTCAACAGCATCAATTACACTCATTACTGTTGTAGTATCCCGAAGAAACTGTAAAATGTGGATAGAGGTGGTTAAAGTGGCTTGTAACTAGTCAAACATTGAGTCCTTTACCAGCTCAGCCCAGTTTTTATGCACTTGGGTAATAAGTAGAAAGGCCTCTTGTTCAGGCTTGCTCTGTGTGAACCTGACTGTTTTGCTTGGCTGGCTACTAGGTATTTTCTCTATTAACCTTGCCACCCTTTTGTAACTGGTGCATTTAATTATCACTGGGATGCTTTAAACAGGTAGGGAGAAGGACAAGAATAGTGGGTAATCTTATTGGGGAGGGTTTAAAGTGACCATTGACATCTTGGCCTACTTACTGGGTCTTTTTGGTGACAAGTGAGAGCTTTGTGAAAAAATAACCTTGTAATCAGATAAGGCACTGATTAAAATGCTATTGTAATATTCTGCCCCCTGCCGCTGAGATTTCCCCCCTGCTGCCCCCCAAACTGAAGTCTGTTAAAATTGAGATGCCATAGTTTTTTAAAGATCTTTTTCTGGCGCATTGTTTGGTTAGTGCATTCTAGTGCTGTGATTAGAATACATTGTAGTCCGGCCACCCAGACGGAGGCATTGCCTGCTAATATTAACCAAGAACAATAGCGTGGCCATACTGACTGCAGTGAGGATTACAGGACATAATGGGGCCTATCCAAAAATAATGCTAATACAGGACAAGCAACAGGAAGCAGCAGTAGACTCAGCGGAGTTCGGCTCCCAGACAAACCATGGACTTACTTCACACAATGGCAACTTCAGCACATTATGTATTCACAGGATACTCATTATTCCAGCAGGCTTGCCAGATCCGAGATCAGCCTGGCTTATTGGATGCAGCACACATAGTTTGGATAGCGGTAATTTTGTGTCCTTCATCGTTTGGCAGGAGGACAGCTGTATCACAGAGAAGTTCTTGACTGGTTTGGCTTGTGCTGTCAGAGAGAGAGGCTCCTGGCAGCTGCTAATGTAGCTACATTTGTTTGTATGGCCCATTCTTAATGTGGCAATCAAGTGTTTTTACCTCTCAGCAGAGAGGAGACGGGGCAAAAAGTTGCTCTATCAAGAGTGAAGTGTGCTATCACATGGGCACATTGTGATTGGTCCTCAGATGTGCTGCCCTGTGTGTGGAGTGTGTTAATGTAACCTTTGAAGTTCTTGAAAGCCATGGCCTATGGGAGGTGAGGTTACTGCCTGTATAAACAAAACCGGAGTGGCATCCAATGCCATCTTGGGTACACAGAGTAAAACTTGTAGGGTTATGTTTTATGTAGGAAGGCCCAGCGAGAAGCTTGCAAGCTACCTTGTGTTCAACAAAGGAGACGAGTCTCTCTCCTCTTCCTTCTCCTGCTGAAGGGGCCATCCAGTAAATATGTCCAAACCAGTAATCTTCAGCTTTGAAGAGCTGCTCTGTCGACAGATGGAGCAGGAACTAACGGGATGGCCCCGATGTGATCAGGTGTTCGTGTGGTGTCGTCTTGACTCCGTGTTGTCATGTGGTGATGTGGCACCACAGTGAGAACCTTGCTGAGCAATCTGAGGAAGTGGTATTGTGGCTAGCTGTAAATCTGTTCTGGGCTCTGTCTGTCTGTCTCGCTCTCCCCCTCCACCCCCTAGAGGTTTTAAAATGTTCCTCATTTCTTTCTTCCCTGCCACGCCCCCTTCTAGCTAATGGGCGGAGTTGCTGCGGCTCTCCGCTCACTGTCTCCTGTTCCAGCGTGGAGTGCGTAGGGACTGGCACGCTGCCTGAGACCCAGGCAGAGCGAGAGGGGAGTTGCAAGTCAGGCTTGTCTTCACATGTGGCTGTCAGGGCACAGGTTGAGCATTGCTGTGGTTAACCTGATTTCCCTGTTTGACAGAAGAGAAGCATGTACAAAAGTCAGATTGGACTTCCCGCTGCTCGTCGCGAAGCATGCGAAACACTGAATCGGCAGGTGTCTTGGGTGGTTAACTCTCTAGGACAGGAGTCGCAACCCCCAAAGGGGGGATATCCCTTCACAAACGACAAGGACGTTCCTCTGCTGCTCTGTCCGGTTGGATCACTATTCTTCATGTGGGGATCAAGATCCCAAAGGGTCTAATGATTTTTTTTGGGGGGGGGAGGGAGCTTTAAAGGAGCTTGCTTCCCCCCCAAACCCCCCGCCAGTCCTCAGCACCTGCCTTCTGAAAATCTGGCCTCTTTAAGCTGTTTCAGTTTTGGCCCTTAAAATTTAGTCCCCTGTGAAAACATTGACACCTATTTCTTCCAAAGATTTCTCTGCTTTTTAAACCCCTCCTGGATTATGCATCCATTCTGGCTGTGACTTAAAACACTGAATAATCTGAAGAGGCAGCGTTATCCTGTCACACCCTCACAAGTGACCACCAATGACAGATTTAAAGGGTCATGAAAGTTCTTCATGGGTTCTGTCCTCTACAGATCAGGAATAAATATGGTGCTTGTTGGCTTAGAACTGCCCTTACAGTTCTCAAAACTCTTTGGTTTCACTTTGCTATCTAACCAACCTCCACAAATGTATTTCGTGCTCCCTATACTACCTACCATAAGCCCAGCTATTTTAACGATCTCCTAGCTTTGGTAAACTCGTTCAGATGTGACCATGATGGTATATTTGTAACATGTTCTTGGTTTTGATTAAACCATGAGTGTGTGAACATTCTGCAAACTAGTGGCTTGAAGTTCCTTTCTAGCATGAGACCAAAGCTGGCTTGAATCTTTGCCTTCTGCTCAAGATCAGATTTATAGTGGCTAATTGGGTGTGACTCCATCATAGTTCACTGCTGATTTGCTGCCTGGTACCTTGCTTTGATGGAATAAGGTGCGTGATGTGGAATTCTTGTGTCTGGATGTATATTTATTCAAAGATGTGCAGAGGTCAGTTGTGGGCATGGGAAAAATTAAACCTCCATGCTGTAAGTAGTCATTCCTGAGATATCTTAACTGTTGATCTGTAAAGTGGGGATGATGGGCACCTTTTAAAATAGTCTAACATCTCAACACTATGTAGTCTTTGCAGAGAAATTCCTTATCATGGGATGGTCAGATTAATGCAATCATCTGATTGCATCTTAGGGGGTTTACTACCTTTGTTTTTTTGAAACTTAAAAAAAAAAATCTAGTTGATAAACTTCCTTGAGCACAAATTTTTCACTTGTCAGGGAGGGCACAACCAAGTGGATGAAATGACATTTCTCTTCCAATCATAAAATATGGCTGTCTTTAGCTAAAAAAATTTCTGTAAAAATACTTGCAAAGGTAGATTTTTATTTATTTATTTATTTTTTTTTGGAGGGAGGAGGTTGCCCTGTTAAGTGTTGTTTTAAATGAAGCCCTGTGGTTTGTTTGAAAATTGGTTACACAGGTATGTGGCAACAGTAGCTCTTAAAGCAGGGATTCTGCCTTTCCTTTCCTCGAGGGTGGATTGTGTTGGTAAACAAGCCTAAGGATTAAGCAGGGACTGTTGCTATGTGTTCAGACGGAACATCTTTCAAAACAATTATGCAAGGCCAAAAGGAAAACATCCTTAACTTTATTGAAATAGTGCAAGTTGTTGTCATAATTTATTCTCAGTTGTAGCATAATATTTTTGCAAGCTTGCTGTAACATGTCACGCTCTCTGTTTTGGGTTTGGCGGTGTTGTAATTAAACAGAGGAGGAGAGGTGACGGTAGCCCTGCCACAAGTGAAATGAAATGCACATTTAATTATGTCTCAGGAATTTTTACCTCTGACTTGTGTGGGAAAGCCTCCTAAAGCTGTTTCAGAGCATTTCCTCCAAGTTGCAAGGCTTTTCCCAGAATAGTAACAAATAATGTGTAACTTTATTGATGAAATATTAACCAAAAATGGTTAGGGCCGATCTATACTTTGCTGGGAAGGTTGGGCACATGTCTTGGCTTGCCCAGCTTTGCTTGCTTTTTCAAAGCATTTTCCCACAGTTATCAGTGAACGAAATGGAATCTGAGTCTGCTTTGAATATGAAACGTATTTAGGCTAGATTCCAAGCTAGTGTCCATCACAAACGAGATTTTTTTTTTTCTTTCTTCATTCAAAGGCTGCATGCTGTGTCCAGTCGTGAGAAATTAGTTGGCTTTGACTTTTTGGGGGGAGGGGAGGCCGGGAGGGGTTTTGAAGTCTGCCTGATGCATACACCTTGCAGCTATAGTCTTTTTTTTTTATAAACGGGGTTTTGTTTCTGGTAACAGTATTTAATTGCTACATGCGACTCTCTTTACAAATGGACTGATATGTACTGCTGGCAAGAATAGAAGTCAGTGTGAGAAAAAAACCCACATGACTCTCAACTTCTCTTGCACAAGATTCTAACTTGTGCATCGTTTTTCACACACCCTCGCTCCAAATGTTTAGACTGACATCTGACTAAATCAAACACACCACCTCTGTTTCCTTTTTTCTAAATTCTTAACCTTTTGACTCTTTAAAAATCTGTATCTAAGCCTAGACACTCGGTAGCATGACCGTATTGGGAAGGACGGGGGATACAGAATCAGGCTAGAACATAGCCTAATAAAGGTGGGGAAAGTTCTAATGACTTTTGTTCCTGAGTCAGGTTTGACGATAAAGGGAGCTTAGCTGTAGGATCTGGCATATTTCTAGGCTGAAGCAGTCTCTTTGGTTAGTGGAGCTGCTGATCGTTATTATGGGAATGCTAGAGACCTGATTGGCAGATTAGTATGTCTATAAATGTGACACATAGGTGCGTACTACTTCTCCCGCTTCCCTAATTCTTCCAAATAGTATGATCCGAGGCTTTGTTTGACAGAGCCTCTCCCTCCCCACCCCCTTCCGAGATTCATCAGTTCTTGCCTTAGTTACCTGATACTTGTGGGAGCAGTGACGGCCTAGTGCAGACAAAGCTTTCAAAGGGGTGCTGAAAAGCAAAGCCCTCTAGAGATTGCACTGCCGAGGCCAAGCAGAATAATCTTTGCAACACCCCTTGCTTTCAGGATGGAAAAAATGTCGGGATCTAAAACAAAATACAAAGCAGAAGTTTTGTAACTAAAACTCTCTTCAAGCAGCTGATTAGTCGTCCCCCCCCCCCCCCCCCCCAACAGTGTGCATTTTTGCCAAACTTGCTAAATTCTAACTTACAGCATCGTGTCAAAAGCTGTACTTCCTGGTTAAGTACATAAGATGCATTAGTGATGACCAAGATGAGCAATTCAAGGTGAAAGGTCTCAAGTCAGACTGGATAAGGTGACTTAAGAGGTTACAAGAGGATCACGTTTGTCTCGAGTATAATCTGTTGCCTATTTAGGTTTTCAATGGATACAGTCTCAAGTGAGAGATGGCGATTTGATTTTTATTTTATTTAAAAATGCTTGCTTTTTTGAAAGCTGCTATTTGAGGTACAGTACTAATATATTTTTGTTTTGCAGCGATCCTATACGTTGCTTGTTGAGGCATGGGATTACAGCAATGACACTGCTAGTAAGTATTCATTCCTTGGTTTACTCATTCAAAACTCCTCAATCAGCTCTCTGCTGAAAGGCTTTTATGTGAACGGGGCTAGTTTATGACCTTATTCTTCCACAAATTGAGGGTGGGACTTCTGCTGGAGCTCTGCTTATAGTTCTAAAGCACCTTGCAGGGATCTGGAGCGCAGACCGCAGAGTCTGGGTCTATGATAAGTGAGGATAAGGTACAGCCTACATCAGTTCTAGGGAGGGGAAAAATCCAAGTAGCAATGAGGGGTACAATTTTTAAAAGCGCTTAAGTCCCCTTTTTAAAAAACTACTTGAGTACCAGGAACCTAAATCCTCTTGACTGTCAATGGGATTTAAGTGTCAGTCACTTAAGCACCCTTGAGAACTTTTTCCTAGGCTACACATCACTTCTAAAAGCCACAGTGAGACTTATTGTAGTCATTATCCAAATGATTTTAGAATGATGAAAGATGAGAAACTGGTGGTAGTACTTGTTTTTCTTGGGCGGGGGGGAGAATAGGTTCTCTATCTAGGGATTTGTATTCAGGAACTGAAAATATGTAGCAGACACCACCTGATAAAGTTGGCTGAAACATGGGGGATGTGTGAGGGGGAAGATCTTCCCCTGGAATGTCTTTGTTTGGTCAATTTCTTTGTCCTTGTGTGGTCAGTTTCGGCTTTACATACTAGTCAGAGGAAGCTATAAACCCCAATGGCTCGTGAGCTGTGCTGCTGATATCCAGCTGTCACTGGGGTGTGTATACCTATAATTAAATGTTAATATTCACTGTATAAACTACACTAAATTTAGAAGTTCAGGCTTTCGCCTCTATTGTAGTTCCTTCTCTGGACTCCCATGCTGCTGTTGTCAGAAGCAAAATTGCTTATTGTGTCAAGGAGTTGGAAATGCTCTGCCAAATGTTGCGAAGAAAATACCAGACCTTCTGTCCACCAACCTGATGTCTGTGCCCCCTTTCCACCCCGCAAAATGCACTGAGCCCTACTTGAACTGTGAAGACAGAAACTACTTAAATCATCCACAGCTTGGGACTGGAATGGGCTCCAGACGCAGCATGGTAGAGGGACCCACAGATGTGTGTGACGTGCTAAAGCCCTACTCTTTCAGTTAAATCTGTAGGGGCAAACCTCTGTGCCAGTGTGGACCCCACAGAGGCTGTGCCTGGGCACAGGGATCCTCTGCACAGATCAGATTTCAGGAACAGGCTTAACTTTCTAAGAAGTCCCACTAGTTCCACAAATTAAGAAGGTCACACGTAACAAAACTCATGAAAACTGCCAATAAGTGACACCCATGCTCTCCCTTCCTGTCTATGGCCTGGTCTATGCTGGGGGATGAGGGGGATTGATCTAAGTTAAGCAACTTCAGCTACGTGAAGAATGTAGCTGAAGTCGGCGTACTTAGATCGACTTACCGTGGTGTCTTCACCACGGTGAGTCGACTGCTGCCGCTCCCCCGTCGATTCTGCCTGCGCCTCTCGCCGAGCTGGAGTACAGGAGTCGACGGGAGAGAGTTCGGGGGTCAATTTATTGTGTCTAGACTAGATGTGATAAATTGACCCCCGCTGGATCAATCGCTGCCCGCCGATCTGGCGGGTAGTGTAGACCTACCCTATGACTAATGACACTCTGATAGAGCGGCATGCATGATTTGAAGTCCAGGATCACTGCTCAGGGAACCTTTCGGCCTTGGTTGCACAAACTTTATTCAAGGGGAAAAATATCTATAGGTGCTTCTATAGTGGCAGTGTCAAATTATAAACGGAAGAGGTCTGCATTTAAAATGAAGGTCTTGTTTACAGTAAGATTGCAGGTTTTTTTTCAGCCTGGATCTCTGCCATTTCTACTATTATTGGAGCTCATCTTTTTTTCATGAAACAGACTTTCCAAAGCTTCACAATGAATCCTTTCTTTGCTCTAATCTTCTGGAAGCAAAATTGTCTTCAGAGAAAACTGCCTCATGGTTCCTCCCCCCCACCCGCCCAAACAGCATGTTTGACCCAGTGCAGACTTGGTCTTGCATGTGTTCCTGATTAAACTCTCTCTCAATAGCTTTACCATTGTATATTTTTAATTGGGTCATCTAAGTGACCCTACTGCACAAACACTGCCTCCTTTCTGGAGTGTCACCACCTTGCTGACAGTAGACTCACCCATCTTTAAAGGAGATCTCCATAGAATTTTTAACAGGGAATGCTAAGCTTTCAATAAAATTCTTTAATAGTTAAAATTCTGTAGGCTTCTACAGCATTTCCTATGCAACCCAAATAGTTTAATTTCATTAAATTCTACTGGACTTTTTTTTTCCTTTAGGGCTGTTGGAAAAAGTAGGACATAGTATCATTGTGTCCTGGACACTGCTCTAACAGGGTTCATTGTTTTAATGGCATATGACAGACCTGATGGAAATTTGGTCATTTAAAAAAAAAAATCTAGACTTGACCTTCTCTTCTCTGTATCCTTGTCTTCCCCACCAGCAGTTTTGCTGTATCCCATGTAGCACTTAAGGTGAAACCGTGGCTCCATTGGGTATGTCTACACTGCAATTAAAAACCTGCAGCTGGCCCGTGCCAGCTGACTCGGCTCACCGGGCTTGGGGCTGTTAATTGTGGTGTAGATGTTCAGGCTCGGGCTGGAGACTGGGCTCTAGGACCTTGCGAGGTGGGAGAGTCCCAGAATGTCTACAGTGCTGCTAAACAGCCTGATCTCAGCAAGCCGGAGTCAGCTGGCATGGACCCGCCATGGGTTTTTAATTGCAGTGTAGACATACCCATTGAAGTCCAAGGGAGTTTGACTTCCATGGGGCCAGAATTTAACCCAGAGGTGTTCTTAGCTTTGTCCTGGATTAGGTTCCAGCTCACTACCATTGTCTGTTGTTGCTTCATCAATAAAATAAATGGAGCTGACAAGGGGTATGGCCAAGTGCTATTGTAGCTTACTAGTATTGGTTGCATGTGAATTCAAGTCAAGCATAAGAGGCTTCAGCATCATGTAAATTAAACCATAGCTGGAAGATGTTTGGAGGCCAAGATTTTAAAAAGTGACCAATTTTGGTGGCCAAAGACACCTTATGGTGCCTACCTTTTCTGAGGGTGGGTGCTCAGCAGTTTCTGAAAATCGGGCCCCTACAAGGCATCTCAAGTTGGATACCCAACATTGCTGGTCACACTTGAAAACTGAATCATAGAATATCAGGGTTGGAAGGGACCTCAGGAGGCCATCCAGTCCAACCCCCTGCTCAAAGCAGGACCAATCCCCAGACAGATTTTTGCCCCAGATCCCTAAATGGCACCCTCAAGGATTGAACTCACAACCCTGGGTTTAGCAGGCCAATGCTCAAACCACTGAGCTATCCCTCTCCCACCCCTCCCAGTTTTTTTTTTTTTTTTTTTTTAGAACTTTAGCTGCACCACCCCAAATCAAAAAGAAATATTAATAGCTCTGCAGCTTGGCCAAACACTGCCTGAACCCTACCAGCTCTCTGGTGCTAAGAGCTTTAATATCGTCAGAAGGCTTCTCTCTTCCACCTCAGCAGTTGCCAATTGGTTAATGTTTCCTCTAACCCCTTTATCAAAGCTTGGGATCCCAAGTCAGAGGTCATCAAGGGAATTATGAAGATCATGTTCTCTAGGCTGGCTGGCTTCATTCTTATTACTTAGTGTGAGCTCCTTATTAATCTGGTGTGGACTGGGAGTAGGACGACTGTGGTGTCCTCTCCTGTGCTTCCAGGTGGGACTAGGGGGAGGGTGGGGAAAGAATACAAGGAAGAACATGGCATACTTGATTATGAAAATGCCTTTGCTCTCTGAGTGATGGCTATTGGCAGGTGTTGATCAGGGTCATGTATGCCCACATGAGCTCTCATCAGGAATGACGTGTGCAGTATTACTGTGACCTGTATCCAAGAAAGATACTTTAATGGTAACCAAAAAAGACCAACTCCAGTCATCTTTATTTCATGGTAAAATTGAATGCACTAAGGGCCTGATCCAAAACCCATTGTATTCATGGGAGTGTTGCCATTGGGTTCAGCAGGCTGTGGCTAAGGGCCTAAAGGACTAAGCAGTTTGAGTGAAACCTGGCAGAGCTACCTATCTGTGCAACAAATACATGCTCCCAAATGATATGGTGGAGGCAAGAAGAGGGGAGCTCTGTACCATTTTTTGAAGGAAACACGGCTTTCTGGTGCCATGGAGTGAAACGGGTGTGAATATGTGAAGGAACAATTCTCAGCTTCAAAAGCCAATCAGTTCTATAATCCTGCTGGTAAGCTGACTCTGCTATCACTAGCCTCTTCCTCACTCAGCATGAACAGATGAAAAGGCACCGGACTGGGATTGGGCAGAGCTGTGCTGCGGACTCAATGCATGCCCTTGGCAAAGTCACTTAGACCCCCAGTTCAGCAAGGTACTTAAGCATGAGTGTATCTTTATCTGTTGAGTAGTCCCACTGAAGACCAACAGATATGTATGGGCTTAAGTACTTTGCTGAACTGGAGACTAATTTTACAGAAATAAGCTCACAAGATATTCCTTGATCCCAACAGAATTGCGTTCAAGCTACAGTGTTGTACTGATGCAACTATACTAGTTTGAAATCAGCATGGTTAAAGCAGTACAAAAACTGTCTGTTCATAAATGGGGGGGGGGGGACCTACATTATAAATTACTCATAGTTCTGAAAAATGAGTTGGAAAGAAAACATTTTTAAAACAAAGTAAATAAGAAGGTGGTGCCATTAACTCTAAACTGTAAAAATGCAATAGACACTGGACTCCTGAACCCAAGAATACCATGACCGTTTAAACCCAGATCAACAGGCTTCTCTGGTGGGATAGCGAATACTTTGATTTATTTGGCTCTCTTTAGCTAGAGATGAATTGTTACTGCTCTGAATAACCATCGTCTTGTTTGGAAGTTCCTTCTGAAAGCTAAAATGGGGCTCTCATGAACACATTTAAAGAGGTTTAGAAAGAAAATAGCCCATGTCTTAATCAGCTTTGCAAAAGTTTTATTCGCCTTCAAGTCTGCGTTATGTAAAGTCCCAAACTTTAAGTGTTGAAAGAACAAGTAAATGTTTTGATTCATTTTAATTCTTAAATGTGATAGTCCTTCAGATAGAGCATTCGAACACACTAGTGGCAAAGGGCCCTTCTAGCTAGAATTTTTCTGACTCTGGATTATGCTCCCATATACAGAAGTCTGGCCTGGTACTTTATTTTTGTTTTTGCACTGGGTTTGCAAGGGTATTTTGGCTATTTTATGATAAACCTTCACTCTGCAGTCAAGTGCTGCTAGCAGCAGGTCGTAAGGCAGTGTCAGATCATTTTGTCACAAGACCTGGACTACAAAGTGAAATACCACAGATATATACAATGTTCCATGCGAATGTGAAATATTATTATTTCAGGCTGTGATTTAGACAGTTATACGTTTCTAACAGCCAGAAAATTTTGCTGGAACTAAATGTCAAGTACAAAGTTTAAAGTCTTTAAGGAGAGAAGGGGAAATCTATACTCCACATATAAAGCAATTTGAGTTATTTGTACAGATCTCCGTTAGGCGAGTGTCAGCTAACATCTAAAGAGCTAATTTTCACAGTATTTCCTGGCCAAAACTGAGTGAGAATCACTTATGCCAGATGTCACTAGATTTCTCATGTAGAAAACTCTTTATACCTGGCTTCCAGAAGCCTGCAAGCCTTTTGCATGTGTCTGTCCAATTTGAAAGGTTACCTTATTAGGCTACAATATTAGGGCTGGAGGCTTTCACAAATACTGTAACAGACAATACAATACTACTTGAACAAGTGGAGCAAAATGCACGATGCACCAAGCTTAGATTCCTATCCCTGTCATAGGTAGGAGTAAATGCAATTCTGTTTTCCTCCTCCATTTGCTAATCTTATGGTTCTTATTGGGAGTCTTAAATGCGAGCTATTCAAAAGGGGCAGTCAGCATTAGCCTAACTGTTCTCACTGTCATCAGTCTGGCTTCTGTTCAGTACACAATACGTGCATGTCCATTAATGGCATATAGGCTTTGGGGCAACTTTTTCTTAATTTTGGAGACCCTATTAAAGCCAGCCTACAGCAGTCTCTCGAAATCCTGTTTGTGAAACTGACTTCTATCCAGTTCAGATGACCAACAAAGCGTTAACCTCCCCTTCACTTCTGACTTCTAGATCCTGATAGCCTTATCGAAAAGGCATCGCACTCTGGTATGATCAATCCGAGCCGTCAGTGGCAGACTCTGAAACAAAACGCAGGCATTGCCCATTTTGAGTACCAGATCCGTGTGGCTTGTGATGAGCATTACTATGGCTTTGGCTGCAACAAGTTTTGTCGACCGAGAGACGACTTCTTCGGCCACCATACCTGTGATCAGAACGGCAACAAGACTTGTCTGGAAGGCTGGATGGGGCCAGAATGCAGCAAAGGTTTGTAACTAGTTTTGAAGGATGTACTGATAATGGTCTTGGATAGTTCAGTGGACATGGAGCACTTAACCTCAAGGTTTCTATTCTGTTGCCTGCTAATGTCAGCCCGATTCCTAGAGGATAACCATCCACACCATTGTAACCCCTCGCTGGTGCCTTTGTTGGTAGCCTTGGCAGAGAGGCCAAGGATTGATTGGGCAAGGACTGTTCTATCCAGTTCAGGGTTAAGGTAGACTGGCTGGACCGCATACTTATTGATGCTTTCTCTGTTTTTGCAGCTACCACGGCTGCCCATGTACCCATTATATAGATAATGGATTTTATTCTATGAGACTTTCTATTTAATGGGCAGAATTTTCAAAAGTGCCTAATGACTTGTTTAAACGTTACCCAGCATCTCTTTTGAGCCCCATATCAATTCAAGACGTATTGGAATATTAGCAGGTGTCCTCTTCAATTGAGTAACATTGATTACCCACATCATAGCCTGGGGGTGAAATCTGGCCTCAATTGAAGCCGGTGGGGGTTTTGCCACTGATTTTTAACGAGACCAAGATTTCCCTTGTGGGACAGAATGTCTTGTGTGGCGCGTCCGAGCGAGCAGGAAGACGAGACCTGTCGTGAAGCTGAATGGGCAAATAAAAACCCCTTTCAGCCGCAGAGTTCCAGGCTGTCTCCTACGTGAGTGGACGTTGCGGAGTGTGTTCTCAATCCCTTAACAGTGTGAACTTGGGCAGGAGAAATGCAGAATCCTGAGCTGGAAGAATGGATTGTCAGCAAAACGTGTTTGATAAAATATATGTGTAGTTTCGATCTAGACCCATTGAAATGGTGTGTGCACACAGGTCTGGGAGAATACAGCTGGTTATTACCAAACCAATTAGCACTGCATTTTTTCGTAAGGTGAGGGAAGCGCTCCTCTCACCTGCAGAAGCAGAAAGAGAAATTCTTGTGGAACAGCATGGGGTGCAAGTTTATTAGGCACAATGGCTTCTCTGGGGTTGACACAAGTTCTGAAAACAGCATCATGTGGGATCCCTATTTACAGTTAGCTGCCTGGATGGATTTGCTGTTGTAAGGCACACCCTACATCTCTTTCCAGTAGAGTTGATATAAGAGACCTGTTAAACCTTGGCTTTGGTAGGATTACAATGCTAGCTAGAGATTAAAACATTCCCATGAGCGGGAAATGGACAGCATACTTATTGATGCTTTTTCTCTTTGCAGCTATTTGCCGTCAGGGTTGTAGTCCCAAGCATGGTTCTTGCAAAACTCCAGGAGAATGCAGGTAAATAAACTGATTTTGCTAACAAATTTGTAACCACTCATGCTGTGAATGCTGGACAAGGGAAGACGTCGAGCTGTCCAGCTATTTCAGGCAACGGCATCTTGTTCATGTCAGTTGCACTGAATAAGCTATAAATGCATCTGAGACTTTAAGGGGGGAAAAAGCAAATGGCAGCATTTATGAATTGAATGGGCTAAAAACAAATTATGGTGAATGCTTCCTAATGAGCAGTAACTAATTGCATCTGTATAAATTGGTGCAACTTGTCTTTTAAAATGGACGGCTGATTATGGGCTTTTCTGCCAGCAGTTCTAAATACAGCATTGCTTTTCTTCCTTACTCTCCCACCCCCCGCCCAGCTTTTCCCATCAATAGGCAAAAGTCAAGCATTCTTTAGAATGGGATTAGTAAAATCTCTTGGTTCTTTGGCTTTTCTGAGCCAGGCTCTGAGTGCTGAGAGGTTAATAGCGGGGATGGAATCTTGTCAGCAGACACTGATGAATGCAGAATTTTGTTGCTGTGCTTTGAAGTCGATTCCGGTCTGGGCAGGAGACAATGAAAAGCAGAGCTTAGACATAACTGAACAATTTAACAATTAGATTTTTGGAATGTCTTGAATTTATTTTTTTGTATTGGTATTTACAATAAGGGGGGAGGGATAGCTCAGTGGTTTGAGCATTGGCCTGCTAAACCCAGGGTTGTGAGTTCAATCCTTGAGGGGGCCATTTGGGGATTTAGTTGGGGATTGATCCTGCTTTGAGCAGGGGGTTGGACTAGATCTCCTGAGGTCCCTTCCAACCCTAATAATCTATGATTCTATGAATGGGGGAGGCTTATTCCCTGATCAGAGTATTGGATATTTCAACGTCGACGCTACTTAGAGACGAACTGTGTTTAGAAATTTTGTTTAACCACTGATGGTGCCCATCTAGCAAGGGAATAAGGCAGGGGTTCTCAAACTGGCGGTCGGGACCCCTCAGGGGGTGCTGAGGTTATTACATGGGGGGTTGCAAGCTGTCAGCCCCCACCCCAGACCCTGCTTTGCATCCAGCATTTATAGTGGTGAGTATATAAAGGGGGTCACGCTCAGAGGCTTGCTATGTGAAAGGGGTCACCAGTACAAAAGTTTGAGAATCACTGGAATAAGGAGCTGTGGTTTTATGTATGAAGTCATTTGGTCCAGTGACAGCATGTTACACACATCCTGCATGGCCATGGCTAAGAATGAAGATTGGCAAAATACAGAAGGTTAAAAGGAACAGAGAGCAGTTTTCATCCCTTCCTAAAGGAAGGTTTAGAAAGCACAAGTAGGAAACAAAACAATGCTACCTGACACTGTGTATTGCCTTTCCCTTGTCTGTCTTTGGGGGGGCGCTAGAGTGAGGCAAAAGAAATGACTCCAGCGGTTCTGATGTTTAACCGCATTGGTGTCAGCTAGTCCAGCTCCAAAACACCAAGCCAAGATGTTTAATTGAGGAGCCTGTTGGAGTAAATCTGATCAGAAGTATCCTTTAGAAGCGGGCCAGCTGCTTGAGGCAGCCTCAGCTGATGTACACCAAGGATTTGTGCTGCTGTCCTTGGAATAAGCAGGCCGGGCAAGGATTGCGGTCTCCTCACCAGGCATTGTTTCCAGATTTTTTTTTTAAAGGTCTTTCTCTTTCTAAGTCTCACCTCCTGCTCACTGCCCAGACATGCACTAGTGCTCTTATTTACTTAAGGTGCAACTTTCCCACACTTCATTTGCACAGTCTTAAAACAATGCTGTCCTTCTGGCGCTCCCAGATAACTTCTGCTTGCCAAGGGAGACTCATAGCTTTTCAAGTGAACACAGAAATAAGATTTGATGGTTTTTTTTTTTTTTTTTTTTCTTCCCCTCTGAAGTTTTGATGAGTCATATAGGCTGGCTGTATGTTGTAAATGCAACCAAATTAAAAAATAATGTCCCAGCACAGGCTTCTCTGGGGTCTGGTGTAACAGATGACTTGCAAACATACTTAAAATATCTTTATCCCCCTTTGAGAGTCAATCTTTTCAACACAGAACTGCCAACAAAACCAAACTTATTCATGAATCATTATCCAAGCAAAGGCACTTCACATTTCTCATGAGAAACTGCTCCATGCCTGTTATTAAATGAGAATAACTTAATGGATTTCTGTTCTGGAATTAATAGAAGATTCTTGTTGCTCTTCTTTGGTGGCTTTGGGCCAGTCCTTCAAAATGGAAGTCAGATCTCTAGCTTCTTTAAAAAGTTCATTACTGTATCTTTTGTTTAACTAAAGCAAGAGTAAAGATTTTCAGTGATTTGCCTCCATTTCCTAGCAGGGAGTGAAAGTCTGGAAAGGATGCAAATGTTTATAAAACTAAGGTGCTCTCTTGCAAATACTTGGATATAAAGTTGCATGCATGCATGCAAGGAGTAGCATTGAATTCAATGGAATTTTGCAGGTTCAGATCCTGAATTTGGTCTTTTTGCATCCTTCTCACTTTCTGTAAATGGAAAGACTTTTTTCCCCCCCCCATGAGTTGTTGGGGAAAGACTGTCTTTCTCCCCCTCCTCCCCCCCCACCCATTTTTGGTGTCCTTTGCTCACAAAGAAACTTCTGCAAGTTAAACTAACACTTTTATTTTTCATTCACATAAGAACATCAGGTGTTTCACATGGGCTTTGACAGGCTGCTGTTGAAATAGCTATGGAAAAAATTAATTAGGAGGATTTTTAGAAGGGGGAGTTAAACTTACCACTAGCTGTGGCTGATGAGCCATCACATGGAGCCCTCTAGCTTTTCCCATGAGATGGATTTAATGGTCAGAGAACAGCTCTTTTGAAAACTGAAAGCCTACCTGATTGCTGCACAAAGTTTATTTTCATAATTTAGTGATGGCTTAGTGAATAATTGCTACTGATCACTTACCGCCAGGCCCCATTAATGAAATACATTACTTTACTTTAATTAGACCCTTGACTTCACACTTAAACCCCTCAATTTCCAATATATTTTAATTCTTATGGAAAAAATAACTGTTTAAAGTCTGAAGTGCACTCACATTAAAGAAAATGTCTGACTTTCGCACAGTAAAGATTTCTTCTTCCTACCCTTTCTAAAATCAAACGAATCTCTGTAGCTTGGTGAAGATTAGTAATACTTATTAAATCCATTCTCTAGACAATAGATAAAAACTAGTTTAGACCTGGATGCAGAGTGACTAGATATTTTTTTTTTTCCCCCCCAAGTATAAACACTAGCTCTGAAGTACATTGAAAGGGAGGTGGTGTTTTTTTGGCCAAACACCAAATTATGGGAGCCTTTTAAAAAATCCCATTATCATGCATGTTACATAACTTTCTATAAAGGCTTCTACCACAGTCTAGCACAGATTAAAGGTAACTTCCTCTAAGGCTGAGATGACTTGCTTAGTGCTTTATGACTTGCCTTGCAATGGGCTCTGAGTTGGTGTTTATGGCTTGGTTTGTTTGTCTTCCTGCACACACAGTTTAGCTCGAATGCCTGGAACCTTGCATTCATGAGGCTCTCCAGATAACCATTGTTTCCCCTGACTTTTTTTAATGTATAATCCATTCTGTCAAAGTCCAGAGATTGATTTGTTGCGCACACCCACCCTCTTTGCCTCGTTTGTATGAGCCTCAGAATAGAGTAGTATTGTGATGAATGGCCCCATGCTGCTTCTCCCAGAACAGTTATTCTTTTGTGAGCAGGCCGGCTTTAGAGACCTTGGCAAAACGGCTAAAATGTTTGTTTACAAGAAACCATGAAACAAACCTTGAATGGCTTCCTCCCCCCCCCTCCACCTCCCCCAGTCTATCTTAAAACCTTGGAGTTCTGCAGTCCCTTGTAGTCTCTGGAAGTAATTCCAAGTTTTGATTCCCTGTTCTGTTTTTATTAAGGTGTCAGTACGGATGGCAAGGCCAGTACTGTGATAAGTGCATTCCGCACCCAGGATGTGTCCATGGCACTTGCATTGAACCATGGCAATGCCTCTGTGAAACCAACTGGGGTGGTCAGCTCTGCGATAAAGGTATGCTAATCTTGTAGATAGCCAAGTGTAAAGCTTGAATTTTAATGCTGTTGGACTTAGTGTCGAGAGACAGCATCCAGAAACGTGGTGGGGATTTTTGTCCTTTCTGTGTTTCTGCCACGCATCAGTTGTTAGCGTACACACTTTGCTTTCCTGTGTCCTGGCCCGCTTTTGTGCGTCGATACGTTCTATAAAGTATCTAGAGTAACGGCACAAACCCCTCGTTGTTCAAGCCTTGTATTCTGGTGCTCATCTTCTTACAGATCTTAACTACTGTGGGACTCACCCGCCTTGTTTGAATGGTGGTACCTGCAGCAACACCGGGCCTGACAAATATCAGTGTTCCTGTCCCGAGGGCTACTCAGGACAGAACTGTGAAATCGGTAAGTGCTTTGGCACAGCTGCAAATGGCAATCGAGCATTTACCCTTCCCTTTGCATTTAGGGGCGATTTTGCACACCTTGTCTGGGAAGTTTAATACTGTTACTAATGTTGGCAAAGGATATCTGATGAGCTCACAGTTGTTCCATGGTGAATGACTGATCTCCTTAATCAGACTCCGTCTAACTTTTGAGGACTTCTGTAGCTCTCTTGTTAGGGAGTGCTGGAGTTGGTAGGAGAGCGAAATTGGCTCTCACCCAAGCAGATATAAGTCACGGTATGTTGATCAGGTCAGCTTAGCATGAAAGATGATTTCCTGCCTGCTTGATACGGTGTAAAACCAAAGGGTGCTAATAAGAATAAGACAGAGTGGTGTCTTGTGTGGTGGTCCAGGCATGGAAATCTGCAGAGGGAGTGGTAGTGGTTACTGGTAATATCTTTGGGCTGTCCCCAAACTGATGTGGTTGTATGTTTGGTGCAGCGGAACACGCCTGCCTTTCTGATCCTTGTCACAATGGAGGAAGCTGCTTAGAAACCTCTACCGGATTTGAGTGTGTGTGCACGCCTGGCTGGGCTGGACCAACGTGCACTCTTAGTAAGTCATTCTTTAGGCATTAAAAAACGTATTGTAGTAAGAGGCTGTTTCTTCCTAAATATTACAAAACTTACTTATAACCACTGCATTTGTCCAGGAAGCAAACCTGTGCTTCCATGAAGCTTGCTAATACCTCTTGCAATTTTTGCATTGGTTTATTTCTTCTGACGTTGTACTGCTATTCGTGGGGCTGTTAATAAATTCAGGAAAATAATTGAAACAAACGGTCTTAAACTCCATGCTTGAGACAACTAATTACTGTTTTAACAGCTTGCCAAAACTTTGCCTCTAGAGCCTACAATAAATTCAATAGAGCAGGCCTGGCTTTCATTTACATTCTGCCCCTTCATGCCGCCCTGATGTAAATTAAAAGGATCTTCATCTAAACGAGAATAAGGCCAGAAAGCTCAGGGAAAGCATACTCTCCTCCTCATGGACAAATCCTAGTGGTGGCTGCTCCAGACGAGTTCTATCAATCCCTCCCATTCCTGCCCTTCATTTGCAGATATTGATGATTGTTCTCCGAATCCCTGTGGTCATGGAGGCACCTGCCAGGATCTCATTGATGGGTTCAAGTGTATTTGCCCACCTCAGTGGACTGGGAAAACGTGCCAGCTAGGTAAATATTGACTTGCTCTATTTCACGCTTTTCTACAAAACTGCTACTGGAGAAACTGCACAACTAGCAGCTCTGATCCTGCACACACTTTGGCACGTGTTTGACTAGAAGTCTGAGTCCATCCGTTGATGTCAGCGGGCTTACTCAGATGCTTAAAGTTCAACCTGTGTAGAGCCGTTTGCAGAATTGGGGCTAGGCCACACTCAACTCAGAATGGCTTCCTTGGTTCATTTTACTATCGATGCACCCTGGTTATTGCAGAAAACAGCTAATGATCACAACTAAGCTAACAAAGCCGTATGTAGGTATTTAAACTGCAGCTGAACCAGGGTTTGTTTTTGGGAGTTTCCGCCCCCGCCTCCTTCTCCTCCCTTTGGCTTTGTGGGAAAGTTGCTGTATCTTTTCAGCCATGTCAACTCCTCCAGACCAAGGAGTTCACAGCTGGATTCCAAAATGTGGGTGATCTCATGAAGAATGAGCTGTCTGCATTCTTTATGCAACATAGTAATCCCAGTGACCAAGCTGCAGTGCTCCTCCAAAATGCTTGATTGAGTCTCTGTTGTCTTTTGTTTTTTTAAGTTTTTCTTAATGAGTGGCTGGGTAACTATCAACTAATTAGTGTAGCCAGCATGCTGTAATTAGAGAGAAATCAAAAGGTACTTCAGAGTCTAATGTTTGATTGCCTTTTATTCCACCTTGTCTCCCTGGTCCACTCTGTACATTAGAAGCTCTTTTTAACTTTGAATGAATTCCTGATTATTGCTATGAAAACAAGATGTAGATTCCTCCCCTCCACCTCCCACATGCACTGTACCTGCAGCTCAACATTTTGATGTTCCAATTGTCTTTCAGATGCAAATGAATGTGAAGGCAAACCTTGTGTCAATGCCAACTCCTGCAGGAACCTGATTGGCAGCTACTATTGTGACTGCATTGCTGGCTGGTCTGGCCAGAATTGTGATATAAGTAAGCATCTGGACATTCTGTGTCCAGTTTCTTGATCTTCTGAAAGTTACTATACAGTCCACTGAATTGATCTTTTCAGAAAGGGAGTAGCTTGTTTGGAATGAAAATACACAGTTTTATCAAACTCATTAGTCTTTTAACATGGCTATGTTCTGATAAGGTGACTAAAACAATGGTGTGAAGTTTCACTAACTGTACTGGAAGAATTGCTGAAGATTCCCACCCATTATAATAACCTTATCACAAGGAAGGCATGCAGGAAATTTGACAAAAGGTTTATGTAGCCAGAGTTTTCGAGTTGCTTGAACTTGTGTCTAGAGTAAATGTGAGTTGCCTTCTAAATGTGTCCTAATTTTATTGCAGATATTAATGACTGTCTTGGACAATGTCAGAATGGAGGATCCTGCCGGGTGAGTTGGTCATATTTAAGCTGGTTATTAAATGTTGAAACCAAAGCAGTTGAGTCTGAATACCAAAGATGTAGGAAAAGTACACGGGGCAAATACACAACAGATGTAAATCAGCGTGTCTCCATAGAAGTCACTGGAGCTAGGTCGTATTACACTAGTTGAGGATTTGGCTCCTGTGTGTGTGTGTGTGTGTGTGTGTGTGTGTGTCCATTTAGGGGAGCAGGGCAGGGGGACTATATAACTGTGTAATAAATGACACATCTTTATCACCAGTGACAGTCTTTGCAATAAACAGACACAGTATTGTTACACATGCACAATAAATGTCTCCTTCTTTTTAAATTTTGGCTTAATGTGTCGTCCTGAGAAACATGCTCTTGCCATGTTTAATTTGCACTAAGGTGTGGTGTTTTTTTTTTTTTTTTTTTTTTTTCTTCTTCTTTTTGGTGATAGTGTTGACATGTTAGGGGTGATATAGTTTGGGCCTTTTTCAAAATAATTTTAAACTTGAATATTCCTTCGCAGGACTTGGTTAATGGTTATCGATGTATCTGTCCGCCTGGCTACGCAGGAGATCACTGTGAGAAAGACATCAATGAATGTGCAAGCAACCCTTGCTTGAATGGGGGTCACTGTCAGGATGAAATCAATGGATTCCAGTGTCTGTGTCCTGCTGGTTTCTCAGGAAACTTCTGTCAGGTGAGCCTGGCTGAAATGCAAGCCCCAGATAACGGGAGTTCCTACCAGCCCTTTCTAGGTCTGCACACATGGAATACCTTGTATCCAGTGAACCATACTGTAGTTGTATAGCAGTCTGCCAAGGAAGTGCTTGTGAAAAATTCATGGCTGCTGAAGATTTTTAGTTAAACAGATTGCAAGTGTTCGCATGTCAAGTTTTGTTGCATGCTCACTGTTAACCTTCAGTGGCTGTTAAGTATCAGAGTGCTGTCTGTTGAAATCACTGCATGTATAACTGTGCATTATGTACAGTTAATAGCGGGAGCAGATAAAAAGGTCAGATTCCACAGTGTCTGCTGCCTGTAGCTCTGACAAGAGTAATAATAAAACCTTTGTTTCACTCACTATCTCCCCACCCCCTTTCCCGCCATTTACAGTTGGACATAGATTATTGTGAGCCCAACCCTTGCCAGAACGGTGCCCAGTGCTTCAATCTTAACACAGATTACTTCTGTAACTGTCCTGAAGATTACGAGGGAAAGAACTGCTCCCACCTGAAAGATCACTGTCGCACTACTCCTTGTGAAGGTATGTGGGGGGTGTGGGTGTGTGTGTGTGTGTGTGTACCCAAAAAACGTTTTCATCTCTTCTCCCAAAATAAGGCTCAGCAAGCCAATTCAGCCTTGGAATAAATGTTTGTAGCTCTACTGAACTCAATGAAGCTGTTTCTTGTACACCAGAGCTGAATTTGGCACTGTCAATGCTTGGATGAAAGATACATTCTTTAAAACCTACTGTGAAGTTCAGTTAGGCTCTGGAAGTAAAACATGGGTAGTAACTTGGAGGAGATGAGAAGCCAGCCTGCTTGGTAACTTGATAGATGTGACTTGATCACTTCCTGTTCTCTGTTCTTCTGCAGTAATTGACAGCTGTACAGTGGCTGTGGCTTCTAACAGCACGCCCGAAGGAGTTCGTTATATTTCTTCAAATGTCTGCGGTCCCCATGGGAAATGCAAGAGCCAAGCAGGTGGAAAATTCACCTGTGAATGCAACAAAGGCTTCACCGGGACCTACTGCCATGAAAGTAAGAACTAAAAAGATGCTTTTGTTCTCTGATCCTGAATCTGCCTGTTGCAAATGACTCCATACCAGTCTGTGAGACCACTAAAGGGTTTGCTCTACCACCGCGAACCCTGGAACTTTGCATATTGCTCTTAGGTGAGGCAGACTGGAATTCCCTAGGCCTATGGGGAAGTCTGTTACAACAAACGCTCTAACCTTGAAATGTAGGCTTACGAGGTCTGAGGTGTTTAATAGCAGATTTCACCTTAGAGTTTATGGGCTACCTTTAAAAGCTCTGTTAAAGTGTATCTTCCTTTTAGAAAAATATTACTGGGGGAACTAATGCTGGCTGTTTGAGTTTATTGGGCTGTTTCAGCTATTTCTTGTAATCTTTATCAGCAAATGGTGTTTCTAGAAAGTGTGTGTGTGTGTGTGTGTGGGGGGGGGGGGGGTGTTCTTTTGGCAAAGCTTAATTATACATAGTCTCCAATAATTGTACTTAGCTAGAGTTTCTTCAATCTGTTCAGATATCAATGACTGTGAAAGCAATCCATGTAAAAATGGTGGCACTTGCATTGACGGCATCAACTCCTACAAATGTATTTGTAGTGATGGATGGGAAGGAATTTATTGTGAAACAAGTAAGTTAAACCCTCAACTCCCACTGAAGACTAGAGATCCTGAAGCAGCATTGGGGAGGAGAGACTCTGAACGTACGGTCTTTATAATGTGCAGGGACCACCTATAGTCTTGAGGCATGATTCAAAGCCCCCTGAAGTCAGTGGGAATCTTTTTTCATTGAGTTTTGGGCTTTGGATTGGGGCTGTTAATGCTTGGGGAGTTTTAGAGCTTCATTACACACTTGTTAGGTAGCCAAGTACAATTGGGGATGAGGATAGGGTAGAACTGAGTCACAAAGGGCTTGCCCAAGTTAGTAGCAGAGTGGAGAATAGAAGTTGGCTCTGGTGCTCTAACCCTCTAGACAGTCTCCAGCAGAAAGCATTCATGTACATAAACACACTTGCTAGAGTAGCAAAACAGTGTTCGTTATCAGCATGTGGCGCTTGCGTTTTGCATGTCTTGGCAGCAGACGGGGTGGGGGGGGGGGAAGAGGCTGTGAACTGCTAGCCTTTGACTGACAGCTAGTGTAATTAGGCCTCTTTGCTTTCAGTAGCACTGGTGGCTTTTATGGTGAGGGACTAGAGAAAGGTTTACTGACATGAAACAAAATGAGCTGGGGGGGACACAGTACAGAGCAAGCATAATAAATCAGTGATGGGGATTATCTGCTTGCAGATCTTAATGCAGACAGAGATTTGGGGCCAAATCCAGGGCTAGAACATACTTCATGCCTGACAGCAGCATCTCCGAAGATGCTATGCACTTCTTGCTCATTTTCTCTTTCAATACTTCCAGATATTAATGACTGCAGTAAAAACCCTTGCCACAATGGGGGGACGTGCCGAGATTTGGTCAATGACTTCTTCTGTGAATGTAAAAACGGCTGGAAAGGAAAAACTTGCCACTCCCGTAAGTCTTAGCATCTAACGAGTCTTCATCCACTTGCTGTCCTGCATTGCGAGAGCACTGGAACTAAGGCTGGTTTGGTCTTCCTAGGTGATAGCCAGTGCGATGAGGCTACATGCAATAATGGAGGAACGTGCTATGATGAGGGGGACACTTTCAAGTGCATGTGTCCTGCAGGATGGGAAGGAGCCACTTGTAATATAGGTAAGTGTGCTTTGTAACCTCCAGGGAGCAGATGGAACTCTTAGTCTGGGACTCAGCGCTCCCTCCGTCCCTCCCTCCCTCTGCACTTAAGTTGATGGCTTTTAAATCCTTATCAACTCTCCTTTCTGTTGCAGCGAGAAACAGCAGCTGCTTGCCAAATCCCTGTCATAATGGTGGTACCTGTGTTGTCAGTGGGGATTCTTTTACTTGTGTCTGCAAAGAGGGCTGGGAAGGACCTACTTGCACTCAGAGTAAGTCTCTCTGCTTGAGCTCTTCCAAAGTGTTGCCTGATGAGAACATTCGCTCATCCTGTCGCCCTCTGAGATTTGAGATGGAAACCAGAAGGGAGAACTGTTTGATGTAGGCTTTAGCATCACCTGAATCTTTGTTTTTAATGACATTCTATGATAGAGCCTTGACCTGGGCATGAGAAAGTTGCACATGAGCTAAGTGGAGACAGATGTTGGCTTGTTTCCTCCTGCATTCTTTTTCTACCAGCAGCCCTGTCTGCTTCCACTCATTTCTTCCTGTTAGATTCTTTACAAGGATTTCTTCCTGTGTACATGTGTTCACCAGCATAGTTAACAAATTTTGTGGTGGGAGCCTGGAATCAATTTAGCAGAGAATTTCAGCATATTTTTGTAAAAGTTAAACTAACTACATGTAGCTCAGGAACTGGAAATTCAGCACATCGTCACTGACGGCAACACTATTAGCCGATGACTTTTATATTCATGTCTGTCATTTTCTCTTTGCAGATACAAATGATTGCAGTCCTCACCCTTGGTAAGTTATATGAGCTGTCTTTCACTTCATCTTTTTGTGTTAAACTGTTGATTTGTTTTTATTACTCCTAGTAACTTGAATATTGGTGAACTGAGATCTCCTGTCTGACTCTTCTTTTAGTTACAACAGTGGAACTTGTGTTGATGGGGACAACTGGTACCGCTGTGAATGTGCTCCAGGCTTTGCTGGTCCAGACTGCAGGATAAGTAAGTGTTACTATAATTCTTGCTGATCGGACTAATGCTTATTTAAAATGTGCTGCACAATCAAAAGTTCTAACTCTGCTTTGCAAATCAGTCCAGCTGCAACACTTGTCCCATCTGGCATTTATGATTAGAGTCCTGCAAATCCACAGATATCTATGGACCATTTTTGCAGCTCGGATGCTGATACAAAATTTGTATCTGCACAGGGTTCTATGATCTCTAGTTGGTGGGTGGTGGTAGAATTCCCTTGAAAACCATTTGGGTTAAGTATATGCCTAATGCTTCCAAGGATGTCTTGGTTGAGCAGAGGGGTTAGATTGTCCTTCAGCACGATCTTCCCAGTTAGAACGTGTTTATGCTGCAGTGTTTTCTATGTTTGAGGAGGAAGCATGCTAATTAAAACACTTGTCAATTAATAATCCACTTACAGACCCTGAGGTGGTATATGTACTTACCTGTAATTATTAAATTACAGGGAAGAGGACACGGACATATTTTAATAACATAGCCATGAAAATAGACTTATTCATAGCACTAATGAAAACTGGAAGGGGTTTAAAGTTGTCATCAGCCAAAGTATTTAGTATGTGGGCTAACCTGCACTGTGTCAGAGGAAAAAGTGAGCAGGTTTGTTTATGTAACAAAGAATGTGTCCTTGCCCTTAAAGAGCTTAAAGTAGCCATGCAGGGCCAGGTGCTGATCTTTGTTAGAATAGTGTAAATCTAGTGTAATGCCAGTGACTTTAGAGGAGTTACTCCAGAACTGAACTGGGGTAATGGAGATCAGAATCCAGCTCCCTGGGAACTGTGGAAAAACAGACTTTCACTATAGCTGACTGTCTTTCTCACATACCTGTGTGTGTATAAATATATATAACTTCCCCTCCCCCACAGATATCAACGAATGCCAGTCATCACCCTGTGCCTTTGGAGCTACGTGCGTGGATGAAATTAATGGGTACCGTTGCATTTGCCCACCTGGTCGCAGTGGCCCAAGATGCCAAGAAGGTATTCCAGGCAGCATGTGACTGGCAACAGTATCCGATCCAGTTGACTTACATATTAGCAATTTTTATAGGAGTAGCATGTTTAAGAGTGTGAAAGTTCATAAATACTAGTTGTTGGGCACAGAGATTAGAAAATCCAATGGGACAAGGTCTTGGGTTTTTAAAAATGCTTAACTGTATTTGATCTCTGTTCTCAGTTACAGGAAGGCCTTGTATTAACAATGGGCGAGTGATGTCTGATGGAGCTAAATGGGATGATGATTGCAATACCTGTCAGTGTTGGAATGGAAAGGTCGCATGCTCTAAGGTACATTTTTACTGTATCTGGGTTGCATTGTTTTCAGCTATAGAGCAAACAGCTGTGCTATAAAAATTCATTCTCTTCTAGGTTTGGTGTGGTCCTAGACCTTGCCTGATGCATGCCAAAGGTCACGAGTGCCCAGCTGGCCACACCTGTGTCCCTATTAAGGATGACCACTGCTTTACACATCCCTGTTCTGGAGTGGGTGTATGCTGGCCTTCAAATCAACAACCGATAAAGACCAAATGCAATTCGGACTCTTACTATCAGGACAATTGTGCCAACATCACTTTTACCTTCAACAAAGAGCTGATGGTCTCAGTAAGTGAACAACGTTTATATTTCTAGGTTAAACTACTGAAAGCAAGCTACCATGTGGTACTGCACAAATCAAATGATTTGATTTTGTGCAAGTCAGATGTTGTGGAGAGCTTCTAACTTTTCAGTGGAAATCTGCAGTATAGATCCCGTTCCTTGCCTGTCCCCAACCCAGATTTTCAGCTCTGCCATATCTAGGTATCTTTGCTAATTCTGGCTTTCTGGATACGGTGCTTCTTCGGAAGATGTGTTACTTGAAGCCCCTCCAGTCCAAATTCTCACTGGTATTTTTGGGGGTTTTTTTGTATTTTCAGGGTCTTACCACTGAGCACATTTGCAGTGACTTGAGGAATCTGAAAATTTTGAAGAATGTTTCTGTTGAATATTCTATCTACATTACCTGTGAGCCTTCACACTTAGCACACAATGAAATCCATGTTGCTATTGTAAGTATACTTCATATACCCTGTCTGTTTAACAGGTTGTCGATATATGTAACACATGGATTTAATGAAAACCATAATTCTAGGCTTTATCAGTACTTCCCATGGCTTCAAGTGCAATTTCTTCTGAGATTGGTAGGGGTATCATTGCTTTAGATGTAACATAATGTGCTTGAAAGTTAACGTCTGATAGTTTAAGGTAGCAAAACAGTTACAATTAGAAGTCATCCTAGTCACTTTTTCATGTCTTCTGAAAAAGATAAGGGCTTATACTTTCTGATTGATCTCTGCCCCTAGATGAACTTTGTTTTGAATCTTTTCTGGAAAACTCTCAACTGACTGCAAAGGCTTGCTCGGGGTGGTTGGTTATGCATGTTACCATTCTGGTATCCAATATTTACTATACTCCTTCTGTCTTAGTCTGCTGAAGATATAGGAAAGGATGAAAACCCCGTCAAAGAAATCACAGATAAAATTATTGACCTGGTTAGTAAGCGTGACGGAAACAACACACTAATTGCTGCCGTTGCAGAAGTCAGGGTACAGCGGCGACCAATTAAAAATAAAACAGGTAAGTTTTAAATTGAGACTCCAAAACTTCATCTCTTGTAAAGAGGCAGCTTCCAGCTTCATCTTACAGCACGACTTGCACTGGTTTTAGTGGGCCAAGTATTTCAAACGATTTAACTTTCTAAACTAAGCTAATATACTTGACTCTTGGCCTTCCGTTGTGCCAAACTGTTCTAAAAGAGATTTAACTTTTCCTCTAAAATAGTGCCATTAAAGTCATCCCCTTGTCATCTTTTTACCCTCTTTCCCCAAATGGCCTGCCCCTGGCGAAAGAAGGAAAAAATACCAAGATGCCATTTGCTGGCTTTTGATAGTGACAAGTGTGGCTATGTGATGGCTGTTACTGGCCCCACATGAAATGAATTGGGTAGTCTAGTCAAGATCCTAGTGGACAGTCCTCCATGACACACAACCCGTCAGAAATTTGGCATTCTTGTTGACAGCCTTAAGCAGACACCCCAAGGATTTGAATGGGTATGGAGCCAATTACCCTCAGGCCAAGAGATGTTCCCTCCAGGCTAGGGTCTTTGGCTGGGCAGTGCAGGGAAGCTTGCATTACCACTGTCTGTCCTGTGGATAAAAAGGCTATTCGTCAGCACTCTTAAGTGAATTTAGTACTCACTAAGAACTCTTAACGTTTGTTTTTAAGATTGTCCCCAGCCACCCTCCTTGTATAAAGAAGGCTTATGAATAGAGGGCTCTTTTGGGAGGGAGAGTCTCAACTGAAACCCTTTATTGGCAAGGTTAATTGGTCTCACGCCTGTCTTCCAGATTTCTTGGTGCCCTTATTGAGCTCCGTTTTAACAGTGGCTTGGCTCTGTTGCCTGGTAACTGCCTTCTTCTGGTGCATTCGGAAACGCAGAAAGCAGAGCAGCCACACTCGTACGGCGTCCGACGACAACACCACAAATAACGTGCGGGAGCAGCTGAATCAGATCAAGAACCCC
Source organism: Terrapene triunguis (assembly GCF_002925995.2). Classification (NCBI taxonomy): domain Eukaryota; kingdom Metazoa; phylum Chordata; order Testudines; family Emydidae; genus Terrapene; species Terrapene triunguis. The sequence continues at coordinate 9,217,709 of NW_020664483.1, read as the reverse complement.
ATTGAGAAACCTGGCGCAACCACCGTCCCCATCAAAGACTATGAAAACAAGAACTCCAAAATCGCCAAAATAAGGACACACAACTCGGAAGTGGAGGAAGACGACATGGACAAGCACCAGCAGAAGAGCCGCTTTGTCAAACAGCCAGCGTATACACTGGTAGACAGAGATGAAAAGCCCCCCAATAGCACGCCGACAAAACACCCGAACTGGACAAACAAACAAGACAACAGAGACTTGGAAAGTGCACAAAGTTTAAATCGGATGGAGTACATTGTATAGCAGACAGTGGGTGCTGCCTTACAGAGCCTTTAGATATCATTATAAAGGCACTCAGAGCTTGTAGTTCTTAAACTGTTGTGTAATATTTGAGTCTAAGGCTATTATTTACTTAGAATCCCTGTGTTAATTTAAGTTTTGACAAGCTGGCTTACACTGGCAATGATAGTTGCTGTGGTTGGCTGGAATACCAAGTGCTGCATTTCACATCTATGCAAAACTAGTCAAAAGTGCCCTAATGTAAATTCAGCTGTAGCTGATACATCATGGAAATGTTTCATACGGTATTGCATAGCCTTATTAGGTCCTCTTTAGTGTCAACTTTTTTTGCCAGATGTGTCCTGATTTATACATTTATAGAAAATACATTTTATTTATATTTATTGAATCTGAGTTTTTTGTATATTGGTTTTATGGTGACGTACAACTAGTTCTGTATTTGAAAGTGCCTTTGCAGCTCAGAACCACAGCAACTATCAAAAAATAAGTTTATTTATTTTTTTATTGTATTTTTGTTGGGGCGGGAGGGGACTTGATGTCAGCAGTTGCTGGTAAATGAAGAATTTAAAGAGGAAAATGTGTTAAAAGTAGAAGTTTGTATAGATATGTAAATAATTTTTTTTATTAATCACTGTGTATATTTGATTTATTAACTTAATAATCAAGAGCCTTAAATATCATTCCTTTTTATTTATATGTCTGTTTAGAGTTGAAGGTTTTTGATAGCATTGTAAGCTTGTGGCTTCTTTATTTTGAATTTATTTTCTTGTTACATGTTGCCTATATGCCAAAATTAAGGTGTTCTAAAAATAGTTTATTTTTAACAATAGGACAGGCTTTCATGCCTTGATACTGTTTTTTTTTTTTTTTTTTTTTTTTTTTTAATTTTTTTAACACTTTTTATATTATCTCTTTAAGACTATTTGTTTGTACTGACTGAGGCAGTTTATATTAGAACCATTTTTTTTTTTTTATTTTTTTGCTGCTTTAGACTTGAAAAAGAGTGACAGGCAGATAATCTGCTACAAAGCAGTTTAAGGGAACAAAAATGAGCTATAACTCTTATGTAGATGAAATGTGAGTGGTTGCATGTAATTAAAATATCAAATTAGCGTGTGAAGTTGGAAGCACAGCAATCTCATTTTGTAAATTCTGATTTTTTTTCACCATGAATATTGTAATACTGAACCACTTGTAGATTTGATTTTTTTTTGTACTCTACTGCATTTAGGGAGTATTCTAATAAGCTAGTTGTTGAATACTTGAACAGTAGAATGTCCAGTAAGATCACTGTGTAGATTTGCCATAGGTTACGCTGCCCGCCTTAACAAGTGAGGAAATCAAAGTGCTATTACAAAGTTAAGATCAAAAAGGCTTATAAACATATTAGTCTCATTGGTTAACCAGTGAGATCATGAAGATACCTTGTGATATTAGTGTTATATGAACATGAAAATGCATCTTCGATGTGTTTTGTTCCTGGCAATAAATCTTAAAAAGTAATATTTATTAAACTTTTTGTATGAAAACATGAAACAGCGTGGAGGTTATTAAGCTGCAGTGAGGCACTTCCAGCTAGCTTTGTCACCCTAAAGGTTTATTAGTCAATAGCTATGGCTGGTGGTAAGCTAGTGAGAGAAAAGATAGATGAGCTATGTACTCAAGGGCCTGATCCAAACACTATTGAAGTCTCTAGAAAGACTCCCATTGGTTTTCAGTGGGATTTAAATCAGGCCTAGGCTGCTTAAGTGTACTGTGTTGTAAGCTTTCACATGCCCCAGTTCTGAGACTCCCTGGAGGGGTGAAGAGAGGTATGCCCATCATAGCCTTGGGGGCTCTCGGGTGTTGGCCATGGCGGGTTGTGATTTAAGCAGTTGGGTTTGCACCATGAGCTCACTTCACTTAGGCCACCGAACAGCTCAGCCAGATTCAAACCTGGCCAGGAAAAGCTCCACAAACAATTTTAATCTTCCTCCTTCATTTCTAGCAAGGGGCTTGCAAAGCACCACACCTGTATGCTTTTTTTTTTTTTTAGTACAAGTACTCTAAGGATTTACAGTTGCATATGTGTGACCTTGGGCAGTTATAGCAGTGGGTGTCCTTAAATGCAGCAGCCTTGCTTGTATTACTCCTGTTTGACTGGCTCCACTGCTGATGGAATTAATCCCGTTTTATGCCACCAAAATAACTGAATTACTTGAATTTTTATGCTGGTGTAGCAGTAGGAGCGGTATCTGGGGACCATTTTTTTTCCCCCCTGATATTTACCATGGAGACTTTGTGGTAATGTTGAGCCTGATTTTTCCCTGGCCTAGTGTAGTCACACAGAGCAAAGGTGTAAGACCTTGCAACCCTCACCTTGCTAGTGTTCGACCTAGTCTGCACTGGTGTAAAGTGCAGGTGCTGCACAAGCAGGCTCATTATCTTTCTAATGCTACCTTCTCAGATAAGAAATCCCTCTTGTATTGTAAGGGACAATTCTGTATAAGAACAGTAAAAGTCTAGTGTTAGACAAGGAATTTCTAAGAGGATCTCATTGCAACAAAAGGAATATCTAGAAACACTGGCAACGCGCAAAACTCAACTCTGCCTTAGATGAGGATTCAAACGACAATCTTTTTCCATTCACCCAGTAAACTTTCTAGCTTGTCCTTGTACAACCAACTTGGAAGTGCTCTGGTCTTCACAATCACATGCCACATTACTGACTCACTGCAGCACCAGAGAATTGTCAATTTACTACTGACCGAATGGAAGTCAATAAGATGAGCTATGGAGCAGCATGTCACCACCTCTGCAAAGCTTGTGGTGAGTTTCCAGCAGCACTGAAAAAAGCAGAAGATTTAGTGCAATTCATTTGTCTAGGCCACATCCTACTTCCACTTCCATAAACAGACCTCTTTTTAAAACTCCTTAAAGGGAACTAGCAGCCCTCAGGTTCAGATTGCTGTGCAAGAGTAACTAAGTACTTTTAGCTAGGATTTTTTTTTTTTAAAGTTAGCTAACCCCATTAAGCATACAGGCATGGTTATCTTACTGCAAAGCAGCATCACTGAAGTTTCTGTACCCAAGGTAAGCCAGGAACTTGCCTTTACTAATTTAGCAACTACAATTAAATGTTTGCCTCACGGGAGTAGGCCAGTAGACTCCTGGTGTGACTAAGAATAGCAGTTGTAACCCCATTTTCTCCTTTTTAAACCAAAAAGTGGGTTAACACTTTACATTAGGTTCTGCCTCTGCTAGTCTCAAATAATATCCATTCAATGGCCATGTCTATAGGTTCAAACTATTTCATAAGTGGTAACAAGTACCTTAAGATCTAGCCTGAGCAAAATCTCAATGAACCATAAGGAAAGATTCCACGCTTAATGAGTATCAGTCAAGTGTTTTGCACTGAGATTCTGGTATGAAACCTCCCATATAACTAAAGAGTGAAAGTTTTACACTGTCTAGGTGGGGTATTTGCTAAACAAGGGGCCCATTTTTCAGTCTCTAATATAAAAGACTGGACTTCATGTATATGTAATAGCATCTCTGAGCTGAGGATGCTTCTTGTTCATAACCAGCTAATCAAATTCTGGGATGTCACCATGGAGAAACCTTGCACTATATGGTCATTGTGACTAAGTGGTAGCTGCAAAATTTACACTGGTGAATTCAGATCATGATACCGCCAGCAGGGTGGGAGCTGGTCTTTTCTATTGTAAAAATAAATAGGGATGCAAAAGCTCAAGGTTTTCACATGGCAAAAGTAAAGCCCACATTTATTTATTTTTTTGTGGAAGTTACTTTGCCAGTTTACTGGGCTGGGAAAATACATAGTTTGGTCAGGAGCAACCGCCTGCTGCTGGTGTTATGTTTTATGCTTATTCAGCTCAGCATTGGAGCAAGTCTGCTGCCTGAGTTACTTTTTAAAATACAAACTTTACAAAACCCATTATTCTCCGTTGCTCCCCATCAGCAGAACTGTAGCTACAACCAGATGAACCTTTCAAAAACTGGTTTGTTTAAACTTGCACTGAATACAGCAAAGTCACTGCCCCTTAATATGGAAAATACTGTCCAGCTTATGTAGAAGCAGGCATTTATAAAACCAGTCAATATATTAAATAACCTTTAATTCTAAGATTCTTGACTCCAAGGCCTGGGAAAGGTACTTTCTTTTGTGAGCAATTATCTCCCCACTGTTAATGCATGCAAATTGCATCAGACGCTTGTAAACTTATAGCAATACCATTGTCTAGCACCTCTAAGGCGCATAAACAGGCTCAGTGGCAACTCGCAAACCCCTTCAGTGGGGCGATGCGTATCTTCCTTCGCTAGCCCGTGTACCAGCAGCACTTGCTCTTGTACTTACAGAAGCCTATGAAGGGCAAGAGCTAGTATTTGCTCATGAAGCAGCTCTCTGCCACGCCAGAGACACTACAGGGTAACTCTACCCACTACTCCTTGGAGATAGTGGCATGCAGCTTCTCACCTGTCACCCAATCAAGCCCTTAGCACAGCTCCCCCTCTCCATCATGGAAAGGTGCTTCCCCTCCCACGGCAGCCTCAGAGGGGAGCTGGCAGCTGCTCTTTCCCCCTGCAGACCACCACGCTAGAGCCCTGCCATGCGCACCTAGTCTCACAGGCAGAGCCTCTGCTCTACTCCTGTACCACAGGGAGCCCTGTGGGACCAGGTCACGGGCATGGCCTAAAGCGTTTATTTATGCCACAAAGCCTGGACATTTTCATGTAGTTGAATGAGGACAGGTCTCCCCCCATCCTGTGAACAAGGCTCGTCCACATCCACCCCTTTCTCCCTCTGAAGATGGAACAGGCCATATAGGCTCTTCCCCCCCCTAAAATGAGGAGCAGGATTCTCCCAAACATAGATTGATAGTCAAGGTTCCCTGACATTGCTGGGGATGGGGGCAGAATCTCTTCCTCCTCCTCAATCTCTGATCTAGGTCAGGGAAGACTAACAGCATGGACCTTCCTCATTATGATCTACCTCCCCACGACAGAATTTTCCAAATTCGGAGGTGGACAAAGCCATCAGTTCCAAAAAGCAATTCCCTTATGGAAAAAAGTAAGTCCAACAAGGTGTTCGCCTTTTCCCTGGGAAAAATCACAGATTCTGAGTGGCCTCACCCAGAATGCTGGAGGTCCGTCAAATAAATGAGCCAAGCTGCTAAAGGCTTAAAGGCACTTGCCAGAATCCAGGGTCCACTGGAGAATGCACTGGACTGGATTCTGCTCCCATTTCTAACACTGAATTGCTCTGTCATCTTGGGCAAGTCACTTCGCTCCTGTATTCAATGGAAAAACTGATCTTTGTCCTCCTCTGTAAAGTTCTTTCTGATCACCACAAAAAAAAAAAAAATCTATCCTTTTACATACTATTCTTACTTCAGAACATAAGAACAGCCATACTAGGTCAGACCAAAGGTCCATCTAGCCCAGTATCCTGTCTTCCGACAGTGGCCTATGCCAGGTGCCCCAGAGGAAACGAACAGAACAGGTAATCAACAAGTGATCCATCCCCTGCCGCCTGTTCCCAGCTTTTGGCAATCAGAGGCTAGGGACACCATCCCTGCCCATCCTGGCTAATAGCCATTGATGGACCTATCCTCCATGAGCTTACCTAGTTCTTTTTTGACTTCCCCTAGAAACACAAAAAAACCCCAACCAACCCACCCCAACCCCTTTGTCCTATTCAGCTGGATGTGTCATATGCCATTCAAAAGCCCATGAGATGTAGACATCAAAAATCTGCTAGCCCTCTAACCGACATACAGATTTCTTACTGGGAAGGCAACTTACTTGAGGAGTCACTCTTACTGGGCAGTTTACTTTGCACAGTTCACTTGAGCAAAAGTTTCCTTAGCAGAGTCACAGATAGTGACAAGTGGAGTTTTCTGCCGATTCTGTTCTTTTGGTGGAAACAAAATAAATGATTTTCTTGCAGTTACTATGAGCCAAGAAAAACAACTGAAATGGGTGCTGTACAATTACAAACACACACAAATACATAGTCAGTCTGATCCTTGATATACAGAAATGTGACTTCTGACATGTAGACTAACCAGAACTAGCACATGATTTATTACTCCTATGATAAGACCTCTGATAGCTGTATAATATTCCTGGAGATTACCACTGGGCAAAAGTGAACTTATTTTAACAGCTTTCTCTTCATACATAAAACTTGTAAAGGCCAAGCCAGCCTTTGATCTAAGACATTTACTAAGCTTAAAATTTTAACAGATTTAATGTTAAAAACACAAAAAGGATAGTTTTCAGACATTACAGATTACCCAGCTTTGAAAGAACTGCTTCATTATATGTGTATTCAAGAAATCACAGCAGTTAAAAGTTTCCTAGATGATACATTTTTAGGGCAAGGAGGTCTCATTCTTTACAACAAATACATATTTTAAAGCATGATTTTTGCATTTCCTGGGGTTGGCCAGTCAGTTTCTCACAACCTTAACCTTTCCCTGGACCTCTCTTGACAGATCTCTGCCAGCTGTGCTGACAGTAGAATTTCTAGCAAATTATGCCCTTCAATTTTTTCAGTTCTCACAGTGATTTGAAGTCCCACTTTAAAAAAGAGGGTAGGCTCCCATATCACAGAAAGTATTCATTATTTCATGCAAAGGGCTTCATCATCACTTCAGAATACAACTGAGTCCGTCGATGTACACGGGCTGAAATTGTGGAAAAGCAGCATCACTTGCCCCATAACCTCAGCCGTGCAGAACACAACAACATCCACAGCCTCAAGAACAACTCTTGACATCATAATCTAAAAGGCTGACAAAGGAGGTGCGGTCATCATCATGAATAGGTCGGAATATGAACGAGAGGCAGCTAGGCAGCTCTCTAACACCACATTCTCCAGGCCATTACCCTCTGATCCCACTGAGGGTTACCAAAAGAAACTACACCATTTGCTCAAGAAACTCCCTGAAAAAGCACAGGAACAAATCTGCACAGACACACCCCTAGAACCCCGACCAGGGGTATTCTATCTGCTACCCAAGATCCATAAACCTGGAAATCCTGGATGCCCCATCATCTCAGGCATTGGCACCCTGACAGCAGGATTGTCTGGCTATGTGGACTCTCTCCTCAGGCCCTACGCTACCAGCACTCCAAGCTATCTTCGAGACACCACTGACTTCCTGAGGAAACTACAATGCATTGGTGATCTTCCAGAAAACACCATCCTGGCCACTATGGATGTAGAAGCCCTCTACACCAATATTCCACACAAAGATGTTCTACAAGCCGTTAGGAACAGTATCCACGATAACGTCATAGCAAACCTGGTGGATGAACTTTGTGACTTTGTCCTCACCCACAACTATTTCACATTTGGGGATAGTGTATACCTTCAAGTCAGCGGCATTGCTATGGGTAACCGCATGGCCCCATAGTATGCCAACATTTTTATGGCTGACTTAGAACAACGCTTCCTCAACTCTCATCCCCTAACGCCCCTACTCTACTTGTGCTACATTGATTACATCTTCATCATCTGGACCCATGGCAAAGAAGGCCTTGAGGAATTCCACCATGATTTCAACAATTTCCATCCAACCATCAACCTCAGCCTGGACCAGTCCACACAAGAGATCCACTTCCTGGACACTACAGTGCTAGTAAGCAATGGTCACCTAAACACCACCCTATACCGAAAACCTACTGACCGCTATACTTACCTACATGCCTCCAGCTTTCATCCAGACCACATCACACGATCCATTGTCTAGAGCAGTGTTTCCCAAACTTGGGAGGCCGCTTGTGTAGGGAAAGCCCCTGGTGGGCCGGGCTGGTTTGTTTACCTGCCGCGTCCGCAGGTTCAGCCGATCACGGCTCCCACTGTCTGCGGTTCACTGCTCCAGGCCAATGGGAGCTGCTGGAAGCAGCGTGGGCCAAGGGTCGTACTGGCCGCCGCTTCCAGCAGCTCCCATTGGCCTGAAGCAGTGAACCGCGGCCAGTGGGAGCTGCGATCGGCCGGACCTATGGACAGGGCAGGTAAACAAACCGGCCCGGCCCGCCAGGGGCTCTCTCTACACAAGCGGCGTCCCAAGTTTGGGAAACACTGGTCTAGAGCCAAGCTCTAAGATACAACCGCATTTGTTCCAATCCCTCAGACAGAAACAAACACCTACAAGATCTCTATCAGGCGTTCTTAAAACTACAATACCCACCTGCTGAAGTGAAGAAACAGATTGACAGAGCCAGAAGAATACCCAGTAGTCACCTACTCCAGGACAGGCCCAACAAAGAAAGTAACAGAACGCCACTAGCCGTCACCTTCAGCCCCCAACTAAAACCTCTCCAGCGCATCATCAAGGATCTACAACCTATCCTGAAGGACGATCCCTCACTCTCACAGATCTTGGGAGACAGGCCAGTCCTCTCTTACCGACAGCCCCCCAACCTGAAGCAATACTCACCAGCCACCACACACCACACAACAAAAACACTAATCCAGAAACCTATCCTTGCAACAAAGCTCATTGACAACTCTGTCCACATATCTATTCAAGGAACACCATCATAGGACCTAATCACATCAGCCACACCATCAGAGGCTCGTTCACCTGCACATCTACCAGTGTGATATATGCCATCGTGCCAGCAATGCCCCTCTGCCATATACATTGGCCAAACCGGACAGTCTCTACGCAAAAGAATAAATGGACACAAATCAGATGTCAAGAATTATAACATTCAAAAACCAGTCGGAGAACACTTCAACCTCCCTGGTCACTCAATTACTGACCTAAAAGTCACAATTCTCCAACAAAAAAATCTTCAAAAACAGACTCCAACGAGAAACTGCAGAATTGCAATTAATTTGCAAAGTGGACACCATTAAATTAGAATTGAATAAAGACTGGGAGTGGATGGGTCATTACACAAAATAAAAACTATTTCCCCATGCTAATTCCCCCCCTACAGTTACTCACATCTTCTTGTCAGCTGTTGAAATGGGCCATCCTGATTATCACTACAAAAGTGTTTTTTTTCCTGCTGATAATAGCCCACCTTAATTGATTAATCTCGTTATAGCTGGTATGGCAACACCCATTTTTTCATGTTCTCTATGTATATATATCTTCCTACTGTATTTTCCACTGCATGCATCCGATGAAGTGGGTTTTAGCCCATGAAAGCTTATGGCCAAATACATTTGTTAGTTTCTAAGGTGCCACAAGTACTTCTTGTTCTTAATATTCCCTTTACCTGGAAGTATACTAATCATGTTCTGAAGCAAATTTTCTAGAAGATTAGGGTCCCAATCATCCAAACTGCTAGCTCACAATCCATTGACCACAAAAAACATTTCTTACGTTTTTCTGTTCCTAAGCCTAGCTCAGGATATCAGTCAACACCATTGACCAGCATGATCCTGGACCATAACCTTTTCTCAATGAGCTGTATGTGGTTGGATAGTGCATCAGAAAAACTTAAAGACCCGGGACAGCCAAGATCAGAAGGGCAAAGGTAATAAGCGTGTATGGCAACAGATGGTCACAAAGGCATGAAAAACTTCAGCAAGATCTGCCCACGCCTGAGTGAAACGTTAATGGTAGTCTTACCTTACACAGATGGAAAATGGTGATTATGCAGAGCAGTGCCAGCTGAGGCTCCAGGAGTAATTGGGGATTATGCTGTAGCAAGGTGCTTTGGAAAGTCTCACCGCTGGATAACTTCTTGCCTGAATAACTGCTTTAGAAGTATATGTATTCTATCTTATTCAATTAAGATGAAAACGAAATTAAAGGGAGTTTCAACTGAAAATGTAACTATACCCTTGAACTGTAATACAGACTAATAATACATGATGATACACACTGTATGCGGTCAGATTTTGCTTTCCAGAACTGCTTGAATTAATTGACTTTATGCTTCCCCCCCCTTTGTGAAAGAAGGCTTTAAAGCATTTAAGAAAATATAACAATGGGAAATTTGAGCCCTGCTTGCTCAAACATGTTAGTGTTTATTACAGCTGTAGTCAATGAGTTTGCCAGTCTTGATGAACCATGCATAGGATCTCTTAATAGGCAGAAAGGGATAAACTGGAAAGAAGAAATTCAAGTGATTTTCCATACTCAAGTCAATGCATGTTAACAGATTATCATCTGAATGTCTCCTGTTGCTAACACCCTAATTGTGCTACAACCTAGAATGTATTGGAAAGCTCACAGCAAAAGGGATCCAGGCACAAGCAAACTGGAAATAATGGAAATTGAGAACTCAGGTGGAACACATGCTTATAATCTTTCCTTGTCTCAGTCTCTATACTACTAAACTAATTCACTTAGACCAGTGTTTCCCAAACTCGGGACACCGCTTGTGTAGGGAAAACCCCTGGTGCGCCGGGCCGGTTTGTTTACCTGCCGCGTCCGCAGGTTCGGCCAATCACGGCTCCCACTCGCTGCGGTTCACTGCTCCAGGCCAATGGGAGCTGCTGGAAGCAGCGCGGGCCAAGGGACGTACTGGCCGCTGCTTCCAGCAGCTCCCATTGGCCTGAAGCAGTGAACCGCGGCCAGTGGGAGCTGCGATCGGCCGGACCTGCGGACAGGGCAGGCAGGGGTGGCTCTAGCTTTTTTGCTGCCCCAAGCACGGCAGGCAGGCTGCTTTCGGCGGCATGCCTGCAGGAGGTCCACCGGTCCCGTGGCTTCGGTGTACCCGCCGCCGAATTGACGCCGAATCCGCGGGACCGGCAGACCTCCTGCAGGCATGCCGCCGAAGGCTGCCTGACTGCCACCCTCGCAGGGACCAGCAGGGCACCCCCCACGGCTTGCCGCCCCAGGCACGCGCTTGGAGTGCTGGTGCCTGGAGCCGCCGCTGGGGGCAGGTAAACAAACCGGCCCGGCCCACCAGGGGCTTTCCCTACACAAGCGGCGTCCCAAGTTTGGGAAACACTGACTTAGACCATGCATGCAGCAATATATTAAATGTCTAAAATATTTGTATTGATACTTTAATTCCACTGTTAATGAAATTTTTTTTTTAAAATCAGCTTTCTGACAGAGCACCTTTTAAATAATGCCCTGATACTTCATTTAAATCACTTAATAAATATGCAAATGATTACTGTTTCCCTCCTGATATCTAAAATGACCTTGTGGGATGGCACTAAACATGTCCACCCTTCCTCCATGTACACTTCTGCCTGATACCTCTTCACTTTCAGCTTTGCTGCTCCTGTTACTCGTAAATGTCCTCTTGCATAGACTGGGGACGGGTGAGCATCAACTGGCATGCTATGAAACGGACTAATCAGAGGGGTTACTTCTAACAACTGTGGGTAGAGTCCTGCGTGGATACAAATTTATATCTGCAGATGCAAATAACCGCAGATATAAATCGGTATCTGCGGAACCGCAGGGCTCTCCTGGGAACTGCAGTGGTGAAAGGAGCAGAACATGGAGCCGCCGCTCCCAGGAGCCAGTGCCCCATGCCAGCAGCTCCTCCGGCATGGCTGTACCACCCCTAGCCCCGCTCACTGGGGCAGGCACCAGGCTCACCAGCAGCTGTCCCTGGTCATGCTCTTGCGTTCAAGCAGCGCGCATGCCCCCAGAGAGGAGACGCAGACAGCTGCATGGAAGGGATGGGGTCAGGGGCGGGGGCGGGGTTGCGGGCAGTACAGCCGCACTGGAGGAACTGCCATCGGCAGGGCTCTGGCTCCTGTGATTCTGCGGATACCGATTTATAGTCGCACATATCTGCATCCGCGGATATAAAATGGTATCTGCGCAGGGCTCTAACTGTGGGCACAAAAGTGCTGTTTAAGTTGACAGTGTCCTACTCTCAACTGTTAAGATGATTGCTATCATCTAAGGCCCGACCTGCCGAAACTTATTACTGAGTGCAACACTTGAAGCCACATATATTCAAACAGAAGTACATGGGGGCACTCGTATTAGTAAGCTCTGTGCCAAGTAGCAAGAGTTTGTGGGATTGGCTCCATATACTGTAGTTTCGGTGGTCATATTGATTTTCAGACTGATCAAAAATGAAATTTCTTGCAATTTCATTGTATCCATTTTAGGAAGAAGACAATGAAATAATGAGTTAATTGGCACACAAAATGAAGTACACCCCAGAGGTGAAAGTAAGCCGGTACGGTCTGGTACAGCGTACTGGCAAGAGCCGGTATGCCGTGCTGGACTGGACCGGCTTCTCTATCGATGATTGAAAGGGCCCGGGGCTCCAGCCGCTGCGGGGAGCCCCGGGCCCTTTAAAGTGCTGCCCGAGCCCTGCTGCCGGAGCTCCGGCGGCGCTTTAAAGGGCCCCGGGCTCCCCGCAGCGGTCGGAGCCCCGGGCCCTTTAAAGTGCCGCCAGAGCCCTGTCGCCGCTGGAGTAGCAGTGGCGGCAGGGCTCCAGCAGCTATTTAAAGGGCCCGCAGCTCTGCGGTGGCCGGAGCCCCGGGCCCTTTAATTTGCCCCTGAGCCCTGGGGCTCCCAGCCGCCTCTGCAGCTGGTAGCTCCAGGGTGATTTACAGGCCATGGGGCTCCCAGCCACAGCTGGAGATCCAGGGCCTTTAAATCATGAAAGGTCATGCCTCTTCCGGTTGAGGCCACGCCCCTGCTCAGGACTCCAGCATACCGGTAAGTCTTTTAAGTTACTTTCACCCCTGGTACACAAGTCATAAAAGCAATATTAAAAAAGATGTGACATTAGGAACTAACTCCAATGCCATATCGATAATAGTCAAATACTACAGATTTAGCTTAAACCCAAATACACAAAAGGAAGCTTTAGTAAGTGGCCCTCAAGTACAAATAATGTTTGATTTTTAATGTGTGTGCATGCACTTTCTCCTGCACATGAAGGTGATGGGCTTTGCACATACAAACTTCATTTCTCTCAATGAGGTACGTATGTGAAAATTTTACCACCTGTGTGCATAGCTAGCGCTAGAAAAGTGTGTGCATTTATGTTGAGTCCCTGCTGGAAAATCCAGCCCTAAATGACTGTTGCACATATCAGTTTTTAATCTGGCTAAAGTGTTACTTGAAAATACTTTAGATGAGAGCACTATACTAGGGTACTTTTTCATTAGTATTTATTTGCTTTAAAAGGTTCCAAAGATCAGATGAATTAACCAAGTATTTCCCCCCCTAAAAGCCTAAATGATGAGCTTTTACCAATAAATAAAATGTTGAGTTTAGTAGTCTGCAGAAAAATGGAGAATCTGTCTGTACCAGTTAGCTGACAATAGTGGAAGTTACTTTAGCATTTTTTGTCATCAGATCTCCAGATGCTGATTTATTAGTAGTATCAAAACACATCCCTATAGAATGTCGAGCTTTAAATATTAACATTTTATGTATGGAATATTCATTCATTGTCTAACACTACATCCTTGTTTTGCTAAATATTTAAATATCTTAATGTTGACAGGGTAAAATCAAGTGTGCTTTTGTTAAACTTCCAAATGATTAAGGCATTTAATGAATCAGTTTCATCATTAGAAAGTTTAGCAACATAGACACTACGTTTAACATTCAGTATTTTGATCACTTCTTTTTATTCTGAACTGCTTCCTAAAAACTCACCAAATATGTCTGTCTATTGAATACAGGTTTGGTTGCATAACTGATTTCACCTTGGTAATATTTAATACATCATTACTTCTTAAGTCTCCGTAGTTTTAACTTTCTGGGCCCATCTTCTCCCTCTTTCTTTCTTTTTTGGATAAGTTTCTCTGAAGGCTTGAAGTTAAATTTTAAATAAGAGGATAGCGGCATTAGGGATAATTCTTCAGTGGTTGTGGCTGGCTCATTTTGGTTTGCCTGTATTACTGGTATATTATTTTTTATGAAAACAGGTCTTGGGGGAATTTTTCCTAAAGTAAGTGACTCTTCATCAGACATGGCTTTTGCCAAGTCTTGCTTAGAAAATAACTTGGGATTCAGTAGGGACTTCTCCTCCGAAGATGGTTCTAAACAATCAGAGTTGCTCTTTTTCCTTTCTACATCTCTGGGGATTAAGTGACCCTGTTCAGAAGATACTTTCTTGCAATGGTCTAACTCTTCCCCTGAACCACAACTCTTTTGTTGATTCTGTGTTTTAGTCACTCTTTGACTTTCTTTTGGATCTGGCAGTGCTGACTCACAGCTACATGGAGGGTTACTGCTTAGAAGTCTCATCTTTAACCACTCTGCAGAGTGAAGTTTTTGCTGGCTGCTAGCATCATCTGGCTGTCTCTGATTAACATGATTTTCCAGTTCTAAGGCAGGAAGCTCCAAGTTGCTCTCAGCTGTATTTATGCAATCCTTTGGTTGTCCTATACTCCTACATTTTACTTCAGACTGAGGATCGGAAGGAGCTTGATGTTCCTTCTTCCTGCTCCCTGTCTCCGAGTCCCCTGAGCCAAGATACACTTGCATTGTGTCCTTGCTGGTTTGAGGTTTGCTCATGTTACTGTTCCTTGTTTCTGTCCTTTTCACACTGTAATAAAAAGGTATTTTGTTTTTAATAATAAAGAATTGTTACTGATATTTACAGCCCTTTTTACAAATTCTGAAAGATGACTAGGGCAACCACATTCTGAATTTGGAAAAAGATGGCCTGTATATCATCTTGACAATAACGTTTGTCTAGTGTGGATAGTATCAAGCACTATCCATCTGATTTTCCACTGCATTAGGGGAATCCTAATTATTAATGACTAAGCTGAAGGAGTTCAAATTTTATTCCAACAGGCAGAACTAGATTCATTACAGATGTTAGGGGTCAATACTGCATAAGTATTTTGAATTCCTTCCCAAACTGGCTAGATAAAGAAGTGCTTCAAAATGTGCCTATATGGTTTCAAACCATACACATATATACGTATGCACAACATGCAGAGAAAGAGGGAGAGTTAGTTCTAATCTAATTTAGGACATTTCTCCTGGTACATTTCAAAGTATTACTAAAATTTAACCACTACCCAGCTGATATTAAGCCTGTTCATCTGGAGAAGGACTTAGGTAAGATAAGTGGATGATATTCCAAAAAGTATTAAAGGAAAATGGAATTACAAGAGACTTGATTGGAGTGTCAGTACATAAACACTGTTCAGCTGCACATGTTACACACAAATCTAAACTCCACATAGGCTGGAAGATTAACATGATGCAGAAGTACAGAAGCTGCATATGTAGGATTTAAAGTCTAAGATCTCAGCACAGCTTCTCCCTTGCTGAAACTGCTTTCTGCTGATGCAAACCAGCTCTAAAGCCAGTATATCCTGCCGTGGGAGAAGCAATTCAGAAATGGGGAACCTTCCAGTGATGTAGAGCCACCAAAGTGGCTCCCATCCTAATCCCCTGTCTGTAGCCAGCACAGGGGATGTGACTAGGGCTAAAGAGGGTATTGCCAGCACTCACTGCAATCCATTGATCCCCAGATGCTGTAATAACCCTTTAGGGCCATTGGCTTCTCTGACTTGCACCGGGGACAGTCTGACACACAGCTGGCCCAGGATTGGGGGAGCACAAAGCAGGCTTAAATAAACTTTTACCAGGACCCTCTTCCCCATCTGTATATTGCAGACTCACACACAGAAGGGGAGGAGGTGAATCTTTTAAAAAAATGTTTTTCACCAGATTCAAACATCACATGTATTTGTTTTGGCTCAAATTTTCTTTAGAGGAAGCATGTTGGTTCTGCCTGTTGCTACGAGGGATATAAGTGGGTTGTAATGGCCATATCTGGTATTCTATAAAATGAGAATGGGTGTTTTTATATGCTTATTCATAGTCAGTTGCCTGTCTATGTTTACTAGCCTATAGTAATCCTATATATACAGAAAAGGGTGCACATTACTTGACATTTCACTATGTACGCCAGACTGCATTACTCATTGTCAAATCATATATTTAACATCTTACAAATAGGAAAAAAAAAGAGGTAGACGTACAGCTTTTGCAAGATGTCTTGCTTTATCTGTCGAGTCGGAGGAATTTTACACTTTTCGTTTTCAGTAGATTCAGCAAAATATTCAGAGGTCCCACTAGAAAGCTTTTCTTTCTGCTCCAAAAGAAAACACAGGTTTAAAATGTGAGCCATTAAGCTTCTATTACAGAAAATAAAACTCTGCTGCTAATGCCATGACTTACAGATGTTCTTTATTATTTTTAATCTGAACAGCCTAGAGAAGCAGCTCAGAATAAAATTATTTTAAATTTTATAATATTTGGGACACCTTAGTCAGTTTGCTCCCCTCTCAGGCTCCCACTACACATATTTTGCACGTTAAGATATACCACAAACAAACAAGAATGTAATGTAAAGGATGTAGATTCCAAACCATCTGAGGAAACCATTGGCAAATATCTGACATCTTTGTGGCTCAAACTGTGACAAATGCCAGGAATCTCTGTTGCAGACAGTGTGTTTGTCAGTTTTTTTCTGAAGAGACTGAGTGGCGCAGTGGTCTATACCCTTATTCTCTGAAGAATTCCCATAATTTTCCATATTTACTAAAAATATGCAGAGTATTACTTACTCAATTTAAGAAGGCAAGGGTTAAAACTTTTAATACTAACATTTTGATGATCAGGGCTTGACGTGGTTGGCCACTCTGAGGCCACAGGGGGATTCTTTCTGGTCTCAACTAACAGCAGTACCATGGTTTTATGTAATTTGGAGATGGGGGAAAAGAAAGGGAAATGCTCTTCTCCTTAAGCTGTGAGCATTTCCTTTCACAATGAACCAATTTTACAGAGAGTTAGGCTGTTTGCTGACCTCACTGCTAACTCCCGGACACTTTACATCAGTGTAATCTTTGGAGGCTGTGTACAGAAGGGATAAGAACTTGGCAGAGTAAGGTGGCGGGGAAGAAGAGAAATGGCAGTGGAGTGGGTGGGAATTGTCTCTCTTGCAGAATCGTTCCTATCCAATCTAGTTAAAGAACTCCGCTGGGGCCGGCCTCTGCAGATGGGGAGACTGCGGTCTTACTTTGCCGCCTGCACTGTACTGTGGGCCTAGAAGGGGCAGTTATGCTGCTAGGCAGCCAGCAGGAGCCAAGGAAAGCCAAGAGGGACTGTGGAGGCACAAAGCGAATGTGTACATGACCAGTGCCTGTGACATAACTTGGGAACCTGACGGCTCTGGGGGACTAGCCCTGTTTGTTCTTTGGGAGGGGGGCCAAACCTCACCTCTCTCCCCAGTGAAATGACTCAGTGGAAACAGTTTCCTGTTTTGTGAGTGGAGAGGAGAGGAAGGGTGGGGGAAGAAATCTGGCCATTTGGGTAGTTAGTTAAAAAAAAGTGCAGATGTTATGAGCCTGATTTTCAGATGTAAATTCTATGAACAATTGTGCGTGCACCTGGAGCCAGACATGTGCACCTACTCTCCATGCACGTTTGTAGTAATGCACACACAAAGTAAGCACAGGCAAATGCATACATAATTTCAATCTCAAAATCTAACCCAAATTATTTTAACATGAATTAGAAATACCTGCCCCAACTCTTTCCCCCATTTGATGTAATGAGTTCCCATAAGGTTGTGCATTATCAGGGAGGGGAGCTCTGTAAGGGGGTGTGTGTGAGGGCGAGCTGGTTTGGTTTTTATTTTTCAATTTTACAGTGAATTTCGCGTAGATTTTACGGCAAGGAATGACATTTACAATCATCTAGTCTGACCTCCTGCACAACACAACCCAACGAACCTCACCCAATAATTACTGGATGACAGTCCTGGAGAATAAAGTCCTATTTAGCCAAAGAACAATTAAAGCCTGGATAGCAGCAGTTTTCCCCCCTGTGCTGCCCCACCAATACGCTTCCACTCTCCCCTGGAGGGATTAACTCTAAGGCCGTTGAGTAGCACAGCGTCAAATCTCATTCACTCTGCTGAGATTGCCAAAAAGGGGGCCAATTGAGATGTGACCACTTGTCCATTAGGTGCTTTTTTTGTGGGGAGTGGAGGCGGGGGAGTGGGGAACAGTAAGTAGTTGGTGAAAAGTAGCACTTAGAAACCTGAGAGTACAAAGTAGACCAAGGAAGACTGTAGACAGGTGCTGCCCATACTCAATATGTCAGCCAACGAACCTCAGCTCTATCCTATACAGAGAATGATACTTGCCTGGACTGTGTGGTGGTTTTGGAATGAGGATAAAAGGTCCCAGACAAACACTAAGACAACAAATATCATTTCGCTTTTGACCTGAGCCTGGTTTGAAATTCATAGTTCAGAGGTGAACTCCTGATAGATTATTATACTATCTGAGACCTTTCTATTTTGTTTTCAAATGCTTCTCCCATAAACCGTGACAGAAAAGGGTTAAGGCATCAAAAATAAAAAACAAAATGATTTATATGTGAAACACTTCTGAACATGCCCTATAAGTACAGTGGATGTTCCCCTTGGAGCCACACCCTGTAAGTGCTGTATTTTGAGAGCTGAACAATTAACATAAGGAGTATGAGTCAGTCTCTGAATGACTCTGTGGGAACTAGAGAGCCTTTTGCTATTAGGAGTAAAGTAAACTCCCTAAGGCTGGAATAAGTCCACAATAGAAGGCAGAAAAGGGTCATAAATAACAATAGTGGACACTACATATACCAATAAGACACTCAACTATTATTGGTGATATTTCCTTTATGTTCTCTATTAGGCCTAATCATTTTAGTTAATTTAAAAAAATAAAAACCGCTGTATGTTTTGGGAATACTATTTATTTCCTATGGGAACTTCAAGGCTTGTTGAGGAAAGAAAAAAGGCTAATCTACTCTCATCCTGTCTAGTAATCCCAAATTCCTTTTAGCCAGTGAAATAATTAAAGAAAAATATTCCAGGCATAAAAAGGAGGACAGAAGAAGCAGACATCATATAAACAATGACACAGTGACAGAGAAAAACGTCAAAGTGCCGCCAAACTTGTGACATGACTCTGAAAAAGCTGCGGGAAATGGGGGTTGCTGCTAACAAATTAAAACCAGATTTCTTGGCAAATTGTTAAAGAAAGATATTTACATTTGTATGGAGACTGGGTGGGCACAAAAGATTAAAATGCTTCTTTAGCCCTTGAACTGTCAAGACCCATTAGAAATCTTGTGTTCTTAAAATTCTAGGGTCAGCTCACTCCTTTTTGTCACTAAATCTCGGCATGTGAGAGCCTTCAGAAATCAGGCTCACAGAGAAAGAAAAGTTACTACTTACAAGCAGAGTTCTCTGAAGTTAGTATTATGTACATGTATTCTACCCTTAGCCACATACATGGCTTCTACCACCTCACTTCAGCAGGCAATACGCAACTCTATTTAATTAAGACTTTTGCACAGAGGCAAAACTATTAGGCATGCATCATGCGGGCTTCAAGGATTATTAAATACCACTTCCGATTGTCTAATCATCAATTCTTTTCCGTGTAACACTAATTTAGAGCGAAACAGCTTGCAAAAGCAAGGAAGCTAAGTGATTGGCATCCACAACGAATTACAGAAGTCTAGTTTACAGACATTTAACATTGGTTTGCTAAAGGAACTATTTATGGAGCCACACTTGTGAAAACATCCCTACAGCTAATTATCCCAAAGAAGATAGAAAGGGTTGGGCACTTAGGAAATAGACCTGACAATACAGCTCATACAGACATTGAACTTTCTTGCGTCAAAGATTTGGGATGTTGCATTGAAAGGAAGGTTTGTTTCCTGAGTGAACAACTCTTCCCCACTTCCCTGGTTTGGTTTCAGTCTCTTTCTAGCTTGTCTCAGCCTGTTTCTATGTTCAGCCTGGTTACGTTACAATAAGACAATGTATTTCTGGATAATTACATTCTATCTCTGGTGGAGGAAATTTATTGTTTTTGAACTGCACTTAGAGATTTTTATCCGTTTGTCTTGACCTGCTCATCAAGTGACAAACTTAATAGAAAATATCTATGAAGTCAGTTAATCATTATTATTTGTATTAGAGTAGTGCCAAGCAGTCCCAGATGACAGCTCAGGGCTCCATTATACTAGGCTCTATCAGAGACAACACCTGCCCTGCAGATCCTACAATCTAAACAGAAAGGACTGACAAAAGTTGAGAGTAAGAAAGTACTGTTATCCGCATAATACAGATATGGAACTACATTGTCACACAAGGGGTCAGCCTATGATAGAGCCTGGAATTAAACACAGGTCACTTGAGACTAAGTTCATGACCATAACTTGATTTACTCTGGTGTAACTGAGAGAAGAATTTGGCCCTGTATCTCTATTGCTGAGTACAGGTGTAATTTGCATTCATTTCCAGCCACTCCTCTGAAATTGTAGTTTTGGACTTACTGTCTTGTATTTTCTCTTAATACACCTCTACCCCGATATAACGCGACCCGATATAACACGAATTTGGATATAACGCGGTAAAGCAGTGCTCTGGGGGGGGCGGGGCTGCGCACTCTGGCGGATCAAAGCAAGTTCAATATAATGCGGTTTCACCTATAACGCGGTAAGATTTTTTGGCTCCCGAGGACAGCGCTATATCGGGGTAGAGGTGTATTCTTTATCAAGCTGTCACTTGACGAGCAGGCCAAGCCAGAAAACTCTCATAAGGGAAGAACGGAGAAAGATGCTGCATGTAATTTTGTTTAGATGTACAGAGCTCTCTCCTTTTGAAATGATGCTCCTCTACGATGGACAATAAATGGGGTGGTGATGAGGTAAATAGTAAAAGAAAGACGGAATACAACACAGCCAGATAAACTTAACTAAGATAAACTAGCAGAAATAGTTATTTCTTGTGGTTTAATGAAGTGCTAAAATTGTAAAAACATGGCTTTCTTTGAGGGCCAACCTCATTCATATAAAGGTATTCAAACAAGACTTATTTGGCTCCACGTGAGTTGGATCCCTTCCATGTGAATGTGGGAGAGAGTACCCTTGATTTGGGTAATCAGGTCTGACAAAATCTACAATCTGACGGCCATCTCTATTAAAAGACGGAACTAACCTGGATATAATTAGTACCTTGGACGTTAACATTTATTGGAGAGAATGCTTTTCCCTTCTCCTCACCCATTCTGTATGTGCCTTTGCACTGCAGGAGCAGAAAGGAAGAGGTGAAGAAAGATAAAGTTCTTTAACTTTACATTTGGGCCCAGATCAGCTCCTCAATACTGTGGAAATTCATTCTTCTCCTTCTCCTGCTCTTCCATCCCCATGGATTCCATAGCTTGTTGCAAGCAGGGCAGCTCCTAGCAGTACAGGTTCTCTAGAGCTGCACTGCCAAGAAGTTGGAGCAGGATGAAGAGAGCCAGAAGGGAGGTATAAAGGCCAAGGCCTCTTCACCGCTAAGGATGAAAATCCCCAAAGCTGGAATTGATGCAAATGAAATTGTTGCCTTAATTTGCATATTTGGTGAACATGCATTGGTGTGACAGAGCCTTACTTGGTAACTAAGGATAAGTCTACACAGCAATGTAGCTTGAGCCTAAACCACCTTGTGTCCACATACCAATTGTGTTAACATTGGGCTCGAACCTAAGGTCCCAGGCCCCTGCAGGGCTGGAGGGTCTGAACCTGTATTCCTAGATAGATTCATAGACTTTAAGGCAGACATGGGCAAACTATGGCCCGTGGGCCACATCCAGCCCACGGGACAGTCCTGCCCGGCCCCTGAACTCCCAGCCGGGGAGCCTAGTCCCCGGCCTCTCCCCCGCTGTCCCCCCTCCCCTGCAGCCATGCCGCCGCACGGGCTGTGCTCTGGCCCACCGCTCCTGCTGGGCAGCGTGGGGAGCGCAGCTGGCTCTGGCCGGGTGTCATGGCTGCGAGCTCCTGCTGCTGGTAAGGGGGTGGGGAGTGGCAGGGTTGGGTAAGGGAGCAGGGGTCCTGGGGAGCAGTCAGGGAGGAGGGGGTGGTTGGATGGGCGGAGGTTCTGGGGAGGCGGTCAGGGGATGGGGAACAGGGAGGGTTGGGAGTGGGAGTCCCAGGGGGCCTGTCAGGGGGCGGGGATGTGGATAGGGGTCGGGAGGGCAGTCAGGGGACAGGGAGCAGGGGGGGTTGAATAAGGGGACGGGATCCCAGGGGGCAGTTAGGGGCGGGGGTCCCGGGAGAGTGTGGTCAGGGGACGAGGAGCAGAGGGCAGTTGGATAGGGGGTGGGAGTCCCCAGGGGCTGTCGGGGGGTGTGTGGATAGGGGTCGGGGCAGTCAGGGGACAGGGAGCGGGGGGGTTGGATGGGTCTGGGATTCTGAGGGGGGCAGTCAGGGGGCGGGAAGTGGGAGGGGGCGGATAGGGGGCAGGGGCACAGCCTTCCCTACCTGGCCCTCCATACAGTTGCGCAACCCTGATGTGGCCCTCGGGCCAAAAAGTTTGCCCACCCCTGCTTTAAGGTCAGAAGGGACCATCGTGATTATCTAGTCTGACCTCCTGCACATTACAGGCCACAGAACCTCACCCGCCCCACTCCTGTAATAGATCCCTAACCTCTGGCTGAGTCACTGAAGTCCTCAAATCATGGGTTAAAGCCTTCAAGTTACAGAGAATTCACCATTTACAGTAATTTAAACCCCAAGGTCTCAGCCAATTTGACCTGGGAGAAAATTCCTTCCTGACCCCAAATATGGTGATCAGTTAGACCCGGGCATGTGGGCCTGGGCTAGGTTGGGCTAAGTTGGGACCTAGGGGCTGAGCCCTATTGCTTTCCTGTGTGCATGCAGCCCCAGCATGACTTGGGTTCAAGAAATCCTCCAGATGTATCCCAGAGTTTCTTGGGGCAACTTCCCTAGTCCTCTCTATGCCAACCATCTGTGGTGCAGTCTATTGCACTCTATTGCAAACAGACACCCCAACCCCCTTTACAAAGGGCAGCAGCTCAGATCAGCCTGCAGGGTTTTCAGTGGAGACCGATCAGAAGAAGCTTTTTGCAAAGAGAGCTGCTTCCTGGTCACACGAGCACAGCCAGAGTTTGGTGCACACTGCCCAGGTATCCTTGCACATGCTGCCCCAAGAAGGCAGGGGAAGCCAGAGAGCAGAGCAAGGACCAAGCGGCTGCCCAGCAGGGATGGGGAGTGGCAGAGCTCCAGCTCAGCACAGCTGGGGGAGGGATGACCCCACAACACCCTGGCTGCTCCCTGTCCCTGCAGGGCAGCTGCTTGGTCCCCACTCTACTCTCTTCCCCCGCCACCTCCCTTGGGCTGCGTATGCTGGGACACCCGGACAGCGTGCACTGTCAGGGCGGTGAGAGGGACCCAGCCCCAAAACCTCCCTGCAGCTCCTGCAGCAGCAGCTTTGGCTCCTCCTTGCTGCTGTGCAGAGTTTGCCCAGAGCAGGGAGCAAAGCTGACAGGTGAGAGACAGGTGGCTCCTGGCTGCCGGGATGTTGGGGGTCATCCCTCCCCTGGACATGTTCCCCTTCCCTGCAGGGCAGGTGCCTGGTCCTGCTCTGCTCTCTGACTCTTGCTCCTGGGCCCTCCCCCAGCCCCACCCTCCCTAGGGCTGCTTGTGCAGGGGCACCCAGGCAGTGTGCACTGTGAGGGCGGTGAGAGGGAGACAGCCCCCAAACTTCCCCACAGCCTCCCAGGGATCCCTTATCCTTGCCTCCCAAGGTGCAGCAGGGGCAGTGATAAGGGATTCCAGGGAGTGTTGGAGCACACTGCACTCCAATCCCTGGGGATGCAATTCACCGCTCCGCAGCCGGCGGCAGCCAGGCTGGTGCGTGTGTGTGCTTTTCCTCTGAAACCTATGTTTTATGTCAAACTTCAAAACAAACAGACAAAAATCAAATCAATCAATCAAACCAACAAGAACACCTTCACTGAACGTCCCATTTTAAAAATTAAGAATTGCAAAGTTTCATGTTAATAGTTTAACAGCCCTGGAGGCTGATGTGCTAATTATCCTCGGGACATGAGCATTTTCCTGCCGATGTGACTCAGCCTAGAGGTGGAGAGCCCAATTCTCAGTAGTTCAGTAAAAAGCCTTCTCAAACTGCAGTCATTCTACTGACACAGCCACCAAAGGAGCAAATTAGGCAGTCTATGAGCTCGTGCTCCTTATGGGCACCTGGGTCCCATCAAAAGCACCATCACATTTAGGAAACAGGGTGGGCAGTAGAATTTCCCCATAGTGCAACTCATTTGTAGGGCTAGAGTGTGGACATGCGGGGGCGGGCGCTAGGCACTCTGGGATATTGTTACTTTGACTTGGGTCTGTGCACTGCAGTGAGGATGCCAGAGCCTTAGGTTCAAGTATGGGTCAGAAAATCCTTAACCTAGGGTTATATTGCGGTAGAAATGCTCAAAGCACAGGGTTTCCTGACACGGGTCAGCTGACTCGAGTCCCACTAACCCTGCTGGATAGCGATACCTAAGAGGCTCTGGTGTTGATACGGTCCCAAAGTCTCTGGCTCTGGCTGCTCTTCACTGATTACTGCTCCCAGGCCCATATGACCATGGAGAGATGGCTAGAGCACTGTCCAGAGTCACTCTGGCCATAGCGCCGAGCTTTTGGCCATGTGTGGATTGGAGAACTATGCTCTAGTCTCCACCTCTGGAGGACTCTAACCACAGAAACCCTGCCTAGAGAGGTCCTAACCATAGATACACAGTCAAGAGCATATATCTGCAGCCTATCTGAATTCTGGGAAGGTGTGCCAAAGACCACCTAGGACAAAAATCTCCATCCCCACCTCAATAGAGGAAGGGGCCATAGATCCCAACAAAACAAGTGATTCCGTGGGACAACAAATGACAAAACAGGAATGGGTGTCCAAGTCAAAGGTTCAAAATGAGGGAACCGGCAGGGGGCACTGAGCAGAGACTCCCAGAGCTCAAGACTCCGCAAAGGAGTCCAAGGAGTAGGTGGATGCCACCCAAAGGAACTCTGCATGGATCCACAAGATAACCAAGACATGGAAGTAGGCCCACAGGCACAGAGAACCTCCCTGTCAAGATGCCTCCTCCTGGACTGATGGCCAGTTTGGCCAGTTCCAGGAGGAGGCTGATGAGGGGGTCCTGCAACTTTGTGGAGGCCTGGATGGGTATGTGTATAGGAACAGAAGTGGGGGAGAAGTGCAGCCAGAACCTCAGCAGGGGATTCTAGAGAAGGTGGAAATGGGGCTGCAACCTGGCACCCTAGGTAGGCATGCGCCAAGGTCTCCCTCTTGTTGCAGAAGGGCAGGTGTTGGATGTATCCAAGCCCATGCTCATAATCTCATGCAAGAGCCACCAACTAATATCCCTAGTGAGCTGTGGGACCAGAGTTGAATAGAGGCTGGCCCACTGGCCCATCTGTGTTCAGGTAGGCAGGGTTCCCCCGCCTCATCAGCCTCCTGCATCAGTTCCCCTCGCTAGGTAGAAGGAAGTCCTGCTGTTTGCTATCAGGGCAAGAAACAACAGTGAGGAAATGCACAGTGTGCAACATGAGTGCATAGATGAGTTCCCTGAGTGCAACTTGGATGCAAACTGGCTGGATACTAGACAGTGTGCTGGAGGTGGCTGAAGGCATTCACAGGGCCAGGGTCCTGGAGGGGTCCTGGCATCATACTCTGGAGGGCCAGGAAGGCAGGGCGCACCTCCTGCAGGACCCACTTAAGGTATGCAAGAGAGTTGGAGAGCAGGGTGGCCTTCACCTCCTGGAGCACACAGAGGGGGAGACAAGGAGTTGTCAACCCCATGCGCTGGGTGAGCACCCTGAAGTCCACCCAGACCCACTGGCCATGGTCCAGGAGGTCTCTGATTCTGGTGATACCAGCCAGCACACTGAAGGGGTCTCCACCACCTGTGAAGAAGGATGGGGATTATGCAGCAGGAGCTCTAGGAGAAGGTCTTCTCTCCAACAACCACTACAGACATCACAGAAATGCTTTCAGATCCTTAGGAGATCCTAATAAAAGACTGGCTGCTCAGACAGGTCTTTGGGGAGACTTTTCAGGCTGATGTAAAAGAGCTGCTAGTCATATTGGAGGTGCTGACACAGATCACTGACACAGATCCTGACTGTCCTCTTTTAGGGAGAGGCTCAGAACATATGCAAAGGCCCATTGTTTCCCTGGACAGAAGATCTCCACGACCATTCTCTGGAAACTGGCCAGGGCAATGAGGGATAGGGGTCAGAGCATGGAGAGAACCAACTGTTCGATGACCAGGGACTTCCATCAATGGGAAAGGCACTGGAAAAACCCTGTCCATGTCTTCAGCCAGTCAGACACATGGGCCTCCAAATCGGTTCAGTTAACCAGCAGGGACGACTCGGTAGTAGAGACACAGATGCCAAGATAGAGCAGCAAACCCACGCCTTACTGGATGGCACAGAGCACAGGTGAGAGCGAGCTTACCTGACACCCAGTTCCAACCATCGAGCCAGAGCTCTTGACCCAGCTGACTTGGATGAGGAGGCTGCCGAAGAGATGGTTTGGCAAGTCTCCACTCACACCAGATATCACAAATGTCCTAGTATGGTGGCAGGAGTTGCAAGTCCAGCTCCTGGAGCACCAACCCCTGATGAAGGAGACAGAGGAAGGGCTTAATGACAAAGACCAGACCGGGAGGACAGTGACGAACTCCTTGATCAAAGATGACAGGTTCGGTCAGGGCCCATTTGAGTTTGATCAGAAACTGCAGAGGCACATAGCACCTGGAGGAACCCCACAAAACAAAGACTGAAGCTGAATGCCTGGACAGCACCCTTGATTCACCCTGTCAAATGCCTCCTCCTAGTCAAGGGACAGAAGGGTGAGTGACAGACCATCCCTACATGCCAGATGAAGAACGTCCCAGACCAGGTATAAGCTGTCAAAGATGGTCCAAGCTTGACTTATCAGGAGATTGAAAGTCCTACAGTGTAGAACTGTAGCTCAAAACAGGCAGCTCCCAGCCAATTGAAGAGCCTCAACAGGTTTGTGGCCTCTGACTGCATGATGGTCCTAGCCTCTGGCTGATCCCAAGATCCACAGGTTATGGTAACTGAACACCCTATTCATGAAGAAAGTGTGGGACACTGCCCTGTTCTTTTCTCCCTACCCCGAAAGAGCCCCTCACAAAATGTATCATTTTCATGTCTCCATATTCCATTCCCCCCAGTATAGGGACGCTCTTGTGCCCTGGATTCTATTTGTGAGAGTCCAGCATACGCTAAGCAGGTGCACATAAGCTTTCTTCCCTGAAAGACAAGTAACAGACAGGAAGGTTTCACTGGACACCAAATCTCGAGGGCTTTCAAGTATCAAAGATTAACTTTCTACCTACTTGCTGGCTAATTTGAAACTACAACATTCCTTGGCTGTAGTTACACAATTTTGTTTTATGCCAAGTTTTAAAAAGTCTGGATAGTCCTAATCTCCAGGCCTCTGATGCGCTGCTAAACATTCTAAAAGGATCACATCCCCTAAATCTTGCCAATGGGAACTGTTTCCAGGTTTGGATTGCAAATGTTTAGTAAATGCTGAGGAATTTGATAATACAACCTTTTGGCCAGACTGAAATTGGATGAACAATCTGATGAACTCAAAAAATTGTTGGTGTTAAGCATGGGTCTTGGACAGTTTCACTTCTGGGGTAGGTAGGTCTATTGACCTGCATGATGCATGACACAGGAAGCTATGCAAAACTCCTGGAAGCCATCTGAGAGGTCTTCACTACCAAGTATCAAAATCCACCCTCGTTTGATGTTCAAACGTCTTCATAACTGAATACTTAACTTGCCAAACGTCCTATGTCGTTTTGTACTATCTAGGGCAAGGTTAGGCCCATCCCAGTAAAGCTCTTTTCAGAAACATAAGACTCACATTTTCAAAAAATGACTGGTGAATTTGGGTGCCTAACTTGAGAAACCAAGTATTGCCAACCCTGTGTGCTCAAAAATCAGGAGTCAGGTCCCCAAAAACCAGGAGACTGGCTTAAAAATCATGATATTTACAAAAAAAATTAGGTTTTTTATTTGCCTTCTGCTTTCTAAGCCTTTAAGGTGCATTTGGGACACATTTTTTGAGCATTTTTCCAGGAGCATGAAGGCCATATATTTACTTTCCTTTTGAAAGAAAGCGAGGTTCTCCCAGAATCAGTTAAGTTCAAGGGATGGTGCTTTATGAAAAATTTGAAATGTGGTGAGACTCACAATAAAATTGTGAGAGTCAGCAACACTGGCCACTCCAAATGGGGCTTGTTTTCAGGGCTGCTGAATACCTGCCTCTGAAAACCATGCCCTTTAAGATATCCCACGCTGGGTACCAAAATCTGAGCCACTTAAACACACTGGTCACTTTAAAAAAGTAATCTATAAGCTATTCTGTCATGGCTATTCAGTAGAAAATAGCCCATTTATGGTATTATTCATGATAATCATTTTCTTATGTCCCAGAAACTCTCTTACTTACACCAAAAGGGAGATGAATATTTTGACATGAGAATAGTTAACACAGGTATCAAATAGAAGAAGTAGTACATACACCATGTTTCAAGAGTTTCAATATTAATATTAATTCAGTATTAGATAGAACTCTAAAAAACCCTGATTTTAAAAACAAATAAGAGTGTGATCATCAGAATTTGGTGCTCCCTAGCAAAGAACGGAATGAGTAGGAACTCAGAACTTTTCTAATACAAGTTTAGGAAATCTTGCAGTATATTTCAGTATATTTCAGACTAATTCTTATTGATTCTGGAGTTACTTAAAGTGTCATGGAGCTGGGCAACCGATAAATAGGAAAACTCCCTATGAAACTTAATTAAAATAAAGTGACTATATAACATCAAAAATTACAATATTGTAGCACTAATAGTTAGTTTAACAACTTGAAACTCAGAACACAGAAATTATCAAGTACAGACACTCCTAATGCCACAGAAGAAAAGGTAGTTAAAACAAATGTGATATTGATGTGCTTTAAGACACATGTGATACACATTTTACTTGTTTGCTTGAAGGCAAAAATGTTAATTAATGTTTAATCAGTGTTAACTGATTGAACTCCTGATTTCATATCCTGATGCCAAACGACTCAGAACTGTGGATTCACAGATAGTATCTTCATGGTGAGTGTGTCCAATGATAAGAGAAAGGAGAAAAAGGCAGTTGTTTTTCAGTCAATCTGACAACTTCTCTTAATGAAATTAAAGGCAGATTTAAATCATACCCAGACCCGATTTTTTTGTATTAATAAAAGAGCAGCATTTTTCTGACACCTGTACCTTCAGCCAATTTTCCCTCAATTGTAAGTTTCTTGCCTGCAAAAGGTATGCAAAAGGACTTTGTAAAAGTTCTCCTCTAAATGACTTTTTATAAAATAAAAGCAAAAAATTAGTTATTTTATTACACATTTCAAGACAAGGGAAACGCTAACTTCTCGGCTAACAGCAAAATGTTACATGGGTTCCTGAAAAAATATTGCAATCCTGTATTGTAGCTTTGAGTCAGCTGAAAATAGGGTACTCTCACCTGTCTAATAAGTCTAAATGACTGAAGCATCCACTACATATAGTGAAACAGATGAATATCCTTTATGTTCATTTTTCTACGTAGACAAACAGTTACTCCTTTTGCTCTGGATTTATATGCTGGGTAACAACAGAACAAACTATTGATTAAAGAACACAAGTTACACAGTACTGTGTTCCAAAGTGGTAGCCGTGTTAGTCTGTATCAGCAAAAAAAACGAGTACTTGTGGCCCATGAAAGCTTATGCCCAAATAAATTTGTTAGTCTCTAAGGTGCCACAAGTACTCCTCGTTCTTTTTACAGTACTATGTTTCATTTATAAAAAAAAAATCTGGTTTTGCCAGGAAAAATAAACTTTTAGTATAAAAGGATAAGACTTAAACTTAGAAAAACAATACACCAACAGGTAAAAGAACTGCATTGTTTATATAACTATGATACCATGTGAAATGACCGTAGGAGACCTTAGAAAGGTTAATAGTAATATCCTTGATCTTGCCACTTATATCTAGGCTAGGCATATAAAACAGGCCTTAGCCTGGTATCATAATGGCACAATCAAGCTCTGGAAATATTACTACCAAGGACAAACTTTTTACTTTCAGATTCTTTTTCATTTTATTTTAGTATGGATTAGATTATATAAATTGGGGAAGAAATAAAGTGAAAAGTAGTAGAGCTCTCACTAATTTAACAGACATCCTAAAACTTAATCTCTATCAGTTTATAACCGTTATCTATTTCAGTGGTTTTCAAACTTTTTTTCTGGCAACCCAGTTGAAGAAAATTGTTGATTCCTGCAACCCAGCAGAGCTGGGGATGAGGGGTTTGGTGTGTGGGAAGGGCTCGGGGCTGGGGCAGAGGGTTGGGATGCAGGGGTGAGGGCTGCAGGATAGGGCCAGGAATGAGGGGTTCATGGTGTTGGAGGGGGCTCTGAGCAGGGCCAGGGTGTTGGAGAGCGGGAGGGGGTCAGGACTCTGGGCTGGGGTTGTAGGCTCTGGGCTGGGGCTGGAGATGAGGGGTTTGGGGTTTGTGGGGGGAGGGCTCAGGGCTGGGGCAGTGGATTGGGGCATGGGTTTACCTCGGGCAGCTCCCGGTCAGTTGCGCGGCAGGGGTGCTAAGGCAGGCTTCCTGCCTGTCCTGGCACCGCGGACCACACTGTGCCCCGGAAGCAGCCAGCAGCAGGTCCGGCTCCTAGGCAGAGGCGCGCAAGCAGCTCTGTGCAGGTCTTGCCCACAGGCACCGCCCCCCCAGCTTCCATTGGCTGGGAACTGGCCAATGGGAGTGCGGAGCTGGTGCTTGGGGGGGGGGAAGACAGCGCGCAGAACCCCGTGGCCCCCCCGCCTAGGAGCTGGACCTGCTGCTGGCTGCTTCTGGGGTGTAGCGCAGTGTCAGAACAGAATTAGCCTATCTTAGCCAGGCAGCACTGCTGATGGGACTTTTAATGGCCCTGTCAGCAGTGCTGACCAGAGCTGCTGCGACCCAGTGCCTTACATTCCGCGACCCAGTACTGGGTTGCGACCTGCAGTTTGAAAACCACTCATCTATTCTATGTGAATAGAGGAATGGGGAAGGGTAGGGATAGGCATGAGCAAAGAAAAGTCTGACAGCAGTGTGTTTGCATAAGGGCTGAATGTAAGTGATAGCACTGAACTGTAGAAATTAGAGACTGCCCAAAATCCCTCCATGACATTTAGTCTCTTTATACTATATTTATTTCAGTTCATTTTGAAGTCAAGATGTAGAATTTATTTCTTATTAATTGCTATGGAGTTTTCTGCTGAAGGTAAGAGGATAGTTTGCTCTACAAAACAATCCTGCTGGTTATCTGCTGGAGGCCCTTGGGACAGCAAGAATGCAGTCATTTTTTACTTTGAGCGTTCCACTAAAATGCAAGTTACTTAGGTATTGAAAAAGAGTTATATGATCCCACAAGACTTTTCTCAGATGCACAGCCCTTAAGCAAGTAGTTAGATTTAAGTCAAATGAAGTACTCAGGAGAAAGGATTGCTCACCTCAGTAAAGGATTGCAGGAATGCGTCCCTATTATTTCAATCCCACATCATAAGGAAGCCTTTTCATGTCCCTAATTTTTTGTATTGCCAGCCACTGGAACCCTTCTATTTCTGCTATATGTTGTTGGGGCTTGCATGACCCAAGCTGCATACCGTACTCCAATGGGTGGATGCTATTGAGTTATATATTGGCATTATGATATTTTCAGTATTTTCTATTTAATTCTGTATGCATCTAACATTTTGATTGCATTTTGATGACTGAAGTTACTGAACAGAATACACTGAATTATCTATAAGGACACCCAGGACTTTTTTGTTACAGTTAATACAGAACCCAACAAAGCGTATGAGGAGTTCAAATTGTTACGCTGAATTTGGCAACAATGAATTTAATCTGTCATCATGCTGCCCATCTATGCAGCTCTGCTAGGTCTCTATGGTCTTGTCTTGTCTTGGCAATGGTAAATAATTGTGTGTGATATGCAAATCATGCCATGTCACTGCTCATCCACTTCTCCAGATCATTAATATACTAAACATCAGCATTCCTTGTATGGATCCTTGGGGTACACAACTGTTACCCCTTGCCATGCTGAAAATGGACCCGCCAATTTCCAAGCCATAGGAAAACTATACCTTTTAGTGTGGGACTACTTAGTTTCTTTAGCAGTTTTGCAAGTCCATACAAAAAATATAAAGCAATATTCCTATATCTGTTCTGTTGCTGACAACTTCAAGAATTCTAGTTGATTCAAGCGGCACAATCTTTGCAGAATCCATGATGGTTTGTGTCTATCATAATTTTTCATCTACTGTTTTATAATTCAATTTTTAAAGTACTGATTTAACGAATATATTTGCTGTGACAGATATAGCAATTACAGGCTATATCTTTTGGGACCATAAGAATAGCCATACTGGGTCAGACCAATGGTCCATCCTGCCCTGACAGTGGCTCATGCCAGGTGCTTCAGAGGGAATGAACAGAACAGATGGATTGGTTGGTTCATATGAAAGGCTGATGTTACTTTTAGTAGAAATTTTGTGTGCGGATGTAGCATGACTTTGTCTTTGAGGAATATTGTGTAGGGGGGATTGGCCATGAGCACCCCGATCTCAGTCACCCGACTGGCAGAAGTAATGGTGACCAGAAAGGCCACTTTCATGGATAAATGTAGCTGGGAACAGATGGCTAAGGATTCGAACGGCAGTCTGATGATGCATTTCAACACCAGATTGAGGTCCCAGGCCGGGGTAGGTTGGCGAACTTCTGGGTAAATGTTCTCGAGACCCGTGAGGAAACGTTTAGTAATTGAGTGCGTGAAGATCAAGTTCCCATCAATCTCATGATGGAACGCAGTAATGGCAGCAAGATGGACTTTGATCGAGCTTGTTGCTAAACTCGTTTCAGCTCCAGTAGGTATTCCAACACTAATGGTGCTGTGGAGGCCGAAGTGTTTTACTTGACACCAGGAGGAGAATCTCTTCCATTTTTGAAAGTAAGTATTCCACATGGTCACTTTCCTGCTGTTTAGTAACACATGTTTAACTTGTTCCGAGCAGGCTAGTTCGCCAGGACGGAACCATCCACAAATGTTGTGGCTGCCATGTGCCTTAGCAGTTGCAGGACAGTATGAGCTGGTATTTGGGGGCTGACTCTTACCTCTGAGATAAGGCTTGTCAGAGTTGTGAATCTGTTCAGGGGCAGGGACGCCTTGGCTTCTACAGCATCGAGATGTGCCCCGATGAAGTCCAGTTGTTGGACAGGGATTAGAGTGGATTTTCATTAGTTTATCTGTAGTCCTAGATCCCTGAATAGTGTGATAATCGTCTGGACTGAGTCCAATGTTTCTTGTTGAGTTGGGCCTTTGAGAAGGCAATCGTCCAGGTAAGGGAAAATCATGATTCCCTGTTTCTGCTAGGGTTTTGGAGAAAACTCTTGGTGCAGTGGATAGGCCGAACGGTAGTACTCTGTACTGGAAGTGTTTGTGTCCTACTGCGAAACGCAGGAATTTCCTGTGAGCGGGGTGTATAGTAATATGAAAATAAGCATCTTGGAGGTTGAGGAGTGAAAACCAGTCCCCCTTTTGCAGCGCTGGAAGTATCATGCCCAGTGTCACCATTTTGAACTTTTGAGTGCGTACGAACATGTTGAGTTTCCTGAGATCCAAGATAGGTCTCCATCCCCCATTCTTCTTCTGTGTCAAGAAGAAGTGGGAGTAGAACCCCTTCCCCGTGTATTGCAAAGGTACTTGTTCCATGGCACCTAGTTGTAAAACATGATGGACTTCTTGTATCAGGTGCTCATGAGAAGGATCCCTGAAGAGGGACAGGGAGTGGGACAGGGTAGGTGATCGGGAGGTAAAGGGGATGGTATATCCCAATCGTATGATCTCTAACACCCATTAGTCCGTTATTATTGACATCCGTCCAGATGTGGATAAATGAGCGAAGGTGGTGTCAAAAGCATGGGGACAGATCAGGTGAGAGCACTGCCTGGTGAAGGAGGTTGTCCAAACTCTTGACCAAAACTGCCTGGTGAAGAATTTAGTTGGTGCGGTCGGTGCCGACTTGGTTTTCTCAACCAATGCCAACTGCGATGTTGGTGCCGAGGGCAGAGGCATGGTGCCTGAGGAGACACTCAGCACCAGGTCCCGTATGGGTGAATTCGGTGCCGTGGAGGAGGCATGTTGCTGTCTGTGCCTTGACTCCGTCTCCTTCGCTTGGGACTCGACGGTGCCGGAGGTGCCCGGAGTGTCATAGGTGCTCACCTGAGCATGTGTCGGCATTGGGGGTAGTGACCTGGCAGGAGACCATCTATGTTTCTGAAGTGCTCTCCGCAGAGACGTCTGCACCCTCTTCCATGGTCCTTTAGAGGAAGGCATGTCTCCTGTCCCTGCAGAGGGGGTGTCCGGAAAGGAGGTCTGGCTCTGGATGGAGAGATTTCTCCATCAGAATCATTTTCAAGCGGAGATCTCAGTCACGCTGGGCTCTCACTTTCAGATTACTGCAGTGGGTGCATTTTTGTGGGATATGCGT
This sequence comes from Terrapene triunguis, assembly GCF_002925995.2. Classification (NCBI taxonomy): domain Eukaryota; kingdom Metazoa; phylum Chordata; order Testudines; family Emydidae; genus Terrapene; species Terrapene triunguis. The sequence continues at coordinate 9,183,010 of NW_020664483.1, read as the reverse complement.
CTCCGCAAGACATCGGACACACAAAGAGCGTCCATCTGAAATGGGCTTTGTTTTGTGGCAAGAGCCGCATCGTTTAAAGGCTGGGGAGCCAGGCATCTCTGACGGTTAACTGACCCCAGTGCGGGGAGGGTAAACTGGGGAAGTAAACTTTTTTGTTCTTAAAACTATCACTAACACTAAGTATAACTTTTAAAAGACTAACTATTTAAGCTGCGATGTTTATTAAAGGTTTGGCGAGAGTACGAACGCTGCCCCAGAGCTCTGTCTTCAGCTGAGGATGGTTGAGAAGGAACTGGAGGACTCGGGTCATGCGTGTGCTAGACAGGGCACTGCGAGACGCCTGCTGCGCATGCATGACCCGCGCGGACATTGGTTCCATAAATCTCCGATTGACGTCACCGGGACGCACCGACACCTGAAGTGGAGCATTCAAAGGGACATCACTTGAAGAAGAAATAACAGTTTCACTCTGCAACTACTAGAGCTCCCAAATTCTTTAGTTCTGGGATAGCCCCACCATGAGGCTTGCCTTGGGCTAGGGACGCCAGCGCCTCCATACACAAAGGCCAGCTTGCTCCATGGGATGCAAGATAGCCCAGAAGTCTGGAAGTTTGGGGTCCCTTGACTCTGAGCAGTCCACCTGGAGCTGGTCCCAAGACACTCAAGCTCCTGGGTCCACATCAGAGAGCTTGGAAGCTGTGGCTCGAGCTGAGATTCTCAGGTTTCCAGGCTCTCTGCTGTGAAGTTGGGATCTGAGCTCTGATTAGAGTCAGGGCTCCCAAGTCTATCAGGCTCCCAACTTCATGGCAGGGATCCTGGAAACCCTGGCATGACAAGGCTGGCCCAGAGCCACAGACTATGGAAGCCAGGGGTTGCCTGGTCACTGGGCAGTCCACAAAGTGAAGCTCTCTCTCTCACCAGCTCCCAGAGCTAGTGGAAGGTATGGAGGCAGAGAAGCTGGGCTCTGTGCCTCTCTGGGTCCTGTAGCTGCACCTCTCCAGCTCCCAGAGCTGCAGGGGAGGTTGAGTGCTCCTGCTCTCTGTCTCCAGAAAAGCGTTGTCAATTTCACTTTGCTAAACATGAAATTGACATGATGCTTCCAGGCAGGCAGCCAGCCAGGGAGCCCTCATTTCAATTTTCCCAACAGAAAATCAAAATCTTTCAGCAAAACTGATTTTTTTTCAAGGAAAATTCTGGTTTTGCACACAAAAAAAGCATTTTGGGGGGGGGGGGGGGTCAGAAAACCATTCAGAAAACCATTCAGAAAACCATTCAGATGAAAATTTTGTGACCAGCTCTAATAGTGACTGTAACGCAGCCCTACCAAATCTGGCACCTGATCTTGTAGCCAAGTCAAGGGCGTGGTGTTTAACAAAAGTAAGGGGATTACACCATATTGCTGCCTTGCAGATCTCAGACATGAGGACGTTCTAAAAACTGCAGAGGAGGCATCCTGTGCTTTTGATGTTTGGAGGGAGAGAAGTGCCATATGATAAACAGTTTGAAATAACATGGGGAAATCCAGTGACATATTCTCTGGGAAGAAATGGCCCGCCCCTTAAAAGAGCTACTTATGGCAACAAAGAGATGAGGAGCCTGCCTAAAGGGCTTCATTCTATTAAGATAATACAACAAGGCACTATAAACATCCAAGGTGTGAGGTTTCTTTTTCCCTGGAGAGGAACGGGGTATTTGGAAAGAAAATGAGAAGACTAACAGATTGATTTAAATGGAAGTCTGACACAACTTTGGGAATAACTTTGGGATGAAGACTGAACACCAGCTTCTCTCTGGAATATTGTGCAAGGTGGGTTAGCCAGAAGAGCTTGTATAAGACCTCACAGGTCTAAAACCCAGGCCTGCAGAGCTATCACACAGTTAACATCTCCAGGCTGCCACTAAGTGGCAGCTGTAATCAACCTGTGCTCCACTTCCCATGATTCGCTGTGGACACCGACCATGGGAAGTTCCGCCTTAAGGGTTTGACAGGCAGCAGCCCCAGCGCTCCTGAGTGGCTCCCTGCCCTATATAAACCCAAGGGTCATTTCAGGAAGTGTCCAGGCAACAGCGCGGATATCTTGTAGCTGCCATGACCATTCCTGTTCTATGCTCTTGAGCTCCTGGCTTGACCTCGGCTTGTTTTGGACTTCATCTCCTAACTCGGACCCTGAAACCTCAGTTGGACTCTGGCCTGGAACTGATTACAAACTCCTTAGCTACTCCTAGCCTCAGCTTTGCCCCTGCTTTGACCCTTGGCCCTGACTGCCCCTTGTTGGGATCCCGACAGCTTAGAGTTTGCTGACTCTTCTGGCTGATATAATGGTGATCAGAAAGGCCATCTTGAAAGTAAGATGAGAGCATTCAGAGGGAGACTCAAAGAAGGGGCTCTATGATCCTTGTAAAAACAATACTGAGATCCCACATTGGAGGGAAGTGAGGGACGGTTGCGGGTGCCCTTGGGTGGGAGGGAGGGCACACTAGGACATGCACTGTGCAGGCTACAACTCAACAGACACTGCTATTCAAAGATTACAAATGAACACCTAGCGTGCAATCCACATGAACAGTATCCTCTATTCCCCAACCCAAAGGCACACACCTTATATCTACTAAAATTACCACACACCTGAGACCATACACCATAACCTTAACTCTGTTCCCACTTCCTTTAGTGAACTCCCTCCAACACACCTGCCCTTATTTCTCTCCCTGCCCTACAAACCCCAGGTTCCCCTCCCTGTCCTCCACATTCCCCTGCACACCCCCCAGGTTTCCTCCCTGTCCTCCATATTCCCCTCCCTCCCTTCTTCCCCCAAATACATACTTTCCCTTCTTTTCCCTTGTATTCCAAAGGCCTGAAAATTCACCTGCTCCTCATAGTTCTTATTTCCGCCCCATGACAGCATAAGGGAACCTCTTCCCTGAGAACAACCTGGCTTCACCCTCGATAGGACAATGGGAGACAGTGGCCATCTCTGCTAAGCACAACTTGAAAACTCCCTCCTGCAGCAGGTATAAGGAAATGGTAGCCATCTTAAATGAGGGAAACCTATGGCGTCGTTCCCATTGAGAACAATGGGAGATGGATGGTAGCCATTTTTAACTTTGTTAGTTTCTCTGAAAAAGAAATGTGCCAGTCACTGAAGAATAACCTCTCAGTTATAAAGATTAAAAGTGAAAAATGACCCTTAATCCTAAAGATTTGTTTTCAAAAACTACCTGTTGCACCAGATCTCTTCAAGGTTCAGCTGCCTGACAATATTTGTTTTAAAGATACATGTCAACAATAAAATACGACAACCCCTGAACAACCCAGAGACAAATTTCAAACACTTCCTATTGAAAATTTTATTATACAAAACCAACCAAATACTACATAGGAAATTCAAAGGACATAGAGAGTAACACTAGATCAGTGGCTCTCAAACTTTTGTACTGGTGACCCCTTTCACATAGCAAGCTTCTGAGTACGACCCCCTTATACATTAAAAACACTTTTTTATATTTAACACTATTATAAATGCTGGAGCCGAAGCAGGGTTTGCGGGGAGGCTGACAGCTTGTGACCCTAGCCTCATGACCCCTTGAGGGGTCACGACCCCCAGTTTGAGAACCCCTGCACGACATGATGTTTTAAACTCAAAAGACCACCTATGTGTAGAGAAAAACAGAAATGTATGCCCCATTTTAAGCCCAATTCAGAACATCTTAGCTATGGAGTCATAATAAGCACCTCCATCACAGAACATGCCATAGAAGAGAATTTGGTGGGGGGGCTTCTGCAGTCTAGTACAGAATCCAGGCATACTTCCTGTTAAACTGCATAGCAAGCACATTAGCATTACGGTAGCACGTGCTGTAGCATTTCATATACATAGTGGGGCAGATTGTAGCAGCCGACCCTGCTGCTAGAACAGCACAAAGGGATCTGAAATCCCACTGACATAGCTACTGCCGCTCGTGCAGGTGGTTTTATTATGTTGACGGGAGAGCTCTCTGATTTAAGGTCTGGTCCTGCAAAGAATTAGGCACCTGAATAACTTTACTCACATGAATAGCCCCATAGAACAGGCCCTTAAAATGTTAAGTTCACTTTTTGAATAATTAGGGATTTGTACTGACGGATTCAAGTTTTAAGTGACCACAATTTCAAATCAATACTGTAATATTTATGTGAAATAATCAAAATATTCTTGACAGCAGCACATTATTCAGTTGCCTTGCCTCTTCTAATAGGAATCATATGAAAGGGAAACTAAGGAGGGGAATTCCTATTTGTTGCTTTTTGGAGAAATTAACTCTCTCAAATTGGAAGGAGAGTTTTACAAGAAACTTTAAAAAGAAAAATATAATAATTCATTTCCCAATCACAGGGTTTTGGTTTTTTGTTTTTGTTTTTGTCAAAATACATGTTAAATAGTCCCACTTAAAGGAGTCTGAGTGGCTTTTAAAACACATGTTGTGAGAGTAATAGTTTTTTGTTCCGGTCGGTAACAAAATATTTTCAAAAGCAGTTTACTAGATTTTCTTTTGAGCAACCTAAACATCTCTTTTTGCTGGATTACTCATCCTGTGGTGTTTATCGATCTTGGGACCAAGATAATAAAGAATATAAAGCCCTCATAGCTGATGTAAGAAAGAAACTTTTCTGTTATAAAGGGCCTTAAATTAAATTTAATGTTTAAAATTAATATTTCCATTAATCACGCCTACAATACATGCACAGACCTTAATGTGTATTTATGACATTCACCATGAGTGCAAAAGAAACTGCCTGTTATAAAACAGGCCACCTGGGTCAATGTTAGCACTCATGAGACAACCAGTGGTTAACTGCAGTATAAAATTCATAAGCTGTTGACCCTCATAGAGCCTTCTAGATGAAATATATAAGTAATAATTTTTACTGGTAATGAACTACCCAGCAATACCTTTTTTCCCATAAATTTATTAGGGGAACATATTTTGTTCCAGCAGTGCCAACGCTGACCCTTATTAGTTGTCTTATAGAACAGAGATGCCAAAAAAATAGGCAAAATAAATAATACGGTGGACCTTATAAATCTTAATATTTGGTAACACAAAAGGTTTCAAGGCCACATAGTCAAAAATGAATATCTAAAGTTAGGTTTCTAAACAAGTAGCCTGATTTTCAAAAGTGCTGAGCTTCTAGCAGTTCCTACTATCTTCAGCGGGAGGTGTTGGGTGTTCAGCCCATTTGATAATCAGACCACTTAGGTGACAAAATATGCATTTAGGAGACTAACTTTAGGTTCCCATTGTGAACACCTTGGCCCAATTGTTTAGATGATCTTTTCCATCCCTAGAAAATATCAGATTAGCATTTGAATGACTAAGTCTACACAGAAACATGTCTCACCACTGAACAATAAATCAGACTATTCTAGTACTCCTCCATACATACCAGTGCTCCGTTTTCGCTTGTCCAAAGACTGGGATTAGATTCAAGTCTAGTGACACAAACCACAAATTTGTCTGGAAATACACGCAGCTCTGTGTAAAACAACAAACCCCCAAAAGATTACATGCATCTTTCAGTATATAATATAGTTTTTATAAGGGCAACGTATATGTGTACTACATTTTCTACATCAAAGCAGCTGACATTTTAAAATGCACAATAATTCTTTTTTCCCACCTCACTTTTTGCAATTCCCCACTCTCTCCTCCCCCTTCACTTGTGTTTTTTGTGTGGGTGAGGGGGTAAATCATTCAGTTATCAATAGGACAGAGTAAGCTCAGTTCTCCAGAGAAAAGACTAGGCTGCAAATTAGTCCACCAGAGCCCAGGACAAATATATCACATGGAACCCGACTGGCAAGTCATTCAGCATATTTCCTTTGTGCTAGTCTGATGATTCATCTTTTCATCTCAAAAACTTTAAGTCATGTTTATAACATCAGTATAATGTATTGCATCAAAATTGGACATAACATGGCCCATGGAAACATCTTTCAGACTATGACTAAGGTGATTTTAAAGTGTTTAAACGATTTATTACTATTTACCATTACGATCTCACATATCCTACTCCTAAAAACACAGTTCCCAGAGTTAACCCATAACAACAAAACTTTGTAGTCATCTGAGATTACTAGAGGGAAGAGGATTCAGTAATAACAATTCTGAACCACTGATCAGAATAGAGTACATCAGGCATCACTCCATTTAGTGACAAAACTACTAGAGAGAGAGAGAGAGAGAGAGAGAGAGAGAGGGTGTTCTGTTTTAGCAATCTGCGATTATTTCTACATCCATTAAAGTGGCATATTTTTATTTAGGATTTATATGTGAAATTGTCAGACTTTTATAACAATGGGCCAGAACATCCTGTCTTACAGGAGGGGGAAGGGGTAAGACAGGCAGGAAAACTATGAGGCTGACCACACATCCCTCAGAACATTCCATCAAAGGGCAGCAAACAGGGGAGGAATATGGAGCTATCTACATGGATGGCTGCTTCTCCACAAGACTGTGGTGTTTCACTGACAGCATGCTCTGTGCAGCCATTTGCCAAGTCCTCCTATGACTGCTAAGCAGGAGCCATGAAGGTAACTTTACAAGAGTTAATGCTGTAGTAATTACTACTAGATCTGCGGGCTGGTGCGGTGGCTTGTAGTCAGACCCGCTGTTCTTCTGGTCTCAGCCCTGCAGAGCTCCAAGCAGAAAGGCTCCAGAGGAAATAAGGAGTGGTGCTGGGATGGAGAGTGGGGGCGGTAATCCCCACCTTCTGCACAGGAAGGATAAGATGCATACGCAGAAGGGTTGCTCCTAGCCTCAGATATTAAGCATTCTGACAATGTGTTATTTCAGCTTTGACTGTAAAATGAACCAATGCAACATGAGTTTCAATTGCAAAATACAGAATTGTACTTAAATGATAAACAATGTGTTCTTTTTGGTTGCAGTATTACATGTATCCTGACTAAAAGAACTGTTGAAGCCATTAGCTCAGGAAATATACTTATTAGAGTGCAGCAGCAGCTTTTATTAATAATAATAATTATTATTAACGACAAAGAAACAACAACAAATTTGGCCACTGTCTTTCAACGACCTCTGTGTGGGAGCAGGGGGTTCTATTCATGTGGAGCTCATTACAGGATCGTGGCCTTAGAATTTTTTATTGATAGTATTGGTAGATCAAATACATTTTAGTTTGGCTGTTTTAACTGTTACATTTTGCCAGATAGTCTCTTGCTGGTTAACAAAACAAATCTGTCACTAGACTACAATACTTCATGTAAAATTCCAATAAAGCTTAGATCCAAAACAAATAAAGTTTTGATGTAAAAGACATTATTACAATATAATCTAATATTCCAAAACAGCCATGAAAATGTACAGCTTTGCTGAAATACTTAAAATCAACACTCTAATCTCTGCACGCAGTATGAAGTTAGACAAAATTAGTAGTTATTTGAAACAGAAGAGACTTAACAAATGTCCATAAACATAGTAAATAAAACCCTATAAAATGTAAGAGACATTACTAAGATTGTTATTCAAGCAGTTAAAAGATTTTAAGGCCGCTTAGTTGATTTACTTTATTTTTCTTTTAAATTCAAAAGATCAACTGAAAGGGCAGTGATTATTATGGTTCCTTTTTATTGTTGTTGGAGCAACAGGATTGATATCACTTCCTTACAGAGCATCTTGGCTTGGAAAAACATGAAGAAGAAAAATCTCTGGCCCAATGACATCACCTATGTAGGGGTTTTACAGCAATGGGCTCAATGAAAGCTTTTGCCTGCATACACTTGTACCATACAGTTGATGCCATGAGATATTCAAACAATAATGATGTGACTCACGGGAATGCAACCTCTGGTTGATTCACCTTGTGGAGACTCAGTAAAATGCTGAGCCTCATCACAAATATAAAATCTGGTATGACCGAGCTGATTAGTCTGGAAAAGGCAGTAAGCAACTTTAAAGTTAAATAAAACACACAAACAACTGTTTGGAAATATTTTTGATTAAAAACAAAAATCCCACAACAAAACAATAACAGAAACTAATAAACTGAATCAAAATTCTAATAGAAACACTGTGTTTATGATCCCCTCCCTTCTCCCAATTGTGCTAAATGTTAAGTAACAGAATAAGAAACTGCCTGCTTACCGCGATACTGCTTCCCCACCACACAACGGAGATTGACCCATCTCTTTATGAAGTAGGCTGTAATGTGAAAATTTCCACCTGCAACATTAAACAGAGTGATGTAATAAGTGTAAGGACATTCTGTTCTCACAGTATGCTACACATCTCCCGATTGTTTGGGGAAAGGAAGGCATAGCTCTCACTTACAAGATGTGCATCTCTCCAAAAGAAATATTTTTAATAAAAACTTCTTAGAGTCAAGAATAAACTAACTAATGTAGAGCAGAGTAAAAAAAAAAGCACTGGATTTTAAAATTGATCAGTTATGCTATCCAAACACAGAAATTAATTTCAATTAATTCATTGCCCACAAAAGGTGCCAGACAAACAGCTCTGGAGACTAAGACACTGTTCATTGTGACCCCACAAATCAAGAAAGCAGCTGAAAATTTTCTTAACTAATCGCTTTTTAGAGAAAGACCTTGGCTTGCATAAAGTTTTTAAAAGTTTGGTATGGAGATGCCAGTTATGAGCAGATTCTAAAAGACGCTAATCATTTGCCAATCCCATTGAGTTCAGCAAGAAAAGCCGCGCCCTTCAAGATCAGGCTATATTTAATTGCAGTGATAAATATCACGTGGTGATCAAACTGTGCCCAGCCTCAGCATGGGTGCACCAGCAGGGGCAAAGGAGCCTCGTTCCCAGCGGCTGACCACACTTAGAATCCTTTTGCTATAAAGGTTCTCAAGGCTAGAAAGATGATCTTGTATACTGGATTGCAACTCCAAAAAAACTGGGTTCTATTCTATTCTCTGCTTTGCCATCAACTTCCTGCAGGATCTTGGGCAAGTCACTTAGGGTATGTCTACACTACGAGAGTAGTTCGATTTTAGTTAAATCGAATATGTGCAATCGATATTAGAAAGTCGAACGTGTGTGTCTACACTAAGGACAGTAATTCGACTTTGTGAGTCCACACTAACGGGGAAAGCGTCGACAATGGAAGCAGTGCACTGTGGGCAGCTATCCCACAGTTCCCGCAGTCCCCGCTGCCCATTGGAATTCTGGGTCGATCCGCCAATGCCTTCTGGGTAAAAAAATGTGGCGAGGGTGCTTTTGGGTAACTGTCGTCATCCGTCAGTCACTACCGCCCTCCCTCCCTCCCTGAAAGCGCCGGCGGGAAATCAGTTCGCGCACTTTTTGATCAGTGACAGCGCGGACGCCACAGCACTGCGATCATGGATCCCGCTGCAACCATCGCTGCAGTTGTGGCCGTTCTCAACGCCTCGCAGCTTATCATACACCTTTCCCTGAGGCAGATGCAGAGAAATCAGGCGAGGAGGCTACGGCACCGCCGTGAGGGCCTGAAGTCGGAGAGTAGCACAGAGCTGTCAGAAACCACGAGCCCCAGCGCCCAGGACATCACGGTGGCAATGGGTCATGTGGATATTGTGGAACGGCGATTCTGGGCCCGGGAAACAAGCACGGACTGGTGGGACCGCATAGTGCTTCAGGTCTGGGATGAATCCGAGTGGCTGCGAAACTTTCGCATGCGGAAGGGGACTTTCCTGGAACTTTGTGAGTTGCTGTCCCCTGCCCTGAAGCGCAAGGACACCCACATGCGAGCAGCCCTGACTGTCCAGAAGCGAGTGGCCATAGCCCTCTGGAAGCTTGCAACGCCGGACAGCTACCGGTCAGTCGCGAACCACTTTGGCGTGGGCAAATCTACCGTGGGGGTTGTTGTCCTGCAAGTAGCCAAGGCAATCGTCAAGGTATTGCTGTCAAAGGTAGTGACCCTGGGAAACGCGCAGGCCATCATAGATGGGATTCCCAAACTGCGGTGGGGCTATAGATGGGACTCACATCCCTATCCTGGGACCGGGCCACCAGGCCAGCCAGTATATTAACAGAAAGGGATACTTTTCAATGGTGCTGCAAGCACTGGTGGACCACAGGGGACGTTTTACCAACATCAACGTCGGATGGCCGGGCAAGGTTCATGACGCTCGGGTTTTCAGGAACTCTGGTCTGTTTAGACGGCTGCAGGAAGGCATTTACTTCCCGGACCACAAGATAACTGTTGGGGATGTGGAGATGCCTACAGTGATCCTCGGGGACCCAGCCTACCCGCTAATGCCCTGGCTCATGAAGCCCTATACTGGCGCCCTGGACACTGAACAAGAACTCTTCAACTACCGGCTGAGCAAGTGCAGAATGGTCGTGGAGTGTGCTTTTGGCCGTCTCAAGGGGAGATGGAGAAGCTTACTGACTCGCTGTGATCTCAGCGAAACCAATATCCCCATCGTTATTGCAGCTTGCTGTGTGCTCCACAATCTCTGTGAGAGCAAGGGGGAGACCTTTATGGCAGGGTGGGAGGTTGAGGCAAATAGCCTGGCTGCTGATTACGCCCAGCCAGACAGCCGGGCGATTAGAAGAGCCCAGCGGGACGCGCTGTGCATCCGGGAGGCTTTGAAAGCCAGTTTCAAGACTGAGCAGGGTACCCAGTGACTTTTAAGTTTGTGGACACAGAAGCTGAACTTGCCCCCGTTTCTTTACCCAGTTGCCGTCGACTATCCTCTCCAGTTGCATACCCCCTTCACCCCCTTCTCAAAAAATAAAATCTGTTCTGTTTTGTTAATGGACACCGTTGTCTTTATTACTGTTTTCGCGGGAATGTTTTAAACCTGGGACGCAGACTGTGGCGGGGGGCGGGTTTAGTGTTGTGATGCAAATGATGCTTCTAAACTCCAGGAATGACAGGCTCCGCGGTGGTGGACTGGTTGTTTCAACGGAGCCTGCCAGCCCTCCTGGCCGGGACTGCGTGTATGTGTCGGCTATGTGACTGTCTTGCAGGGGGAGGAGGGTTACAGATCCCCTGCTGCGCGGCTCTGTGATGCAGGGTAAGGACCGCTGCATAAGATCTGTAACTGCCCTCCCCCGCCACAAAGTCACAGAGCACCCCCCCCCCACCACACAGAACATGAAAACCACCTCCCAGACTGACCAGGGTAACTAGTCACTGCACTGTGTACGTGCCCTGCTGCTGGACCTGCCCCCTGCTAAAGGTGACTGTCCTGTCCAATTACCAAGCCCCTTCCCCCCCCTTCAGACAGACTCTCCTCCAAAAGAAGAGGATGGAAACAGTAATGAACAGAAACGTATTTTTTATTAACAACCGCACATGGAACGGGAGGGTGAAACTTGGACGGGGTCTTGTGTGAGGCGGGTAGGAACGGACTTTTCAAATTTTGGGGAATGAGAGCCTTCTAGTGGTAGAGCAGTCCGCAGGGGTGGAGTGAAATTTTTCACGGCCCCTGCCGCCCCTCCGTGTTTGGACTTTGGGTGAGGGGGGTATGGGACTTGGTGGCGGGGCAGGGCAGTTAGAGAGAGACTGCAGCGGGGCTCTCTCCTCCTGCCTCCGGTCCTGCAGAACATCCACAAGGCGGCGGAGCGTGTCCGTTTGCTCCCTCATTAGTCCAAGCAGCGTTTGAGTAGCCTGCCGGTCCTCCTGTCGCCACCTCTCCTCCCGTTCAATGTTTGCCCGGTGCATTTGGGACAAGTTCTCCCTCCACTGTGTCTGCTGGGCTGCCTGTGCTCGAGAGCATCCCATTAGTTCAGCAAACATGTCTTCCCGTGTCCTCTTCTTCCTCCTCCTAATGTGCGCTAGCCTCTGGGCAGATGTGGCTGTGGGAATTGGAAAAAGGGAGTGAATTCCTGAGACAGATCAATGTATCTGTGAACAGAGAACATAGTCTTTCTCTGTGAACAAGACCATGCAGAGCACCTATCACATGCGCACTGAGGACAAGGTCGAAGTTTCGGCCCTCGCCTACAGTGCCTGCGGTCTTGCTGTGGCGAGCTGAGGAGCGGGGCAGGACACCGGACTTTGTCTAGCTGTCAAACATGGTAAGCCGTAGACTTGTGGCTGCTTAAAACTTTAAGAGTGGCACTGGCCTCCTTTCACATAGAAAGCAATGCGAGTCTCTGCTGGCAGCAATCCTGCAAGCATGAACTCTGTCCCTGTCCCACCCCCTCGCGGCTGTAAACCGCGTGGCTGTAAACCGGAGGTTACCGTTCTGTAAAGGAACGGGCAAGCAGTCCCAATACTAACTTTCCCCTACCTAATTCAAAGCAGGGAGTCATGGCAGACATCACCCTCCTGAGGGGCTCGGAGAGCCAGAAGGAGAGGATGCTTCGGGACAGCCTGCAGAAACCGGGGTCATTTGCTGCTATGCTGTGCAAGGCCATGATCCCCGAGTACCTGCTGGCGTTGTGGCAGGGAAACGTGTCATACCACGGGGGGCCTAATAAGCTCTCCCTGCCCAGGAACCTGCTCATGAGGCTGGAAAAACACCTGCAGGAGGCCTATGAGGAATTCTCCCCGGAGGATGTCGCCTCTATCCCCGATACATTGACCAGTTTTTGGCTTAGGTGCCCTTGGAGGGACAAAAGAGTGGAGCGTCTTGGGCAGTATAATCATGAAGCGGACATTGTGAAATTTTTTAAAAATAGTTCGGACTATATATTGAAGCGCCCAAAGACAGACTAATCATGATACCCTTTGCACATATTCCCGTTTTGTTGCACTTTACTCTTTACATGTTTTGAAGCACTTTACCCATTGTTAATATTTTAAATGTTCCTGTTCTGTTATAAATAAATGTTTACATGTTTGAAAGCACTTTAGCTATTGTTAATATTTTAAATATGCCAGTTATGTTATAAATAAATGTTTAGATATTTAAAACACTTACTGCTTGATCCTTCCCCTGAATCTGTGTCTGGGATAACGGCTGGGGACGGTTGGTAGGGGATCTCTGTGAGGGTGATGAAGAGCTCCTGGCTGTCGGGGAAATCAGTGTTGTAAGCGCTGTCGACTGCCTCGTCCTCCTCATCTCCTTCCTCCTCTTCCCCGTCCGCTGAGGAACCGGCTGCGGACAATATCCCATCCTCAGAGTCCACGGTCACTGGTGGGGTAGTGGTGGCGGCCGCACCTAGGATGGAATGCAGTGCCTCGTAGAAACGGGATGTGTGGGGCTGGGATCCGGAGTGTCCGTTTGCCTCTTTGGTCTTCTGGTAGCCTTGTCTCAGCTCCTTGATTTTCACGCGGCACTGCGTTGCATCCCGGCTGTATCCTCTCTCTGCCATGGCTTTAGAGATCTTCTCATAGATCTTTGCATTCCGTCTTTTGGAGCGCAGCTCGGAAAGCACAGTCTCATCTCCCCACACAGCGATGAGATCCAAGACTTCCCGATCAGTCCATGCTGGGGCCCTCTTTCTATTCTGGGATTGCACGGTCACCTCTGCTGGAGAGCTCTGCATCGTTGCCACTGCTGCTGAGCTCGCCACGATGTCCAAACAGAAAATGCGATTCAAACTGCCCAGACAGGAAAAGGAATTCAAATTTTCCCGGGGTGTGGCTGGTCAGAGCATCCGAGCTCGGACTGCTGTCCAGAGCGTCAACAGAGTGGTGCACTGTGGGATAGCTCCTGGAGCTATTAGCGTCGATTTCCATCCACACCTAGCCTAATTCGATATGGCCATGTCGAATTTAGCGCTACTCCTCTCGTTGGGGAGGAGTACAGAAGTCGAATTTAAGAGAGCTCTATGTCGAACTAAATAGCTTCGTGGTGTGGACGGGTGCAGGGTTAAATCGATGTAACGGCGCTAAATTCGACATAAAAGCCTAGTGTAGACCAGGCCTTAGTTTCTCTGTGCCTCAGTTCAGTCTGTAAAGTAGGGATAATAATTCTTCCCTACCTCACAGGGATGTTACAAGGTTAAACTCATTACTGTTTGCAAGGCACTCAGATACCTTCGTGACAAGTGCCACAGAAAAGCTTATAAATAAATATTGCCATTCTCGACTCTAGAAAGAAGGCAAGGGAAGGCGCAGGACCACATATCCCCATCACAATTCCAGCGAGGAGAGCTAACCAGGAGCCGATGGTCCGGATGTTGACCACAGAACAAGGATGACAATGCAGCTTCATTCCCTTCTGCATGCTCCAGAGATTCCTAGCTTGCACAGTGCCTCTGGGAGTGACCCCTGCAGTGGTGTTCCACCACACCATCCTTCATGCAGTACCGTGCCTATTTACCATAATCAATCCCTAAATAATTTATCAGCCATCTTTTTCCCTTAGGAAGACAACTGAATACTTGACTCCCTTTAGAGATCGAGTCAAGATGTATCAAGTTAAGCCACCCTTTAAAAACAAGGAACACTTTGGATGCAATCCATCACCTTTATTAGTTGCATATTTACAGCACATGATTAAAGAAAATTGTTGTTAGCTATTTCCAGTTTGGCACCCACTATCCTTTTGACACACTGTCAGTGAGGTTAGCCAAATCAAAGACTACAAGATTTTTTGCTTTCTATAAACAAATTGTAATCGTGACAGTACAATGCCTTCCACTGTGATCTCAGTAACAGTGGAACAGAGAGATGTCTGTAAAAACTAGAGCTGGCAAAAAAACAAGAATTCTGTTTTGTGAAAAATTTCAAGGTTTCAAAGTTTGTTTTTGTTCTGCATCAGAAACAAGACTTCTTGAAATTTTTCACAAAAAGCACACAAGAGCGACCCTCTGCAACAGCCAACAGTCTGAATCTGCCCGATTTAGATTAGGGACTTGAACCTGGGTCTCTTATTCCAGGTGAGTGCCCTAAACATTGGGCTACTGGCTCTTTTTGGGTGCAGGGGGGGTCCCTCTCTCACACACACACATTCTCCCCCCGACTCCGGATAAACTTGTCCAACAAAACTTTGGTCTAAACTGACACATTTCCACAAACAGTTTCCGTTTTGATGAATCGGTATTTTCAGATTAAAAATTCTCTCATCTAAAAAAATCTTGACCATCTCTAGTAAAAATACCAATTTACAAACCAGTCTCTAAATGAGGAAAATAGATGTCTAAATGAGGAAATCCTCTCCGCCTGAATGTTCCTCACAACACTGAACAAGCACTTCAATTTCATCGTATTTTTTTATTAAAACTTCAAACAAAAGGTGATGATCTTTTACATTTCCCACCTCACTCTAAAACACAATGCTTCATGCCTGAGATTCTTCTAAGAATGGGATCAACATGTCTATCTGTTTAGTTTTCCAGCTGTCCTGTAAAAAGTAAGTCTTTAATCATATCTGACCAACTAACAACCTGAGCAGAGATTCAAATTGATCTTAACAACCTTTGATTTACAATATGTCTGCTTTTGGGAGTAAGACAACCCCCACCCCACCTAGCTCTATGATATTTTCACTTCAGTTGCCTCTTGTTAGTGCATGATTTCAAGTTGACTTCTGTCGGTGACAGAGACATACAGGATATGTCCAAAACATAATTTGAGATATTGTTAAATATGTCTCTTTAATTTCCCCTCTTCATTGATTCTTCCCTTGTGGAACCTTTCTACCAGCAGGAAAGCTATATTGTCATGAGGCTCTAATGGAAGCTCAATTAAATATCGTTCTGCTGATCAGTTAGTAGGGGATATCACGTCAGTACATTTATGGGGGGAGGGATAGCTCAGTGGTTTGAGCATTGGCCTGCTAAACTCAGGGTTGTGAGTTCAATCCTTGAGGGGGCCACTTGGGGATCTGGGGCAAAATCAGTACTTGGTCCTGCTAGTGAAGGCAGGGGGCTGGACTCGATAACCTTTCAAGATCCCTTCCAGTTCTAGGAGATGGGATATCTCCATTAATTATTATAATGCTAGTAAAAGTGCCAGTTATTGCTAATTGTGGTGTGTGTTTTTAGATGTGGATATCTGCATGCCAGGCATTGGGGTGTAATATATTTTAAAAAAACATTATATTCCATTTTTAACAAATATTTTGAAAAACTTCTTGCTAGTGCATTAATGTCTTTGGAACTTCTGAACTGCTCCATCCAGTAACATCAGTTTGTGTTAGCAAAACTACAACTGTGCCAATGTCAGCTGATAATACAGCAGCGCTGCAATGCTACTAACACTACAGAGTTCTTTCTGCTCCTTCCAAGGAAAAATATCTGCAAGTTAACTATTCTCTTACACAAGCTCAAGAAATGAAGATACTACAGAAATGCCTTCTTCTTCCTATCTGAAGAACCTGTGCACTCTGCAGCCTCCTACATGTAGGTTACCAACACAGAAATCAGAAAAATGTTTTCAAGTTTACAGTAAATAATGCAGAAATGAGACTTTTATTGAGGGGAGTGGATATTCTGATTTTGAAACTGTACATCTAAGCCATCATATCAGAGTTCCAAAAACATTCACTGAGACACTGGAAACCAAAACATGACCGAATAAATGGAGTCCTAGCAAGGATGCAGTTTAGTTTAAGCAACAATGTGCTCCAGTGAGTAATGCATTTTAAGGGAGTGGTAATTTGCCCTGCCTGATATATTTCACAGTCCCAGGACACTGAGAGGAAATATCAGACGCTGAGTTTATACTGTAAAACTATCCAGCAACACTTGTTTTCCAAAGGAATTACAGCCAAGTTGACTTGAGCTTCCAACAAGGCTGCCAAGAAGAGCCTGTGGTACAGTGTATAACAGTGGAAAGCCCTCTCCCACGGCTATTAGAGACCATTCATCTGGGAGCCTGGGAAAATGCCTATGAGCTGCTGAGTTATCTGGAATAGCCTGGCAGGTGTTCACTTCCCAGCAAAATCTGGCACCTGCATGGCTCTGTTACTGAATTCTGCAAAGTCTTCTCCAAAACCACAAGACAGGCCTAAGAAGATCGATTGCCCCCAAAACATTTTCATACCTGATACTCCTACATTTCTGATTGTACAGCTTTTCTTGCTGTTTTCCAAAACATCTAATTCAGTGGTTCTCAAATTTTTGTACTGCTGACCCCTTTCACATAGCAAGCCTCTGAGTGCGACCCCCCCTTATAAATTAAAAACACTTTTAAATATATTTAACACCATTATAAATGCTGGAGGCGAAGCGGGGTTTGGGGTGGAGGCAGGCAGCTCACGACCCCCCATGTAAGAACCTCGCAACCCCTTGAGGGGTCCTGACCCCAAGTTTGAGAACCCCGGATCTAATTTTTTCTCACGGCTCAGCCAGTTTAAATTTCTGACATGTTGTTTTGGATTAAAATTGCCCTTTTGATTTGAAACTATGTGTGTAGTTTTACTTGAGTGCGCAATCTCACTGAAAATGACGAGACACAAAATGCTGTCAAAACCACAAAGTAAAAAAGATGAAAAAAATATTTCCCCCTATAATCTCTTTCACTAATAGTTATCTTTAGGGCTACTTGTAACAAAAGGCATGGAAAAGAGATAAGATAGAAGTATGGTTTCTAGATTTATGTTGTCTATTAAGAACATTCCACTCAAGCATGTGCAATCCATGCAACAGAGCTAATGAAAAACAAAATGAAACTGATTAGAAATGGACTAAAACCAAAGCTGAGACTGAACGTTCTGTTTTCATTGCCCAGGCTGAATGAAGTGTCACAAATATGCTAAGAGCATAAACAGTGAACAGCAAATTACAATTAAATTATTAGATTATTAATAACACATTTGCTTTAAAAATGTATATATAAAATTATATATACAACATTTTAACTTGACACTGCATCCTTTAAACCAGAAGAATATTTCTTTTTCACTGAAACAGCTTAAAAGAGCCAAATGGATTTTTTCTAAAGAAAAACTGTTACAAAAGGACTTTCCCCAGGGAATGACCTTGCATTCCAAGTTCCAATCCAAGAAAAGATTTAGGGTTTAAATAATCTAAAAAAAGCCCAGGAAGTACTTAGACCTGAAGTATAATCACAAATAGCAAGTTAGTTATGTATAATTTCCATACCAAGCCTACATTTCTGTGGGCATAATTTAGTGCCTGCAATGACGAACACTCTATTTAGCACCTGTAATGCATGGGAAAGCATTAATCCAGCAGGTGGAAAACTGTGAATTCAAGTCATTGCACCTCCCTCACTCTCCCCGCCCCACAAAAGACAATGACGTCTAATTTAGAAAATTAGGACCAACATATTTTTCATCTAAATAGCATGAGGTGAGGGGACGGTAGGAAGGGAACCATAGATCTAAAGGAATGGGATAAAAATCTGTTCTAAAAAGCTTTTTTCTGGTGAAAGTAATTTACAAAAATAGTGATTTAACACCAGTTTACATGACATGATGACATATTAGGGATTAAAATATAAGCCCCACCTATTATAATGATGAAAAACTGAGAGAAGACTGTGTCTCGATTACAAAATTGTTCTAGTGCCTTGACTGCAAAGAAGGAAATACCCTTATGTTTACTGGCCACCACTATGAATTTCCAAACTGTTGTCAGTATTTGAATGGTTTCTTGCAACATGTGTTAATTCTTTATGCTTAACAATCTAGCTGTGACACTCCAATTACCTTTCCTAGACCTGAAGAAGAGCTCTGTGGAGCTCGAAAGATTGTCTCTTTCACCAACAGAAGTTGGTCCAATAAACGATATTACCTCACCCACCTTGTTTCTGCCAGTATACAACTCAACTATATGACAAAGATACAACTCAATTATATGACAAAGCCCAAATTCCTTACCTGTGTATTCCAAATAATGGACCAGATCCTTAGCTGGTGGAAACTGGAGTAACTCCATTGACTTCAATGGAGCTACATCAATTCACACATGGTAAGGATCTGGCCCAGCGTGAGTAGTCATACTATCGAAAAAGTGACTTTTTCCATTTCTCTTTACAATCTCATCTAAGGAGGGAAAACTGAGATGATATAGAAGAGAGGACATAACCAATCCAGAAACTATAAGTCTGAACAAGTCAAACAAATGTCAATATTACACCAGTTCAAACAAAAATACACTTGCTTTTTATGTAATTTATAATTTAACTTGTTGACGTTAGTTTAATTGTTAAAAGATATTTCTAAATTGTGAGTTAGTGTTGTGAGCCTGACTTTGGTTTCCACAATAGAAGCTAAATATTTTTGTTAATTAAAAGGATAGTGAAAAAACATTCTGCAAATAAACAAACATAAGATTGCCAACTTCCATCCTTTTTCCTCTAAAGCTAGATTAATCAATTTAAATCTCTTTGCTTTGCATGGATTTGTTTAGTGAATTAAAAAAAAAACAGACATTTCTTTCAAACTAATGTTCTAAATGATAAAAGAAATTACATTTATTATTTGCCTTTATGACACTGCTGAAATTTACTAAATCCTATTAGTGTGTCCACAAAGGATCCACAAATTGGTTTTTCATTTTTCAAGTAATGAAGAGCTTTGTCTAAATTTGTACCAGTTTTACTAAATTTTAGTTATTTACTTTTTTCAATAAGTATTTTACAAATTAAGGCCCGGATACTGCACTCATATATTTATCTTTACACAAAGTCCCTTTGAGATCAATAGGAATGATATTCACAGTGTATAAAGTTAAGCACATGTGTAAGTCTTAGCAAGAGAGGCCCCTAAAATACAGACACATGGAAAGTCTGGCCCAATCCTGCAAACACAAACATACATAACTGTACTCACATGAATAGTCCCATTAAAGCCAATGGAACTACTCATGTGAGTAAAGTTTGGAATGCCCATATATTTTTGCAGGGCAGGTTCTTAGTCTAGCTCAGTCGACCTTTCAGTTAAGTACTGCAGCAAAATTTTCTAAGCATAGGAAAATAAAGATTACATGATGGGTAATGAAAAAAATAAATTAGAAAAAGGATTTTTTAAACCTAAAAATGCGACATTTTCTCTCTACATCTGTCATATGGCAATGCAGTTTAAGAATAAGAGAATGGTAAGCAGAATATTGCTGTATATCATAGTAACATCAAAAATAAAAGATACTGCTTATCTTGCAACCATATAAAGTGTGCCTGAAACCACCTCTTGTGACAATTAAAGTAACAAGAGCCGCACCATTTAACAAGCATTTCTAAAAGAATTTTCTTCCTTGTAAATTTAATTTGCTTGGTTTGTTTTTTAGGGGACTGCTGCTGGTGGTGGTTTGATGTCATTTTTACAATGGTGCTTTTAGGGACACACAGGGTTAAACATGTGTAAAATAAATTTTCTCAGTTTAAAGAGCACAAAACAACACATTTAGGAAACCAGACAGCTAGCGGGTCAAAACATTACACTTCCAGGTCAAGCTTCTGGTTGCAATTAAGTAAAATTCCTACAAGCATTTCTAAGGAAATCATATTTCTTGCAGTTTTTTTCAATCCCTGCTTTCTTGCTTACATTGTAACCACAGCACTTTCACTCTCTTTAGCAACATATAATACCTGTGTATCTGAAGATTTTCTACGAACCTGAAACTACATTTTAATCTAAAAATTAAACCCTCTCAATTTTTCCATCTGAGTCTCATTCATTTAAAGTTGAACTAATTTAAGAAAATTAGATGAATTTATTAAAGGGAAACCATTAAACCGAAATCTAGTTTATTTAAAAACAAGCATTAAAAACCTTTTCTCAGGAGCCACACCTCCCCCTTTTGACCTCCTGCAGTATTTGTGATTTCAGTCATATTTTTCTTATTTAAAAAAATGTTTTTCTCTCCCTTGGAGCTGTGAGAAAGACCCACTCAAACAACAGTAGAAACTGACTGAGGACCCAATCCTGCACACACGTACACACAGCTTAAATTTAAGCATGTGAGTAGTCCCCAGACTTTTACCGTAGTCCAGCGTGACTACTCAGATCCTTAAAGTTAAGCATGTGCGTGTTTCCAGGACTGGAGCTTAACTGACCTTCTATACAGGAGAGAGAGAGAATGTGTTGTCAAAAGTAAAAACAAAAACAAAACTGTAAAAATAGAGAAATATGTTTTATCTAATTTATTTTTTAAATAGTAATCTAGGTGCTACCTGTACCAATACTAGATACATTGTTTTTATACTTAAGTATTACTTTCCAATTGATGGTGTGCTTTTAAAAGAAAAAAAGGATCTTTTAAAAAGTCCAAACAACTCTTTTTCCTTTTCCCTAGGCCATTATTTATATAGGGTTAGATCCTATTAGGTGCTGTTTTCAACTCACTTTGAAGTTGAGGGAACTCGAGGGTACTTAGCAAACTGTAGAAACACCCAGCACTGCAAAGGCACTATTACCACTATGCCACAAACCTCTTACAATACAGATGCACAAATTCAAGAAAATGAATATTCACAACTGTAGCTAAAAAGTTTAGAGGTGCCTCAGTTGTACTGCTTTAGCTGGAACAAGGGTTTCTTAATTCTTTTGGCACCAACTTCTTAAGATCAAATTAAAGTTAGTAATTTATGGAGTTAATATAAATGACATAATTTCATTTGATAAATTACCAAGACTATAAAATTATGGTTTCTAGTAACTGCTTGGCTAACGAAGGGAAAATGAACAAGCTATTTATATATAATAAATAACTCAACTTGGGACTTAGCATTTTATCTGATGTTAAGTGTAACAGATGGTTAGCAGAGAATCTCCCTCTTGTTTTTATCAAGATATTGAGCTGAGATGCTAACCAAGTGGAATTTGCCAAAACAAAAGATTTCTTGGACTTTAAACTATATTTGCTTTTACTCCAAAAAACAAAAATGTTTTGCATTAGCAGTGCTGTGCATTCAGACGGGCACTCAACCTGCCTGCATTGTTATTGAAATCAGGGCCAACAGTGAATGCTGAATATATGAATGATGAATATACTTGCAATTGTGTTTAAGGTTGTTGAGCAGAATTTTCTCTTGCATTACACCTCTACCCCGATATAACGCGACCCGATATAACACGAATTCAGATATAACACGGTAAAGCAGTGCTCTGGGGGCAGCGGGGCTGCGCACTCTGGTGGATCAAAGCAAGTTCGATATAACGCGATTTCACCTATAACGCGGTAAGATTGTTTGGCTCCCAAGGACAGCGTTATATCGAGGTAGAGGTGTACCTTCTCAAACTTGCTTACATTTCAATGACCAAACATTAAGTCAAATTTTGTCTGAAGAAGGGAGGATTATATGAGACATGGTTGAGCTCCTGAGTTTGCATGTATAATCAAGGTCTGGCAAAAGTTTTATTGCTCAGCTGCTCATGACTGATATTTGGTTCAGCATCAGTTACAAGGGCACTAGGAAGGAGATGTGGCTACACTGGTTGCAGCTGACATTAAATCCAGAAGATTTTTCACGACAATATGGGATTTCAAAAGTGTGTCCACTTCACATGAAAATTCTGGGATGAAATTAGAATGAAATTAGTATTGGTGGATAGTTGCTTCATTAAACCTCGGAATCCTTGGTGAACTAGTTGTGTCATTAACCACAATGACCTTGGAGTCACTAAGACTGATTGTCCTCTAGTCTCATGTACACAATTTTACCTTAGTGCAACACCAACGATTTCAATTAAGTTACTCTTAGGGGTACATCTATACTGCAAGCTTCTTTCAGTGGCCTGTAGTGTATGTACCCACATAGCAGCCCCCCAGCACAGTTGCAGTGTAGCCAGTGAACCATGGCGTAGGCAAGTAAAGACACACCTGAAGGGTGTGGGTATGTATGCGAGTACATATCCTACATGGCTCTCTAGTCGCCCAAACTGCTTCCTGTCTACACTGCTATTATTTTAGCAGTGCAGTGTCCCGCTGCCTCCTTGCTGCTGGAGTTTTTCCCCATCACAGGAAGAATCTGGCAATGGGGAAAGGCTCTGGCACAGGAAAGGCAACATGGAAAGGCTCCACCGGCTCCCGGAGCCTTCTCCCATCACAGGGAAAGACCCCAGCAGCAGGGAAAGGCTCTGGCAGGGGGGGCTTCCCTACTGCCTCCCCCCACCACCAGAGCCTTTCTTTGCCACAGTGAAAGGCTCTGGCAGCAAGAAGCTGTTGAAGCCTCTCATCACTGCTGGAATCTTTCATCGACTTGTATAGATACACAACAGTGTGTAAGCAGCCTGCTTTTCACTCCAGGTGTATCTATGCTGACACTGGTTTGTAGTGTAGAGGTAGCCTAGATTTACACTGATGTGAGAGCAGAATCCAGCCCATATTTTGGCCAAAAGGGACTTTGACCCACAGATCTTCTAGTTACCTGATAGTTCTTTAAAAAAATGAACCTCAGAGTCACAGAATCCATGGAAAAACATTTGAAGAATGAATTAACAAAAAACTAGTAGAACATGCTGTCAGAACCACCTCCTCTCTGCCATTTTAGACATTCTTCCTAACGCAAGGTACTCAAACATCCTTGAAATGCTGAACCCAGGATTTGAGGAATGCTTAGAGCAGAGATCCAGAGTGCCATGTTGTTAGTGGATGGAAGAAGATACGTTGAAACATGAATAAAACCACACACAGTCTCAAAATCAAACTTATTCAGCAGAAAATTCCATTTAAGACACTGGCAGCAGTAATACTGAACAAACTGGATTAAAATGCTTTGTAGTGGAACATACTGTAATGGTGATTTGTTACTCACATTTTGTGGTGCCCTATGTTTAATCAGGTCTGGAAGAAGGTACCAAGTAGATTAAATACCATTTTGGGAACTGACATTCTTCACTAACCAAAATACCTGATACCAAGAGATTATGGGAGCTTTAGAATCTAAACAGAGTACAGAAAAAAATCTTTTCAAGAGCAACAGCTGTTGAAATGAGAAATCATACAACCCACATAAGAGTCAACAAGAAACCTTAGGGCCAGATAGTCAAAATCACTCAGCAGCCACAACTTGGACAGATTTTCAAATGTGCTCAGTTCCCACTTAGACAAACGGGCACTGAGTTCTTCTGAAAATTCAGCCATTCATTTATGTGGCTAAATGGGAGCTGCTGAGCTATTTTAAAGTCTGGCCCTGAAAATTTTAGATCAGTGAAGTGTCCAATTGCTTCTGGCCAAATCTGATAGATGACTGAGAAGATATGATCACACTAGATACCAATGATTATTTCTGGATACCTATGATTATCAGTATTGAACTATTACCTAGTTTTTTCTATAGCGAGAGATCTTTTGCTGCTAATATTTGTAATGTTTGTGTGAAGATATATAGACTCTGATATATGTATATTTTACACACACACACACACACACACACATTTTCTTGTAATTATCTTTATCTTCATTTTTTCCTATCTTAAAAATACAGAAAAAAAAAGGAAACAGAGACGACATACAGTAAATAGAAGGAAAGGGGTTGCTGGTGGATAGCAGATAGACATGGTTTAATGGTCAGTGTTAAGGATGTTTTTAGAACTTTAACTCCAAACTACCTTTCTTTGTCACGTTTATTCATTAAAAAAAAATACAGTATTTTTTAAATGAAGTGGTATTTATTTTCAACATTAATCATCTGAAAGATTCTATCTGGGAATATCTTTAGGTTGTGGGATTTTTAATTTTTTTAAGCATTTAAAAACCACAACAACAAATGTCTGCACTTTGTTATTTTTCCATTTCTTCTATAGGCTCTTTGAACTACACTCCTTTACTGCTTCAGCTAGTCAAGATTACAAACTTGGCAAACACCACATGAATGGGAGAAGCAGGAGATGGGGCCTTCAGAGTTACACCTGCTGAAGTATGAACAAGGAAGTAAATTGTCACAGAGCTCAGGAAGTGGCACGTTTTGCTGTTTTCTACCTTTTCCCCTTAACCCTGTGTCCTGTACCAGTCAAAATTCGTGCCACTGCCATGTCAGGGGAAGGGATCACCAAGTGTCTCCTGAAGGAGAAGGGGTAAAATAAAAATGATGATACTGCCAGTTCCACCACAGAAAGGTTGAAGATTCTGCCACCACCGTATCCACACCCTGTTGCCATGGGAGTAGAGAAGGATTCTGCTGCTAAAGACAAGCACAACAGCCCATTTCTCTGGGAAGTGCTATATGAATTACCTGTGAGAACTGCTTGGACAAGTGTTCGATCCTAGCAAGTGATTTACATTTTCAAATCTATCCTTGCAACAAAAAGGGCAAATTATATATATTTTTCTCTGTGTGTATGTTATACACAAAAGTTTAATTGGAACAAGTTCATTAGCTTCACTGGGAATCCACAGAGATCCAAACTGTGCCTGAAACTTGTTGTGCAGAGGGGCACTTAATATTCAACCCAGTGCTGAAGGGGAGGCCAGAAATTTCTATGTACTGTTCTTCTCCGTATGCTGGACCAGGAGTTCCTTCTATGGGGGAAGGAGCAGACTGAGAGGGTCAAAGCATGTGCCCCTCCCACTATTCATGCTGTGAAAGCCTCATCTCGGGTTGGGAAATTCCAGGGGCACCTGCAGATGGAGAACTCCCTGCAAAAGAGCTGATGTAGTGGAAAGAAACAAGGCAATGCAGATCTTTGGTTTCTCGGGACTGAACCTCCAGCTTCTTCTTTAGGGGTCAACCCCCAACTTTCACTAACAGACAATTTAGTTAACAGTAAAATGGAGTTCTAGTACCCTAGAAGCATGATCAGGATCACCATCTTTCCTAAACCACTACAGTGATCTCATGAAAGATAATGGAACAACACACACTGGAGTTTCTAGATCAAGCCATTATCCCACAACTCCAGCCTATTCGCTAACAGAGGGGTAGGTTGGGGTATTTTTGCATTTTCATAAGGCAGCGGATTTAAAACGAACAAAAGGAAGCACTTCTTCATACAACACAGTCAAGCTGTGGAAGTTGTGAAGGCCAAATGTGTATCTGTGTTCAAAAAAGAATTAGATAAGTTAATGAAGGATAGATCCATCAATGGCTATTAGCTAAGATGGTCAGGGACGCAACCCCATGCTCTGGGTGTACCTAAACCTCCAATTGCTAGAAGGTGGGACTGGCTGATGGGATGAATCACTCAAAATTTGCTCTGTTCTGTTCATTCCCTCTGAAGCATTTGGCACCGGCAACTGTCAGAAGACAGGATAGTGGGCTAGATGGGCCATAGGTTTGGTCATTCTTATGTTCTTCTGTTGTTTAAATATTTCTAAAATAACTTTTGTATCATCCTTGCTCCTTTCCTACCTCCCGCAAAACAAAATAATTGGAAAGCAGGTTTTCTGAAGTCAGTGGGAGTGGGTATGGGTGTCAAAAATCAGGCTAATCAAAGGGTAGTTACAATCTTAACAAGAAAATAGCTATCATGTTTCTGTACTAATCACAAGATTCATTTAATAAGCCCCCCAAAACTGAAAATCTTAAAAGCTACGACAAAGAACTGAACAGAAACCTACACTGGCTCAAATCCTGCTAATCTTATTCATGGGAGTATTTCCAGTGAAGCTGATGGGACTACACCCAGGAATAAATCAAGCACAACTG
This sequence comes from Terrapene triunguis, assembly GCF_002925995.2. NCBI lineage: Eukaryota > Metazoa > Chordata > Testudines > Emydidae > Terrapene > Terrapene triunguis. The sequence continues at coordinate 9,156,609 of NW_020664483.1, read as the reverse complement.
GTCTTTAATTATTATACAAAAGGAATTACTCTCACCTTTACCCTATAAAACACAAATATAGACTCAACAATGCTCAAATCAAGTGAGATCATCAGTTGAAAAAGACCCCAAAGAAAACTCATCACTAACTACTAAGTTCTTGCCTACATTTAAAATGCTACAGCACTTCAGCGTAGACACTACCTACACCAATGGGAGATTCCCAGCATAGGCAATCCACCTACCCGAGAGGTGGTAGCTGAGTTCACAGAAGAACTGACAGACAGAATTCTTCTGTCAACCTAGCACTGTCTCCACAGGGACTTAGGTCAGCTTAACTGCGCTGATCAGGGGTGTGGATTTTTCACATCTCTGAGCAACAGTGTTCTGGCGACCTAATTTTCTAGTGTAGACCAGGTCTGAGTGTGGGCAGTGAGAGACGTGGCTAACAGCCTTCAGCTTTTTTATTTTTCTTAAAGTCTGTTACTAGTGTTCAGTGGCTAAGTTTCTGTTATACATAAAGCTCAAGGGGTACTGCAAGTGTTGCTCTAAATTCCCAGCACCAGAACACACAAGCTGGGGAGAGTAACGTTCAAACGCAAACTGCAAAAAAGTCTGAATAGATTCAGCGATAAAGAGATGAATGATGAATAATTTTAAAGCTCAAATACAATTTTCATCATATTTTGAAGTTCGACAACAGCAGTTTAAACTTTATTAGTAAACAGATTTTCTTGTTATTTATCTATAACTCTGTAACCACATTCAGTGAAAAAATACACTTATTTTAATCAGAGACATGCAGTAAAATGCAACGTCCTAGATACTAAGGTTATTGGTGTATTAGCAATACCTAAGCCATATTTACTAAGAAATATACTCCAGGGAATACATGGAAAAGTGGCACAATTATTACAAACATTCTGGTTAGGACTTTCAAAAAATCCTAAGGGAGTTAAGCGCCCAAACCCCATTGAAATTCAGTGGGTGCCTAATTCCCTTTGGCTCATCCTCTACCCCCCATGTACTGAACATTACTAAAACTTATATTAGTTATCACATGAAAACGTGCAGTCTTTGAAATGCCTTTCAGAAGAAGTTGGGGGATATCGATCACTATTCAACATTGCTGTAACCATATACAAACACCGATCCTTGACCCAATGAGCTCACAATCTAAGGACAGTCAGACAAGTAGACTGAAGTTAGTGGGAATAGAAAACAACATGTAAAAAAACCCCACCTTCATATGTATATGTCAACAAGATTCACAGTAAGCAGCACAGAAGAAGTGGCTCTTCAAGAGGGACTTAAGGTAGAGAGGGAAAGATTCTTGCAGATGAGCTCAGGGAAATTATGCTACTCATGGGGGCTGCAGAAGGTACAGTGCTCAACCTTAAAAGTTTACCAGTTTTGCCTGAGATTCAGGTTACCTCAACATTTTCAGTATTCCCTATCCTTGTATCTTGCATAGTGCCAATACTTAGGTAATGCTATTTAATTATCTAGAAAAGACTCACTGGACCACCTCCATCTGTGATCATGTAACATCTTGGGAGAATTACAGCAATTCCTTACATGGAAAAGTAATATTAGGAAAGTGTTCCATAAGATGGTTGGAGTCATGTGACCAGCCAGCTCTCCACAGACCACAGTTTGGGAACTACTGATCAAAGACAACTGGAAGCTTTTAAAGGGCAACCACAGGATGAGGAGCGGGAGGCCAGGAGTGAGAATTTTATTCAATTTATTACCAAAAGAAAAAAGCCCACACACTATTAAAATGGGAAACATTTCCCTCTTCTGGAAAGAGAGCCTGAAATACCAGCTATGTTTTTCTGCATTTTGGAATTTTTAAAGACATTTTAAAAGAAAGATTTTTGCTAAAACAAGATATATTTATTCCTCTCAAATTCTCTGCTAGCCTGATTTGCAGTTAAAATCCCAAGAAATTGACATCCCAAATCAAATATGGAAAGCATGCATACATCAGACATACAAACAAATGTAAAATATTAAGAAATAAATAAAAAATAAAACCACCCCATCAAAATATTTTTAAGAATCCACCAGCATAAGGGGGAACAATTATTGCTTACTTCTGGGAGCAACCATCTCCACTGGCAGACGCAAAGTAAATTAAATGGATTGGCACAACAAAATGCTGAACAAACTCACCAAAGCTTTGACATTGCAATCAGATCTGCACAGGTGTCCCTGTGTCCATGTGGAGCCCCATTGGGCTTAAGTGGGGTTCTGCATAGATGCAGGGGTCTGTCCAGCCTCATGAATCTGATTACAGGATCTGGGCCTATAGGATCATTTGAAGTACAGTCACTGCACACAATATTGCATTTAAATAGGAGTAAAAGTCAATTAAGGTCTGCAGGATTGGGCCATAAGTCATTGATAAATAGGGCTATAATTATCTCTCTGAGAAACAAGAAACTCAAGCAGCTAAAACCCACAGTTTGAGAAATGCTGAGGCATTGTGAAGACGAGTATCAAACAAACTTCACCTCCTGTGGTAGCAATAGGCACTCTTTGGGTACGTCTATACTTACCTCCGGGTCTGGCGGTAAGCTATCGATCTTCTGGGATCGGTTTATCACGTCTTGTCTAGACGCGATAAATCGATCCCAGATCGATCCCGGAAGTGCTCGCCGTCGACACCTGTACTCCTGCTCCGCAAGAGGAGTACGCGGAGTCGACAGGGGAGCCTGCCTGCTGCGTGTGGACCCGCGGTAAGTTCGAACTAAGACAGTTCGACTTCAGCTACGTGAATAACGTAGCTGAAGTTGCGTATCTCAGTTTGAAGTGGGGGGTTAGTGTGGACCAGCCCTTTAATTGATTGCAAGTGAGAGGAATTTAAAAGGGATACTGTCTAAAAGATTTTAAGAAGCGCCAAAAAAGATGAAATTGAGATGCGAGAGCAGAATGCTTTGGAAAGGATCTTTTGGATGCACCTTTGTCTTTATTATGCTGGTTGATTTCACATTTCCTGTGCATTTGCAGGAGGTAAAAAAGAGGAGGTAAGATCTCATACAGAAGGAGGGAAAAAAGATGAAGTCAGGAGTTCGGGTGTCATGTGACATCCTGTTTTCTAATTATTGTCATTGCATTTGGAATTGCTCTACTGACCAAAGGCCACACATACGGGAAAGCCCCCACCTCTTAAAAACCCCCACACCTTTTTGAAATACCTTTTCCTTGTCCAGCTTGGAAAGCACACCTCTATCTGCACTCCATGGTCAAATTCATGGTATGCCAACACCCTGAATACTGTGTGCAGTTCTGGTCGTCCCATCTCAAAAAAGATATATTAGAATTGAAAAAGGTACACAGAAGGGCAACAAAAATGATTAAGGGTATGGAACAGCTTCCATATGAAGAGAGATTAAAAAGACTGGGATTTTTCAGGTTGGAAAAGAGATGACTAAGGGGCGATATAATAGAGGTCTATAACATCATGAATGGTGTGGAGAAAGTGAATAAGGCAGTGTTAATTACTCCTTTACATAACACAACAATCAGGGGGTCACCCAACGAAAGTAACAGGCAGCAGGTTTAAAACAAAGAAAAGGAAGTACTTCTTCACACAACACACAGTCAACCTGTGGAACTCCTTGCAGGGGATGTTGTGAAGGCCAAACTACAAAGGGGTTCAAAACAGAATTAGATAAGTTCATGGTCCATCGATGGCCATTAGCCAAGATGGTCAGGGATGCAACCCCATGATTTGGGTTTCCCTAGCTTCTGACTGCCTGAAGCTGGGAGTGGACAACAAGAGGATGGATCATTCAGTGATTGCCTGTTCTGTTCATTCCTTCTGAAGCACCTGGCATTGGCCACTGTCAGAAGACAGGATATTGGGCTAGATGGCGATTCTTATGTTCCATGGAGGTACACTGCAATCCTTTCCTGAAAGTTTCTAGGGATGGCAGCCTTATTTCTTCCTCCATGGTAGGACACTTCCCCACCCCAGTTGGCAAAAACTTTGACAGACACCATTGCTGTAAATAGGCTAGCAGCATACAGGCCCAGGTGACTTCGGGACACCAGCAGTAGCTTGTTCTCTGGGCCTTTGTTACCCTCAGGAGTGAGACATGAGTTAAAACCACCAACAACTCTCACAAATGGTGCCAGTACTCAGTGCCAGTGCCCTATACCCATAGTTTCATGCAACCAAGCAATTCCCTGCTCATTTCCCTCACCCATGGTGGGTCATACTCACCATGGCTTGAGCTGAGAGTGGCATCGGGCGCAAGCACTCCAAAGCAGACGTGTCAATAAGCATGTTTTGTTTAACACTTTAGGGGAGCAATGGAAGGGGGGAGTTCTGAATCTTAAGTTTCGCTTTCCGTTCCTACCGTACTGATAATGGTACCTCAAGTGTGTTTTATCTGTAGCTGCAGTTGTTGCAGCCTTGAGGGGTACACCCCTTCCACATCAGCAGAACAAATGACTCAGATGAGGAGAAAAAAGAGGAGGCGAGAGGACATGTTCTGTGAAATGCTGCAAGCCAGAGCTGCATCAGACCTTGAACAGAGGGCCTGGAGGGTGAATATTGCAGACTCTATGAAGACCTGGGTTCTGTTCCCAGCTCTTCCACTCATCTGTCTGCTCTTTCCTTCGCCATTGGGCCATGGTGCCTCCCGTGTATGAGGCCAGCAAAGAACCAGTTAGTCTGAATCTTTGCCTTAACACAGCATGGTGCTGAAGTGGGGCACACTCAGATGGGGGTCAGACTCGATGACCCTTGCAGTCCCTTCTAACCCTATGATTCTATGGAGAGGAGGGAGGCACAGGAAAAGGAGAGGCAGATGAACAAGGACATAATGGGGCTTCTCCATCAGCAAACTCAGCTGCTGCAGACAATTATGGACCTCCAGATTCAACAATCCGGGGTTGGACTCCCATTGCAGTCTGTGGAGAACTGCTCCACAGCTCCTCCCTACACCACCCTTTCTCCCCATAGCATTCAACATGGCCTCTGGGCCTGCATGCTTACCCCTACCACTATACACTGGGGGAAAGCCTGGACAAGAATAGCTTCCCATACACTGACCTGTGAGAACCACAGTTCATGTACGTGTAGCTACAATGGACATCAATGTTCCTTCCTCTTGTTTATTTATTAAAGTTCCTCAATTGTTTTAAGTTAAAATGCATTTCACTTAAGCTCTTCAGAGATTTTTTTGGAGCTGTTTTTGTAAGTGAATAAAACTCTTTTGTTTTGAAAGTGATTCATCTTTATTAGTTTACAACACATGGTGCACAATGCCTGACGACAGTGAAAGTAGTGGTCTTGTACACTCACAATCCACAGGCTCAGTGCCAAACAGTGTAATTTTCACCAATGTACAGTAAGCACCCCAGCATTAATAGGTACACTGTCAGTGATATATGCACAGATGTGCAGCAAGCACCACACAATTCCTAACAGGCCCCCAAACTGCAGCGCCAGGTTGAGCACAGCGCAACACAGCGCATTACTGTGGCTCGCTGTTAGAGTGCTCTTTCAAAGCCTCCCTAAGCCATAGAGCTCCTTGTTGAGCTTGTCTGATAGCCCTTGTGTTGGAATGTTCAAACTCAGCAGAAAGCCGCTCCATCTCTGCCCTCCACCCTTGCGGCAAGTTTTCCCCCTTTTCTACAAAAATACTATGCAGGACACAACAGGCAGCTATAACCATTGGGATATTTTTCACATCGAGATCCAATATGGTGAGTCAACAACGCCAGCGCCCTTTCAGTCTACCAAAAGCACATTCAACTGTCATTCTGCACCTGCTGAGCCTGTAGTTGAATCTTTCCCTGGTGCTGTCATGGTGGCCAGTTTACAGCTTGATGAGTCAGGGGAGCAAGAAATAGGCTGAATGCCCCAGGATCACTACTGGCATTTCAACATCACCAACAGCAATCTGCTGGTTGGGAAAGAAGGTCCCTGCTTGTAGCTTTCTGAACAGTCCTGTGTTCTTAAAGATGAGAACACCATGCACTTTCCCTGACCAGCCAACATTGATGTCAATGAAGCATGCCTGTGGAGCCACCAGCACTTGCATACCCATGGAAAAGTTGCCATTTCTGCTGATGCACTCTGCGGCAAGGTGATCTGTGGCCAAAATAGGGATGTGCATGCCATCTATTTCTCCACTGCAGTTGGGGAACTGCATAGCCGCAAAGATATTCACTATGTTCTGCACATTGCTGAAAGTCACAGCCCTGTGTAGCAGGAGACTATTAATGGGCCGGCCTACTTGTATCACAACAGCTTTTACTGTGGATTTCCCACTGATCGGTAGCAATCTGGTGTTGCAAGTTTCCACGGTGTGATCACCACTCGCTTCTTCACTGTCAGTACAGCTCTCAGTTTGGTGTCCCTGGTGTTGGATGGCTTGCTTGGCACACAGATCCAGAAAAGTGATCTTGTGGATCTGAAAGTTCTGCAGCCACTGCTCGTCATCCCAAACCTGCATCACGATGCGATCCCACCAGTCAATGCTCATTTCTCAGACCCAGAAGTGGTGATCCACCATTTGCAGCGGATCCATGAATGCCACCAATAACCTTGAATAGGTTCTCACTATGTCCCATAGCAAACTGACAGTCAGGAAACTGCCATGTTCCCCATGGTTATTCTTGTGGCTCAGCAAATACCAAAGGATTGTGCATCCTATGTTTGCAATGCTCATGACAGTAGTGCAGAGCTGTGCAGACTCCATGCTTCTGTTAGAGCTGGCAGACAGCGACAAGTCCCACGCGGGTTAGTAGGAAATTGAAAATAGGCACAAAAATTATGGGATATAGATGATATTATGGGATGGAGAACACTGCCTTATGGAAAGTTGATCTCTCATTCCCAGTCACCTCTGTGCGAGTCGTTTCTGCCCCGTCATGTATTCCCAAAACTGCCCAAAAGACAGTGCACTGAATTGTGGCGGGTTGCACACTGGGATACCTACCCATGGTGCACTGCACTGTGGATCGACACAAGCACTCTTGGTGAGCATGTGCAGTGCCGACACAAGGAGCCAAGTATGCACACACAAGCGATGGACTAACTGCAGCGGCTGTACACCAATGTAACTTGTGTCAGCAAAACTTTGTCGTGTAGACATGGTCTTGCAGAATAAACACAGCCAACTCCCTCCTCCCTCAAGAAGTAGAAGGAGGAGGTCACAGTTTACCAGGTACTTCCTTCCCACTCCAGCTACTACGTGGGAGATGAAGGACCTAGCCCCGTTGACTTGGCAGGTCACCTTTTAACCCTTTTCTCACTCCTTCCCAATGTTCCATCCTTCCCTGTGTGTTCTTTACCTTCTTCCCAACTTTCCCATGATTCTTCCTTTATCATACTATGCCCTTGATCTCGCTGCTCAGCCCTCTTTTCAGTCTCTTATTGCGTTGTTTCTGCAGCCCCTTACTGTCAGGCAGAAGAGCAGCCACTTTCCGCCGAGTAAGGAAAGCAGCAGACTAGCATGCTTGAAAATGTCATTACGAGAGGATGTCAGTGATTGGTAAAAGTGGAGCACAGTGATGATACCTCACAAATTATATAAGCTAGGTCTGAAGTTAAGAGATAACAACTCAACTTACACTTTTGTAGAAAGCCCAGTTCTTAATGGGTCAAATTTTCCAAGATGCAATTTCTGTGAGGGGCTGACTTGCATGCACTGAACGCCTGATATGGGCATGCTAGTGAGGTTTACGAGCTGAATGCCCATCTTGCACATCTCTAGGCATGCATACTGGATGGGGGGAAAACTGTATCTTTGTAAGTCTATCCCACTGTGTTTTTCTCTTAAAAAATAAGATAAACCAAAATCAAACACTTTTCGACATTAGATCAAACACAGGAAATAGAGAGTTTACTCTGAAACCAATGACTAAAGACTAAATTAAAGCTTACTTTGGCAGATAATTTACACTGGCCATTTGGGAGGGGCAGAGAAATTGTTCAAACAGAAGGAAGAATAGGAAGATCTTGCTTGTTTTGGCTACTTTCTCCCATTTTTCCATTCTCTATCCCATTTTTCTTTCTTCTTCTCTTGTGTGTAACACCCACAGATTTCCTAATGAGATGGTATGCGACCCACCACGCACTACTGTGTGGGTGTAAATGAAAGAGCTGTGTAAATTAACAAGTAACTTGCACAGATATTTTACTTATGTGGCACAAAAAGGGAAGGCAATATATACCTCCATAACGTCAGACAGAGAAATCTGTTAGCTGATGATTTTCTCCTTGAAATATCCAAGGTGGCCATTCTAACAATGGACTCCTCTCTGCTCCGCAGTCCTAAGAGGCAGGCCCAGATTGCCAATCAAAGAAAGGTGGCTTGGCTCCCACTTCTGGGGAAATCCCCAATTATAACATTTTTCAGCTTTAGAAGATGTTTAGGAACTTCTATTAACCCCATTACAACACAACATGAATTTTTCCTGCAATACAAAATATAACAGACTGGTTGTGCACATTTCTTCGTATGACACTAAGGACTATTCAGATTGTGAAGTACTCATTTCCCAGATCTTGTGTGCAGTGACTTATTCTGAAGGGTTCCAGTTCCTTTCTGTAGAACCCAAAGATACAATATTTTTACCATCTATTAACTAAAGCTTTTATTGCCTTGTTTAAGTGCTGGTAACTGGTAAAGTGTAAAAGTTACTGGGCTGTGGATCTTCTGAATAGCTGGCTCCTGATGAGATGGATTCTGATTGCCCTGGTGAACATTCACACATTCCTTTGTTTCTTTCTTAGGTGTACTGGCTTAGTGAAGAACATATGAATGCTGGACTTAAGCAAAGCACTTCATTTTCTCAGAGTGCCGTATTGAGGCACCATAGACAGGGCTTCCAACTCAAACATTTAAGGCAGAGAGGGCGTAAAAAGATGACTTGGTAAGGACATTCAACATCAAATCGAGTTTCCATGGAATTTTCTTTTTTTTACATTTATTTTCCATCTATCAGTAATTAGTGGGAATTAATCCAGCAAGGTGAATGGGATGATAGTTCTGGCAAATCCAAAATCCAGACCCTCCAGGATCAGAATGGAGTCATTAATGTTACTGTTGACTTCTTTTGACGTATTTGCCTTTAGGGTGTTTGTTATCAGGGGAAATGTAGACAAGACACATAGATCATCAGTTTGCCAGGGCTGGAACAGCGTGCCAGTTTTCTAATTAAAAGGTTGTTTTAAATTAACAACTCACAAATGTGTCAGGCTTCATATATACTCTCAGATTAACAAATTATACAAGATACCTGCCTGCGCATCTGAGAACAATTACATTTATTTTCACACAATGACTTTTAAACACACTTTATTTGGGCAGCTACCTTTTTAAAAAAATATATATTAAAAATGTTTCTCAGTGGGAAAAAACATTCCTTAGCAGGATTTCTTTTTAAAATGGTATCCTTTTCTTTTTTCATAGGAAAATTCTATTTGTTTTCTCAAAACCAGAAATATAAGAGGATCTAAAAGTTCACATGCTTTATAAACATTGCACAGTTCACTCTTTTAGGGGGATAAATTAAGGTTCCCAACTTGCAGGAAAGGCTTTTAAAAAAATCTTTACTGGCCTCCAGCACTTTCTACTTATATTCTATTTTGTACTTGTGGGAAAAAAATAGTCATGTCATAGCAAGCTAGTTCCCATGTATTCCTAACATATTTTTATAAGGCTTCTACAATCATTTGCTGCCCTAATGAGCCACCAAAACAGTATTTAATCTTTGCTGTGCTTAATAAAAATATATGTTCATATTAATATTCATAACAGTAATTGCACTGGTACTGCAAATAGGGAGGAACTGGTTGAGAATTTGAAAGTGGAAGGCAACTTGGGTGAAAGTGATCACGAAATGGTAGAGTTCATGATTCTAAGGAACGGTAGAAGGGAAAACAGCACAATAAAGACAAGGGGTTTCAAGAAGGCAGACTTTAGCAAACTCAGAGAGTTGGTAGGTAAGTTCCCATAGGAAGCAAGTCGAAGGGAAAAAACAGTTCAAGAGAGTTGGCAGTTTTTCAAAGAAACATTATTAAGGGCACAAGAGCAAACTATCCCACTGTGTAGGAAAGATAGGAATTACGGCAAGAGACCACCCTGGTTTAACCAGGAGATCTTCAATGATCTGAAACTCAAAAAATAGTCCTACAAAAAGTGGAAAATAGGTCAAATGACAAAGGATGAATATAAACAAATAACACAATCATGTAGGGACAAAATTAGAAAGGCCAAGGCACTAAACTAGATTAAACAAGCTAAAGACATAAAGGGTAACAAGAAAACATTCTACAAATACATTAGAAGCAAGAGGAAGACCAAGGACAGGGTAGACCTATTACTCAATGGGGGTAACAGAAATAGTAACAGAAAATGTCGGTAGTGCTCAATGACTTTTTTTTTTGTTTTTTTTTGGTTTTCACCAAAAAGGTTAGTAGCAATTGGACAACTAACATAGTGAACGCCAGTGAAAATGAGGTAGGATCAGAGGCTAAAATTGGGAAAGAACAAGTTAAAAATTACTTAAACAAGTTAGATGTCTTCAAGTCACCAGGGCTTGATGAAATACATCCTAGAATACTCACGGAGCTGACTGAGGAGATATCTCAGCCATTAATGATTATATTCGAAAAGTCATTTAAGACGGGAGAGATTCCAGAGGACTGGAAAAGGAAAATATAATGGCAGTCTATAAAAAGGGAAATAAGGACAACCTGGCGAATTACAAACCAGTCAGCTTAACTTCAGTACCTGGAAAGATAATGGAGTAAATAATTAAGCAATCAAGAAAGGGAAGGGAAACTACCAAGTAGTTTATGCCCTAAAACAGTTCTACAGACTTAGACTTGAGTAAGAAGTATCTTCAGATATTAAAACAGTTATTTTAAAACTTCACCTTTTTGTTCCCCCACAATAAAACCTATCAACAATATCCAGCTTAAATAAATGGCCCTCCTGTTTTGTTGTGTTTCTGCATGCGATTAGCTAAAAGAGATCACAACTTAACAAACCCTGCTACCAAGCTGTGGTAACAGAGCTGATTAAATGACTACCAATTCTAATCACAACAAAACGTGGTAGGTGAAATATACCTATTTGTCATACAGAACAAGGATAAAAAAATAAGGATGTAATCTCTATGTTTTGTAATTTTGGCGTTAGATGAAATCATATAATATGTATGTGATGTGAGTGTATACAGAGAGAGAGAGAGTCAGTCTAACTTAAGAACTTTTACATATAAAGAATATATATTCTTATATGGCAAAAACAATATATATATTTTTACATGTAAAATCACTTAAGTTAGACACTAGGCTCACCGGATTTCCTGGTAGGGACTATGTCATTTATAGTAATCAAAAACAGAATAAAAATAATTTCTACCATTTTTTCATTTTATTTACAATATTTAAAATTATTGTACTTGACCCTACCTTTTAGGGACAAGGGACTGGATTGTGTGCATTCCGTGTGTTTCCACTGGCCACGGTGTTTACGAGCTTCTAAGTAGTGCTTGACTCTTGAATCAATAGTGTCTTTTAGCAGCAAGCACAGTTCCTGAAATAGAAATCAGTTGCAAATTTATGTCTAAATCTATGCAGCCTTAAAAATTAATATCAAAGCACTCAAAAATGTATGCAGAAACCCATTCTATGCAATTTTGCACTGTCATATTTTAAGGACTATTGAAAGTATAAATAAATGGGGAAAGTAACTTTAAAACTGCAACAAGGGTTGGAAAAAGAATTAGACTCTTTAGATATACATTTTGAAAAATGAAAGAGGCAGAAATTACTAAATTACAATATTATGGTTATGGTCAAATATGACAAATTGTATGGCTGAGTAATTTCCCTAATCAATTTTACTGTGAAAATTCGCATTAACTAGATACATGAAATAAACATAACATGACATTAATATCACAAAAAGTAACATCATGCTTTTGAATAGTAAATTACAATATTTTATTCAGGCAAAGTTAATAAATGATACATTTTAAAATGGAATCTACCATGAGAAAATTCATCCTCCATAACATGAAGGTGTAGTAGGGGGATTCTCCCAGGAATTTGTAATGTCCTAATTTCTCTTCTAGGATCCTTGTAAATAAGACCAAACTATTTTGGTTCAATTCCAGGAGATACTTTAGGGAAGGCTAGAAGTTGAGTAGGTCACGGAGAACTAGTTTCACTGGTTTACTTAGAATTCATTCCTAAATTTAACTGTTTACACCTTGAAAACTTATTTAATCACATACTACACACATACAAACACACACACACCATTCAAAAGTGCCTGAGCAAAAGCTTTAGTACAGGAAGCACTTGAATAAAATAAAGACTTCATCTCAACATAGGGTGACCAGATAGCAACTGTGAAAAAACGGGACAGGGGGTGGGAGGTAATAAGCGCCTATATAAGAAAAAGTCCCCCAAAATGGGACTGTTCCTTTAAAAACAGGACATCTGGTCTCAACAGTACTTTGAACAAATTCTCAGTTGACTGTATATGGACTCGTTTTGGCCTCTCTCTCAATATTCCCATTTTCCATTGCACGGTATCTTGTTGTCAAAGAACTGATGCTTTGTTGGACACCAAGATATAATTTTAGGTTTAAATTTTTCAGTGTTCAGACAGATGAAAAATTAAATGAGTACTTTTTTTAAATTAAAGACTTTTGCAGGGGTCAGCTATGACTAATCTAGAAAATATGCAGGATAGACACATGAAAACAGATGATCTAAACACAGGTATAAATGATTAGGTCTCAAAATAATGTACTACATGTATATCAATGATCCATGCACACTATTTTCTCCTTAATTTTAGGATGACGTTTTAATTTTAATGAGAGAGCACACATAAAGCGTGGGTTCTTCGTATCGAGTCTGCTGTTTAACTCGTCAAAGTAACCTCATTGCACATTCTCCAATGGAAAAAAATATTTTTAATTCAAAAAAAAAAACCAGGAAGTAGCTGAAACATCAGATGCATTTGGTTCCCTTTGCAATAATAAAGATTAATATAAACTTCCTTACATTTATATTCAAAATATTTCTTTTAGCTGTTGTGTTTATGAAGAGATTACTGGAATAGAACTCAAAATAAACATAAGCATACCTTTTAAAAATGTAAACTGGCGCTTTTATCAAAGAAAATTAATATCCCTCTTTTTCACTTATAAAATAGAATTGTGAACTCAACTGATCTTGTTAATGAGGCATTATAGCTACACACATATAGCACAGCAATGAAACTGATGCAACAAACTTATCAGAATACAAATTTGTTGTTAAACTATAAAGCCAGATCTTCTACTCCATTACCTCTAGGGAGAGGGTGAGAAAGGCAGAAAAGCAGAGGAAGTTACTCAAATTCATCAAAGAAAGGGCAACCGAGTCAATGCAGCAGCATTCTCCCTCCCCAACCACCAAGAATACCCTACAGACAACCTCTATGTTAGTGGTGTTCAACCTGGGGTCCTCAAGGCTCTAAACTGGACACCAAGTGTGACTGTGTTAAGAAGAAAATTTGTATCTGATTGCAAACTGAAAATGTGTCTGTGACGTTGCACTCTATATGATTTTATGAAAATATGCTGATGAGTATGAATATAATGTAACTGGAATATGCTTCATGCATAAGGTCTCTTGTAAGGTATCATTACAAAGCTTATAATCTACTGAATGTGGTCATCCTATTTGTATAAATGTATCACTCTTGTGTCTGAAACTAGAAATATAAAATATAACTCTGAGGGCCTATTGTAATTATGCAAAGTGTGGGCCATTAATGGTGGTTTGGAATCTTGATGGCTCCAATCAACCAGGACAATTGACTGCAGATGGCTCTGTTTTACTTGTAAGTCTTCCTGTATACGTGTGTGCTGGCAAGTGGGCAATGAAGTCTTACAGTGACATGTGATCATGTCACCTGAACTGGAATCCATCTTTAACCTGGTGCTTTTCCATTGAGAACGAAGGAGTGGGAACCCAGAGAGGGACAAAGGATTCCCGCCTTATGCAAAAGATATATAAGTGGGTGGAACAGTACAAAGGGGGCAGCCATCATGAGAAATCCCCTAGCTACCACCTGAGCTGGAACAAGGGCTGTACCAGGGGAAAGGATTGTGCCCAGACTAGGAAGGTGTCCAGTCTGTGAAAGAAACTTATTGAAACATCTCTGAGGGTGAGATCTTATCTATATTCAGTTTTATTATTGTATTAGACTTAGATTTGCGTGTTTTATTTTATTTTACTTGGTAATTCACTTTGTTCTGTCTGTTACTACTTGGAACCACTTAAATCCTACTTTCTGTATTTAATAAAATCACTTTTTACTTATTAATTAACCCAGAGTATGTATTAATACCTGGGGAAGGGGGGGGCGGCAAACAGCTGTGCATATCTCTCTATCAGTGTTACAGAGAGCGAACAATTTATGAGCTTTGTACAGGGTAAAACGGATTTATTTGGGGTTTAAACCCCATTGGGAGTTGGGTATCTGAGTGTTAAAGACAGGAACACTTCTGTAAACTGCTTTCAGGTTAAGTCTGCAGCTTTGGGGCACGTGGTTCAGAGCCTGGGTCTGTGTTGGAGTAGACTGGCGTGTCTGGCTCAACAAGACAGGGTGCTGGAGTCCTAAGCTGCCAGGGCGGGAAAGCAGGGGCAGAAGTAGTCTTGGCACATCAGGTGGCAGTTCCCAAGGGGGTTTCTGTGATCCAACCCGTCACAGTGTCTTTTACTAGAGGTTCCCCTCAGCCCAGGCACAGACACTAGAGCTCCTATCCTGCTCTCCACTGACTCAGTCAGAGAAGTAGATAATGGAGCAACCAGTCTCTCTCCTCCTTCTACCAATGCAGTACGGTGCCAATGGGGGAAGAGCTGAGCAGCTACAAAAGGAAAGGGCCAGGAACACAGTATCATTCCCCTGCAAACTCATACATAATTCCCTATGTAATAGCCTTCCAGAGTGTCCCACACCAAACTGTCAGCAGCTCATTGGATTTTGGCCCCGGGGCAATCAGAGAACCAATGGAATCAAGGTTCCTGAGAGACTTGGGTTGCTCTGGGGCAGGGAGTAACCTGCACATCTCATAGTTCTACAGAGATCCTTGAGCACAGAGGAGCTGTTGTGATAACTGGGCCTACAAATTTACTCTAACAGAGCACAACTGTAAAAAGTGAGTGAAAGTTCATAAGATGTCACAATAACCTACAAACAATAAATGTTGATGGGAAAAGGTAAAAGGAAGACAAAAAAAGCCTTCCTGAATTAGTCCAAACAAAAATGCCTACTGATTTAACACCAGAACCGTATAAAGATCATGCCTGGTAAACAAGAAGAGTGTGGGACTGGAAATTATTGAACCAAAACTTGGGAAGCATGCAGAGCCACGTGCCCCCCCACAGAGGCCGCAGGGGCGCGTTGGCCCCTTCCAGGAGCGGCATGGCCATGTGGTGCACTCCTGGCTGGCAGGGTGGGGGGGGGGTGGCTTGGCTCGTGATGGGGAGGAGATGTCAATGTGCCTGAGTGGGGCCGGGGTAGGCAGGGAGCCTGCCTTAGCCCGCTGCGCTGCCGCCCAGGAGCCGACCGAGGTAAGTGCCCCCGGGCACGAGCCCGCACTTCAACCCCCAACCCTGAGCCCCCTCCCAGAGCCAGCACCCCTCACCCCCTCCTGCACCCCAACCCCCTGCCCCAGGATCAACTCAGAGCCCCCTCCCGCACTCCAAACCCCTCAGCCCCAGCCCAGAGCCTGCATGCCCTCCTGAACCCCAACCCTCTGCCCCAGACCAGTGAAAGTGAGAGTGGGGGAGAGCCAGCGATGGAGGGGGGGATGGAGTGAGTGGGGTGGAGCCTCAGGAATGGGGCGGGGCCTCAGGGAAGAGGCGGGGTAGATCCTGGGTTGCACTTAAATTCAAAAAGTGATTTTGTGCGTAAAAAGGTTGGAGACCACTGATCTAAATTAATACAATGGGGTCTTCCCCCTTCGTGGCTCTGCAGAGTCTAGAAAAGGCCAGGAGGCAAGCCACAAAGTGATTAGTAGAAAACTGTGTCAGCTGAAAACTGAAAAGCTCCCAGGCCCTGCACCAAGTTTTTCTACATGGGGTATGATTTTGACTATGGTTTCTTATTAATCGTTTCCCTTCCCACCTTATTATATCAACACAAAATCTCAATAAGGCTTTTAAGGCATATGTTGTTGAGCTATTATAATCACATTTCTCAGCTGGTGAAGACACTCAACCCTTGTGCTTTACTCAAAGTGTGAGGTCACAGACAAGTATCAAACACCCTGTTGTGCCTCATTATTAAATCCAATTTCCTGAAATTCATATCTTATATTTTGGCAGTCACGCAAAATACTTTTTTAAAACACTGGGAAGTCAGATAAACTGGGACAGTAAAATCAGTTACAAACAGAAGCTTTAATGAAGATTCATTTACTCAGAAGCAAATTTTAAAGAAAGACTTTTCCTATAAACTTCTCTCAGGTTTATAAGGCACAGATCAGTTGAATCATACTGCTAAATATTCTGCTCCCCACCACCCCAGAATAACAAATTATTACGCCTTTCGATTTTACACTACTGAAGCAAAATATTTTGTGAGAAGTGTTGGGATGTTCTGTGATGACAAGTCAATTATGCCTTTATTAGGAAAGCGGTCTGCTGAAAAGTACCGTAACAGAGACTTGCGGGAAAGGACTGGCATTTGAGGCAACTTACATGTCTCACATTCATTTTAATAGGAGACTCAAGTTCCCACAATAGCCTGTAATGGAGAAAAAAAATCATCCAGTAAATTGTTACTAGATCCCAATAGAAATCACAGGAAAAATATCTCATGAAAGGTACAAACTTCATGTCCTTGGTCACTGATGCATATTACAGTAATTGTGTAACATTTCATCTATGGTCCTAAACCTAGTTCCTGTTTGGAATTCTAATGGACCTTTGAAGAATAAGGTTAGATTTTCATTCTACAGGAGATAAAAGATCTGCTGACACTATAGCCTGCATACCAAGACAACATTTTCTTGCACTTGTTATACTCTTGGTGCAACACTCGTATTTCTGAGAGCAAGAAAAAATAAACAATTAATAAAAAGACATTTGATAGGAACTGTAGAAAAGGACAGTATCCATCTTACATAATCTTCATTTTATTAATCAGTTTCTTAGCTTAAGATAATCACACATACTCACTACAAGTATGTGTTTACATTATGTTCATAAATCTAAAAAATATCCAAGTCAGAATAGCACACACACAAAAGTTTAATATTTAAAAGCAGTCACTTAGTGACCTGAGGGGAGATAACACACATCACAGGCCTCGTAGTCCCAAAGGAGTTGTTCAGGGTTAGGTATAACTCACAATACTGAATACATCACAGTACTGGGAAGAAAATCTGAACAGTTCAATGCAATCCAACTTTTTCCCTGCAGCTACATGCTTTTGAAGTAGAAGTGATTTTGTTGTACCTCCTTCTCATGATCTGAAAACCAGCTGGAGTCTCTACTGGAGCCTTGAGGCAAAATATGAAAATCCACTAGGACAGCAAAGTTCCCACACTGGAAAAAAAAAAAAAAAAAAGGAAAGAAAGAAAAGTTAAGTAGTTGTTGTTGTGAGGCACACATCCAGCAGACAAGGAAATAAACCGTCAAGTGATCATAGTCAGAGGTGCAGTAGCCACAATTAAAGTCTGAGAGTTTTTTAAGCTTTTTAAAGAAACATTTCATTTTTAGGTATGGAATTTCCAGTTTTAACAGGCATTCCACATATTTATAATGGGAAACAGTGCTAGAAACAATATTATTTTGCTTATTATAACATATCAAATAACAGATATTGCTACTTGTTAGATGTACCAAGCATAAGCACTCAGATTCTTGAGGATGTGCTAGTCACAGATCCACATTTAAGGCTGAGTTGTGTTTTGCACATAACTAAGGTGTTAAATCTTCACTTTATCTACGAAAAAGACAACATATCCTCCCCAAATTTGCAGCACTTACTCTATTGAATTAATTTTCTGAGATGTTACAATTAATTTAGAGGTTAAAATAAATTTTAAAATGAGTCCCTTAAAAAAAATTAGCAACTGTATCAGTCTTCTGTTTATCCTACATTATCTTAATAACAGAAAAATACACTCTTCGAACTTTCCATATATTTAACATTAATCGGAATCTTTTATCTGGCCTCTATTTGAAGAAATTACGTTATTAATGACTGTATCTAATCGTTAGGATTATAAAGGCTACAGCCAGGGTCATCTCAACAACTCAGATAACTCTTAAGTGGGACCATTGTGATATCAAAGGTTCAACCAGTCACCATCCTTTCTTTATAATTAATTTATATGCAAGAATTCTAGCGGCTGGAATGAGACGGGATGTGAGGGAGACTGGACATATGAACCAAGAATCTTCACTGGTAGATAACCTGGCCCAACTGGCACTGCTGGGCTCCACTGTGTGCCAGGCAAATAAGGCAGGAGTATAGTGGAGCCTTTCAAGTGCAAAAACATTAGGACTTAGAAGACTTTCATATAGCATCACTCTCACTAAAACAGCTCTCTAACCCAATAAGTCAACAGCAAGTTAAGGGCCAAATTCAGCACTGCAGTTTGGCTGCTTTATGCTGTTCTTATGGTGCAAGTCAGCTATAAACGCAACTGGTAAAGTGTGCTCTTTCTGTTTTGGCACTCTTTACCAAGTGGGATGGGAATGGCTGCAGCATCTCTTCCTAATACATTTGAACTTGACTTCATTCTTGAGAGGAATAATTTGGAAAGTTTATTAAAAAGCAAATTCAGTAGCAGCATTAGATAATGTTCACTGCTCATGTGTGAGAGGTATCCACAGGCTACTGGGGTAGAAAGCCCTTAATTCCCCTCCAATAGAAATATCTACCAAGACTGGCTTCTTCACAGCTCTATTTCCCTTGCCCTTTATTGGAGCAAGAGAACTGAACCACAGATCACAGGGATACCTTCTCTCTTCTTAGCTTTTGTCAGACTAGCCTCTACTTTTTTCCCCAAAGTCATTCACTTCATCTTATGGCAAGTTCGGAAGTCTCTCCTGTTACTCATTATGAAAGCCAGATGAAGGCAGCCATGCTTATGTGCAGTTTCGATGTATGGAACACGTGTCCTCATCATCCTACCATCAACACCTTAGGACACCCGTACCCAATGTCTGGCTGCATCCAGGCCATCAGGACACATTTATATTCTTTGCATTTTTCCTGGGAGAATCTGTGAAGAAGTACAAGCCCCTTTCGACAATTTAAAATGTGCCTTGCAGTTTTCACTGCTAGCAGTTGCCACTGAAGAATGGCAAATCCTTTTTCCTGTAAAGTGCCTCCGTTCATGGAGTAGGGGTTCCAGACCCTTAATCTAGACAGTCACAGTCCTGGCCACAGATGACTGTATCATCAGACTCTTGTAGGAAGAGTAGGAAACGGACTCCCAACATTTCTGTGCCTTTTTTTTTTTTTTATTAACTGCCTTATCAATAGCAGAGATAAAATGAGGAGACTGCCACCCCTCCTACATCAGCTGGCGCAGAATAGGGTGCATGGGCAAAGCAATCCTTGAGTGGTTATCTTGTCAGATCCTGAAAGCTGCGCAGGGTGACATCAAAGCGATATTTGGCTAGGCGACTATAAGAAACATAACTTGTTGCAAAATGTGAAGATGCCAGTTCAGTATGTAATAGTCTGCCCTATGAGACAGTAATGACCCATGGTGTTAGGAGGTACTGTGGTCTGACTTCCTCACTGTCTCAGGCATTTCTAAGGTGTCCAACACGATGATATCCAAGCAACATTGTTTATAAAAGACCTACTGCACATGGTCATTACAATACTCAGGAATTTTTCACAAAAGTAGGAAATATTATTCCTGGAGTCCTAGACAAATCCCTGGATATTTACATTCTGCCACTTAAATTTCCCCTGTAGTTTCAAATGGATATTCTATGCTTCACTTCCGGTCCCTAAATATTACAGGGTGTTGATTTTCACTGCTAAACATCTGCATATTCAACTCTAGCATTTCAGTTGTGGGAACAATTATTCCTAGTAACAGCAAAATAGATAAATTATAAAATAAAGCACTTTTTTGATCTTTGAGACTGAAAGGCACATCTAGACCTAATGTTCAAGGTATTACAGAAAGTACACTACTTGAGCGTCTCTTACTCTGAAAGAGTGCTAAATATGTTGAGCAGAAATCTAAAAAAATGTACCATGATTTCATTATAGTGATTTTTACCAATTGCAATGCCGTATTAAGTAAATCAGACATTTCTCCCGTTACTTCACATTTCAGATTAATACTTTTGCAGAAGTAATTACTGACCAGAAGCAGTCAACAACGGCTTACCTGCAATTACAAAATAATGTATGATCAACATTGTACCAGTAAGTAGAATACAAAACTCTGCCAGATGAGACAGGCATTGTGTAATCAGTTTGCAAAGCTTCTAAGTTACGTATAGGTATCACTCACTGAAAGAACAGAATGCTTTGATCTATTTTTCAAAAGGCGGCCTTCTCTTTCCTCCAGAGATCCAAGAATTAACAGATGGCTGCAATACCAAAGCTCTCCAAGTTTTTAAACTGATGACAAAGTACCTCTAAAAACCTCTAGTGAATCATTATTTAGTCCCAGCAAACTTTTGATTTGACTGGCAAACTTCAAAGTTACAGACAGTACATAACAATATAGGTAATATAAAGCCATTACACTGCACACAATCAAACACCTGGCATACTGAAGGTATTAGTTATGATGAATTTTTAAATGATTAGTACATGCTAAATGTTACCTTAAGCCATTTTGTACTGAATATAGAAAATATAAATATTTAGGCCTGAAAGACATAAGCCTGAGGTCAGATTTTATTTTTTAAATGGTTTTTGTTTGGGCGCTAAAGTTACACATAAAAGGCAGAAAGGGATCACCAAGATACACCTCTACTTCGACATAACGCGACCCGATATAACACAAATTCTGATATAACGCGGTAAAGCAGTGCTCGGCGGGAGGAAGCTGCATACTCCGGCGGATCAAAGCAAGTTTGATATAACACCGTTTCACCTATAACGCGGTAAGATTTTTTGGCTCCTGAGGACAGCGTTATATCAAGGTAGAGATGTACAAGATGCTATGTGAGCAGTGGGCCTGCTGGGTCTCACTAATGCTAATTCTTCAAACACTTAGACCCTGCCCTATGATGGAAGGAATGGCCCTTGTGCAGGCTTCTTTATACCTTGCATCTACACTACGCATCTGTCAGAAAGGGATCTAAACATAGCTGCTGCCACTGCAGCAGTAGAGAAAACAGCTTTCTGTACAGACTAAACTTCAATCCAAAGACATTAAAGAAAAAACCCTGGGACTTACATTGCTCAGCACAACATTAGTGTTGCTAACTCTAATGTTTTCATTACAAGTCTCACAATATTTGGTCTTTAAAGTCCAATCTCCTGGAGTCATGTGATTTCACAATGACAGGTTTCAGAGTGGTAGCCATGTTAGTCTGTATCAGCAAAAACAATGAGGAGTCCTTGTGGCACCTTAGAGACTAACTAATTTATTTGGGCATAAGCTTTCATGGGCTAAAACCCACTTCATCAGATGCATGGAGTGAAAAATAGAGTAAGCAGTATATATATCACAAAATGGGCAACGTCCACCTTGATTGCATTGGCCTCGTTAGCACTACAGAAGTAATTTCCCTCTCTTGATATTCACCCCTTCTTTTCAACTGTTGAGAATAGGCCACTTCCAACTTAATTGAATTGGCCTCGTTAGCACTGACCCTCCAGTTGGTAAGGCAACTCCCATCTTTTCATGTGCTGTGATATATATACTGCTACTGTATTTTTCACTCCATGCATCTGATGAAGTGGGTTTTAGCCCACGAAAGCTTATGCCCAAATAAATATGTGATTTCATGAGAATCTCAACTTTTTTCCAGGAAAAAAGTAAGTTTGTAGCCCTCATGGTTGCAGAGGAAAGCTTTAAAATGTGAACCCTAAATGTTCAAAAATCAAAGATAAATAAAAAGAACACATAATTAAAAAAAAAAAGATTTTTAAGCCAGTCTCATAACTTTGGGGAGCCTGACCCATGATTTTTCAAGGGTTGGGATTGGCAATACTGTAATCTAAAAATCTGATAACACTTAAAACTGTACACCATATTGAAAAATACAGTTAAAATTGGCATTTCAAAACTACTAGTAAAGACATTTTAGACATTTGTTATATCTAAATAGCTAGCAATCAAATTTTTATCCTGCCTTAATTTTAGGAACTTCAATATAACCTTACTTTCCCCAGCCTGAAACATTTTGTTTATATATTAACATTCATCACTTAATTATTAAGCAAAGGGCTTAAAGTTATCTCAGGGTATTGCCAGTGTGTCATGGTCCAACAACAGAATTTAATTAATTCATAACAAAATTTCTGGGCTCAGGCAGCTTGCAAAAATACATTGATCATGTTATGGATTCCTTTGAGGGGACATAAAAATGTTTTTTTAACAGAATCAGAATAGAAACCACCAGGATATGGTCTGAATTTGTCAGTCAAGCAATGTCGCTTGTCTAAAGCCTGCTAAAACGTTGGCCAGGGCTAAACTCAGATGAGTGACTCTGCACAGCTTGGCAAACAAGCAAGACTATTAAATCCAACACTCCAAAAATCAGAAGACGAATTAAAATAGACCGGTAACGTTTATTTCTAAATTCAAATATGCACATAACCTGTTTCTGGTGCACACACTCTAGTTCCTGTCCTTGCACATTCATCATTACGAGTAGCCTGAAAAGAAAGGCAAGATCAAGGAAAATAATCTTGAGAATGGAGGGAGAGGAATGGTGATTTTACATTCAGTTTTGCCAGTCCAAAAGTGCTTTATCACCACCAGTCATTCACTGGCAGCCAATTCCTTAGAGCCCTAATTTTTTGTGGGGTACGATCAGCAAAACAATTCACTGTAATCTTTGGTTAAAACAAAATCAGAGAAGAATGGAAACAGATTAGCTTTTTTGTACTGCTGTCGTCACAAATGATTTCATTTCTCAAGAAGATGCCTGCTGACTTCAACAACATGATCAACTTACAAATTTTAATTAAAACCATTTTGAAATACATTTCACAATTCAGATGTGGTGAGCAGTGCTTCTCAACATGTGAGCTTTCAGACTGCTGTGCTCAGCAAGTGGGTGCAGCTTCCTTGTAATGTACAATTTCCCAGGGCTCGACAATGCTAGCTACAGTTTTATTCCACTCTCTGATGTCAGAAGTATGGAGCAAAGAATTAGATCCTGATGCTCACCTCTTGATGATATCACAGGTGGTCAAAAAGCTGGTAATGGTTAGGTATGTCACAATGTATAATCAGCAGTAGGGCAACAAAGGTATACGCTCAGTTTGCACTAAAAGCATCATAAAGCCAAAAAGAAACTCTTGAGCTTTCCTCCAGTGGAAGGAGGATTTGGGCCTGCAGAGCTTCACTGTCTTTAACCTGCATTTGGGGTAGCTTTCTGGCTGCTGCTAGAACTTTCTGGCCCTGGTGGATCAAACGAGACTTTTCGAAGTCAAAGCAAAGTTCCCCGAAGCTTCCTGGAGCATCTCAGTGATGGATGGATGATCATCATCATATTCAAGTCCGAGGATGTAAGAGATTTTGTTTGTTTGTTTAGTTTTGTTGGCTTTTTGTAAAGGGACTAGGGTGACCAGGTGTCTGGTTTTCAAACACCCGGTCGAAAAGGGATCCTGGCGGCTCCAGTCAGGACTGCTGACTGGGCTGTTGACTGTCTGGTTGGCGGCGCTGCACCAGGCAGTGGGGCTGGCAGGCTCCCTGCTAGCCTCTGCGCCTCCTGGGAAGCAGCCAGCATGTCCCCCCTCAGGCTCCTACGTGTAGGGGCAACCAGGGAGCTCCGCACGCTGCTCCTGCCCCAAGCGCTACCCCCGCAGCTCCCATTGGCTGGGAACCGCGGCCAATGGGAGCTGCAGGGGTGGCGCCTGCAGATGGGGCAGCACGCAGAGCCGCCTGGCCTGCCTCCACGTAGGAGCCGGAGGGGGGACATGCCGCAGCTTCTGGGAGCTGCTTGAGGTAAGTGCCTCCCGCAGCCTGCACCTCTGTCCATCCTCCTCCAGGACCCCAACCCCGTGGCCCACACAGCCCTGATCCTCCTTCTGCCCTCCGAACCCCTCAATCCCAGCCCAGAGCACCCTCCTACACTCCAAACCCCTCATCCCCAGTCCCACCCGAGAGCATGCACCCCTAGCCGGAGCCCTCACCCCCTCACACCCTAACCCCCTGCCTCTGCCTGGAGTCCCCTCCCACACCCTGAACCCCTCATTTCTGGCCTTACCCCAGAACCTGCACCTCCAGCCCAGAGCCAACCCCCCTGCCTCAGCCAGGAGCCCCCTCCCAACCCCGCGGCTCCACCCCCCAGCCTGGAGCCCCCTCCTGAACCCCAAATTCCTCATCCCTGTCCCCACCCCAGAGCCCACACCCCTAGCCAGAACCCTCACCCCCTCCTGCATCCCAACCCACTGCCTGAGCCTGGAGCCCCCTCCTGCACTCTGAACTCATTTCTGGTCCCACCCCGAAGCCCGCATCCCCAGCCGGAGCCCACACCACCTCCCGCACCCCAGCCCCCTGAGCCAGCCCGGTGAAAATGAGCGAATGAGTGAGGGTGGGGAGAGCGAGCAACAGAGGAAGGAGGGGATGGAGTGAGCGGGGGGACCAGGCCTCTGAGAAGGGGCAGGGCATGGACGGGGCCTCAGAGGAGGAGCGGGCCAAAGGTGTTCAGTTTTGTGCAAGTAGAAAGTTGGCAACCCTAAAAGGGACTCACTAAGGAACTTTATCCTTTCAAAAGGGTGCTTGAATGCCTGAACCAGGTTGCCTCTGGAAGCAGTGTCTGGGTCTAGAGACTAGAGCCAAATTATTCCTTTGAGCCAAAATGCGTTGCAGAGAAGAGTCTTGGCAGAGAATCTGGTGATGTCACAGGAGGTTCAAAATGGAGAAGGAGATACATATAGTCATGTGAGTCATCATCACCACGTCCTGGGTAGGGGGAGACTGGATTGCTGATTTGGCAATCTTGAAAGGGAGTTGATCTATTCAACCATAACTTCCAAAATTTCAGTAGGATACAGGCAACCTGAATCATCTGATTCAAAGTGCTCACGGCAGGAGAATAATTCCACTTCATAAGCACAGGATTGGGGTGAAGACAAGTTATGTCTAGGGGAATCCTCAGAAGAGAATGATTCGCTTTTTTGGCAGTGGTGTGTATAGCTCTTGCACCAAACGTTCCAAAAGGGATGAGAGTCCCATACTTGGTGCTTCGATGGGATGAAGGGGGGAAGGGACAAGCATCTGGGGATTTATCAGTAAATTACAGGAGTATGAAGCCTTCCTCAAAGTGATCCCTCTAAGACTTTCTCCTTGCTAGACAGAAACTAGGGTGGAGGGAGAGGGAGAACACACAAATTCTCAGAACAGACTGCAGAGAAAATCTCTGCCTGTGAGCAGAGAAGCAAAAAATTGAGGAGAAACATCAGAGCAGCAAAAAGAACAGGAGTACTTGTGGCACCTTAGAGACAAGTACTCCTGTTCTTTTTGCGGATACAGACTAACACGGCTGCTACTCTGAAACCTATCAGAGCAGCAGATCATCAGGCACACCTGTAGAGGGTGCTGACAGGCAGAGAGCACTAGGGATTGGGGGAGAGCAGGAAAGAGAAAATGAAGAACTTCTTACATGCCTCTGATACTTAGAAAGGATGGAGAAACCTAGAAGTTCCAAGTCTGATGGAGCAGCAGAATCTCATGACTGAGAAATTCAAACTTAGTGTTGACACACACAGCTGTTAATGCATGCAATTATTAAAATGGTCCACGCAACTTGACAGGCTCAAAAATCAACTATTTCCATACGACACAATACAATGAAATAATGTTTCTATATAAAGCTCCTCACTCCACTCTTTTTATTTTAAATTTGCTTCCCACAATCCCTACTATATGTAAAATTTAGAACTGGTCTTCCAAGAACCACCCTGTGAGGTATACTCTTGAAAAAGTGGCATAAAATGCAGTAGAGAGAACAAGTTTATTTCAGTTGCCAACCAATGCAATTCTGTAGGAGGCAATTTTGTAGCCTACAAATGGAAAGAAGCCATCAGGCCAGGAGCGCAAGCAATTGCAAAACACAAGTTCTTCCTCAGGGCAAACGCTCCAAATATCAGTTCAATTTCAACATTGTAAAGGGATGTACTATGTCTCTGCCTGTGTCAAAATGGATCCACATAAACAAAAACTGCAAGATCACATTTGTGTCAGATCGGGGACAGATATCCTGAGCTCACAAAAAGTTGCATGCACCCTTTCCTTCTCAAGTGCTGCAGTTAACATTCTGACAATCTGTGAAGCCACTGATGACAGGCCACAAATGAGGGCATGAGCAACTCATATGCACTGTGGTTTGTTTTTATTCTCATGAATGGGCTTAATAACAAAAAGAATGGACAAATAAGTAAAGGGCGAGTACAGGCATGAATAAAACGCCCTAAAACTATTCCCTGATGTATTTTATTTTACTTTTGCTATAAACAAGAAAAAGGTATTTCTTATATGACTCTGTTAGAAAAAAATGGAAGGATTTCTCTTGGGAATATGTTCAATCACAACTTCTAGACCCTGGGTGATTAATACATTTACAACAAAGACGAAATCAATGTTTTGGGGTTTTTTATTTACCAGTAGTTGAAATATGGCCATTTACCATGTTCTCAAGCTCAATGCTTAATGTAATGGGCATAAGCACTTTTCTTAATGAAAAAGGCATCGAAAGGCTGTAAGTGACCCTTCTCCTGCATCCACTCCAGACCATCTGCAATAAACTTTTCATCTTAAGAAACTGAACTGATGAGGGATGGATGGAGGGGACTCAGGAGAGCTGAGTTCAATTCCCTGTTCTGGCACAGACTTCCTGTGTGAATCTGTCACTTAATCTCTGTGCTTCAGTCCCCATCTGTAAAACAAAGGTAACAGTAATGCCTATTAAAAAGGGCTGTGCAAGGATAAATTAATTAGCGTTTGAGAGGGTCTCAGATAGTATGGAAATGGATGTCATTATACATAGATATGTAGAACTGAGAGCCTTAACAATTTTCACTTCTTCCATCAACCCAGAGGACATTTCAAAAGATGTGTGTGAAGCCCACTAGCTTTCTATTATTAAAACTAAATTGACCTCCTAATTTATTTATTTTTTAAACATGAACAACTCTACATTTCTTTCTCTACCCGGACACCAGAGTCAGAATCAGGGCTTCACACCCAAGAATAAAATTGTTCATTGAAGTCCCTATCAATTTTTAAATGACAAAATTAGCATTAAAAGTGGTCTCTGGGCCAGAGAATGTTGTTGAAAAGGTAGCTAAGAGGAAAAAAGGGGCCAGGAAACAAAGAAACAAAAAAGTAAAATAATTTTATGAAGACATAAATAGTAGTTAAAGATACTTTTAAGCCTTTTCAATACCATTCTCTTATATTTGTAGTCATGAAATAATATTTATAGATTTGCATAAAACACTTTCCAAATTGTATTTTAATATTAATTAGTTAAAGTTTAAAAATAAAAAGCCAAGGTTTCCAGGGTACGCATTAATATGTTACTAGTACATTTCCTAGGTAATTAAAGGTAAAAGGCAAAGCACACCCAAGGTGTTTTACTAACTGCCTACTAATAATACACCACCTTTTTTATTTTATACGCGCACACACACACACACACACACACACACCCACCCGCCATGTGGATATACGAGGTATATTCTATAATACATCAGATTAATTAGAGTCACTACAAAATTGCTTAACTGCAATAAAAATGACATTTAAAAATTAGGTACAAAGCTACCATCTCTTTTGATGTATGTTATGACAAAGGAAATAGATCTTACATCTTGGTATCATGGGAAAGTTACTTTCAAAGTTCTTTTAAGGTGAAGATGAGATAAAGCAAAAAGTAAGGTAAAGTAATGAATCAGTCCCTCAAATGAGGAGGAAAAGGAGTTCTGAAACAAGTAATGCACACGGGCTCATATGTCCTGGACACATTTTACAGCAGCTGCAGGGAATTGGGCTAGATTATTCTTCTGCCCCACCAGTATAACGGGGGGGAGAGAATCACAGGCAACAAACTGCTCCATGTCCCCAGACATGCAGCTAGTTCAGGAAGACTTTGACTCCTCTACTAGACCGTGAGAAATGCCCCACCTGCCCTAGAACACACTTCCTTCCCCTTGTCTTATGAAGTTACCTACCGCAGAAGGCAATTCTTTATGAAAAAAGAAACACCACATGCAGTCCATGTTCCAGTATAAAGTATCTGCAGATGTGAAATCCTTATGCCAAAATAATTTAGCAGATTAAAGATACATTGATTACACATGCACAGACTTGTAACTTTAAACCCTTATAACTTTAAAAATACTAGTTTTGTTTTATATACTTGTCTCAGTTAACTTTCCTCCTCAAACACTATGATCATGCCAAGTTTACAGTTTTTTGGTTCTACTGGGGTTTTTTGTTTGCTTTTGTTTTGGGGGGGTTGGTTTGTTATGTTTTCTAAGCACCAAAATTTTTTTTTTTTTTTACTTTCCATTTTAATAATGGACGAACTGTTTTAATTTTTTAAAATTTCTCTTTCAGCCCAGAAAGTTTTCAGAAAATTATGAGAGAACAAAATATGTGGTTTTCTTTCAAAAATTGCATATTACAGAAACGATACACCTAGGGATTGATTTTCAACAATGTTCAACATTCAGAGGTGCCACTGACTTTGAGTGGAGTTGCAACATGCTGATTACATAGAAATCAGACCCTGTGTTTCTCAAGCTGGGCACTCAAAAATTGGGTCACCTCAAAATCTAGTGAACATTTTTGCAAAACCTGGCCTGAATTTTTCCAGGTTTCAGTTTCTAAAATAGAGCTAATACTTACCCAGCAGGCTTCCTCACAGAGGTATTATGTGAACTATTTAGTTAACAAAGCCTGTAAACCCTTTTGAAGATGAAAAACCACATATATACTAAGTGTTATTAATTTTTGTATAGGAAAACAAATATTAAGGTGATAGAAAAGGAAAAATCCCACAGTATTTTACACTGGCAATGGCTAATCTATAGTTGCGTCTGTCAACTTCTTTAATTGCTTGATATGCTACTAAGCACGATAGGCATCTTTATTCACATGTAACTGGGTTAAGAAATGAAAAACCATGAATAAAAAGTAACCCTGCTTTTATATCAATTTTTGGTTTTAGAATACAATATGTATAAAGTGTATATATAGAACATGTCTTTCATGTTGTTCATCTTCACCTTCAATCAAGAGCAATGGAGGAAACTTGCTCTCATGAATTCAGAGAAATCAAATTTAGGAATAGAAAGAAAACTGAGAGACTGATTTGTTAATGAGCAAATTCCTCTATATTCTAGAGAATAAAAAAAAAGGATTTTGTTTTAAGAGAAAAGAGAAATTGATTTTGGTAAATAAAAAGATAGCCTAGAAGCACCTAAAATATCAGCTGATTATTTGAAAAAAACAAAACATTATCAAACCTGTGTTGAAAGTTTAAATCTTTAAAGCCAACTTTTTAATTTTCCAGTGTATTGAGTTACTAATTGGAAAACATTTCCCACAATTATGTTTGTAAAAGTCAAGTGGCTGGGGTAACGGGCAGTAATCAAGAAAACTCCCATGAAAT
This sequence comes from Terrapene triunguis, assembly GCF_002925995.2. Classification (NCBI taxonomy): domain Eukaryota; kingdom Metazoa; phylum Chordata; order Testudines; family Emydidae; genus Terrapene; species Terrapene triunguis. The sequence goes on along the minus strand of NW_020664483.1, from coordinate 9,126,794 downwards.
GCCTGAAAAACATTAAATTGATTTAAAATGATAAACAGCGTCAATTTTAAAGTGGCCAGAACTGGATTCACATGAAAGTAATCTGCAGAGTTGTAAAATCTGTTTCATGATTATATTTTATATATTAAACACATATCCTAAAATTTGGCTGTTATTGCACTTATTTCAAAGACACTAATGGATACTTTAAAAACATATTTTAAAAAAAAATCATTTGTTATTTTACTGGTGTAGCTAAGAACATCACAAAATCTAAAAGTTAATTTATTTTCAAAGTTAATTTGCATGTCTTCAGTTCTGCAGCTTTTCTATGCTAACTTTTGGAAAAATTGAGGCAGTTTGGGCACATATCCTAGTACTTGCTGTACACATGCCCCAACATGGTAAGATCATCATGCTCATACACCATCTTGGAAGCCTACATGAACTCTTTCATTCACCCAAGAGAAATAGTATTTGACAGATCTGACCAGCTGCTTTGAATCCAGAGGTGCAAATGAATTTGTTATTTAATGCACTGTCATTTTTAATAAATTAATAAAAGCACTGAGATGTGTGTTTCTAGTTTTATTCAGGCTTAGATTTTTATGCACCACTTACTATATTTCTGCCTCCCACCCTTCAGTCCTTAATAGTTGTACATCTTCTTGCTCTCCTACAAAATCCCATCAATACAGGATTCCAGAATAGTCCGCATGTCTCAGATACCCCACCTCCTGTTTCCCTCCAGTGACATGACGAAGTCTTTTCTACCAGTACCACCAAAATCCACCTCATCACCCAATTCTGTATCCCAGGTGATGTCTTCTTTGGGTCCAAGACCACGGTATCAGGTTGTTTATTCTTTTCAATATTTCTTTAACCAAAGATTTTCCCAGAATACTTAGATTTTTACTCTTGATTTATGTGACTGAGCTGAGATTGGTGAACAAGATTTTTATCCTCTGGCATTAAACATCTGACTCTGTTATTGCTATTACTGCTTTTAGAAACTTGTTCCACTCACCTGCAACAGGAAGATTCAGTGCCACCAGCTTTGTTCACATGGACTGCTATCCTGTAGCACTTTTTCAAAAGCAAGATTTTTAAGAAATCATGTGCTGTCCAGCAGAGCAAGTGAATGAGCCAGGTCTCTGAAATTCTATTCTTGGCTCTGCTACTAATTTTCTGTGTGACCTTGGGCAAACCTTCTCATCACCTCAGTTAACGTATTTGTTCACCTCAGTTAATGTATTTGTTCATTCCCTACCTGGGATGTTGTGCGGCTAAAATTGGTGTTTACTGACTGTTTTAAGAGACTCAGATGAAGGATGCTACAGAAGTGCAGTCTTATTAAATCAGTTAGATCCACCATGTGTGATAAAAATAAATTACAGAATATGTAGATTTTTGTATCGTATCCAATTTGTAATCATAAGAATATAAGAACGGCCATACTAGATCAGACCAAAGGTCGATCTAGCCCAGTATCCTGTCTTCCAACAGTAGTTAATGCCAGGTGCCCCAGAGGGAATGAACAGAACAGGTAATCATCAAGTGATCCATCCCGTCGCTCATTCCCAGCTTCTGAAAAACAGAGGCTGGGGACACCATCCCTGCCCATCCTGGCTAATAGCCAATGATGGACCTATCCTCCATGAAATTATCTAGTTCTTTTTTGAACCTTGTTATAGCCTTGGCCTTCACAACATCCTCTGGCAAGGAGTTCCACAGGTTGACTGTATGTTGTGTGAAAAAATACTTCCTTCTGTTTGTTTTAAATCTGTTGCCTATTAATTTCATTTGCTGACCCCTATTTCTTGTGTTATGAGAAGAAGTAAATAACACTTCCTTATTTATTTTCTCTACACCAGTCATGATTTTATAGACCTCAATCATATCCCCCCTTAGTCGTCTCTTTTCCAAGCTGAAAAGTCCCGGTCTTATTAATCTCTCCTCAAACGGAAACCGTTCCATACCCGTAATCATTTTTGTTGCCCTTTTCTGAACCTTTTCCAATTCCAATCTATCTTTTCTGAGATGAGGTGACCACATCTGCACACAGTATCCAAGATGTGGGCGTACCATGGATTTATATAGAGGCAATATATTTTCTGTCTTATTTACTATCCCTTTCCTAATGATTCCCAACATTCTGTTCACTTTTTTCACTGCCGCTGCACATTGAGTGGATGTTTTCAGAGAACTATCCACAATGACTCCAAAATCTCTTTCTTGAGTGGTAACAGCTAATTTAGACCCTATCATTTCATAGGACAATCCACCTAAAACTGGGTCTACACTATGGATTAAATCCTGGCCCCATTGAAATCAATGCCAAAACTCCCAGTGACTTCAATGGGGCAGGATTTCACTGTATGGTTGTAAGCAGCTTTAAATTGATTTAGCTTAAACCGTTGAAATATTTCTTCAGTGTAGACAGGCCCTTAATATGCAGAGAGTCTGTCAGTGCATGAAGCAAGTTTTCCTCCTTTGTACAAGCAGACAGCATAGACAGAGAAAGAAAACAAAAAGGGCATCTGAATTGTTTCATTCATCTCTAGCAAGCAGTATTTAAGTAATTCACTCTTAGTCCTATGTGTACTCATTGCTGCTAATTTTCTGCAATTGATCCTCACCGCCTCAGGTATGTAATGGGAAAGAAAGACATGTAAGTGTTTTATATGCAACAAGTGTCACCCTCTACCCCGCCACAAAAAACCACAAAACCTTCAAAACAACAACAAATCCAGCAGTGTCAGAAAAGAGTCAGGGTATGTGTACATAGCATTGTAGGGGAGAGGTGTGGGCTTCTGAGACCAAGCTGAGGCTTGCTCCTGCTCACTCCAAAATGCTGTGTAGACATACCTCAAAGGTGTGGACAATTTCCAACAGTTCAGACTCTATCCCCTCAGGAAATTGTTATTCATCCTTATAGTGCATCAGTTTAAAAACATTTATTCTGAGCAGAACACACAGTATTTGAAGACAGTCAATAAGAAATGAGATTGTTTTTTAAAAAACAGATCAGGTTGTCAGGGAAATCGACCTGCAAAAACCAGACCCAGTTTGTGTCGTGTGCCAACAAAAGCAATGTTGTTTCTTAACTCACCAGTCCTTTTAATTTATTACCACAACAAGATTATATAAACTAGAATTTCTATTTTTATTTCTAATCAGGGAACAAATAGTTATTGGTGCATTAATTTAAGAGAAGGCTTTTTGTTCCTGCTTGATGAAATACAGCTCTGGTCTACATCAGTCTCAGTTCCCAAGCATCTTTCCACCTCTCCTTATCACTTTCGTAGTTTTCCCACTGTCAAAGCCTGTTTTTCCAGGAAGGAAAGCTATGGTAAAGATGAGGAGTATTGCTCGGCACCTCTTTGCCCTTTGGCACTGCTATCAAACATTGGGATTTTATCTGCCACATTAGCAGAGATCTTACAAAAAACACGTTCCTTTTTGTATAATGTACATGGTGGTCACTCAAACAATAACCAGTAACAGATGTTTAAAGTGAGGCGAATGGACTGCTTAAATAGAACTTTATAAATTCTGATGATGCTTTCCCAGATTTGAGACCTTGACACTTAATTTATAACTATCAGCATGGCCATATACATTTCTTTATGTGTTTATTTCCAATTCCAACTACACTAAATGCACTTTTTCCCTCATGTTTTAAATTTCACTGTGACCTAAAGATAATCTTGCCTTTAAATTGCATTCATTTAATGGTGCAAAGATAGGAATGGAAGAGGGGAAAACCTCTGTGAAGAATCCTACAGCCAAATAAGGAATTCCAACTGGGGCTGTGAACTTAAATGCTTATACAAAATTACTGGCCACTTTCAGTGAAGTGCAATGACTATCTGGAGAAGTTATATTTTAAAGACGAAGTGAAAGCATAAAAGAAACACAAACCAGACTGTCTATTGTGAGGTTAACATGCCAGACTCTTCCTCCTGTTTTATTTTATTTATAATTGAAACATTAATAATTAGCTCTGGAAAAAAATGAAACGTCTGATTTTCAACTTCGTACATCCATTCCCACTAAAATCTAAGGATCCCGCCAGAACAACTATTCTGTATGGTCCAACTATTCTGTACGGTCCATTATCACAAGAAAACATTGGCCCATTAATTTAATTGGAATTAACTGGAAAAAAAATCCCCAGAAATCCATGTATCTGAGCCCCCTGTGCCAAACACATACCTTTTGTGCATATATAATCAGTTTGATAATTTGTTTGGCATATATATCTCTACCCCGATATAACATGACCTGATATAACACGAATTCAGATATAAAGCAGCGCTCCGGGGGGGCGGAGCTGTGCGCTCTGGCGGATCAAAGCAAGTTCGATATAACAGGGTTTCACCTATAACACGGTACAATTTTTTGGCTCCCGAGGACAGCGTTATATCGGGGTAGAGGTGTACTAGAAGAGGCTTAGTAGCTGAAGAACCTTTATACTTTAAACTGCTGCTTTACACTTAAAAGGTGACTGAAAATAACACCTTATTTAACAAATAATGATGTTCACATTTATATCTGCTTGCTGTAGTGAAAATTAAGTTTTCTACTGCCTTTACTACTGTTATCACTGTAGATCCATCTCAGCTATGAGTGAGTGAAAGTGAGACCTAGGACATATTAAAAATCTCACAACATCAACAAAATTGTTAACTAAATTTCGAGTGCAGAGACAAATTCTGCCATTAGACCCCTATTGCACAGATCTAACTGAGGGTTCAATTTGAAGACAATGGGATTGCACAAGTGTAACTAAGACAGATTTTTAGGATAGTGGAGTTATGCGTTTAAAGACAATGGGGGTGTTTTGGAGGATAGAATATTTAGGGCTTGCTGACATGCAAGAGTGAATGGACCCAGTTTAATGTTGAGATCCAAAGTTGAGTTTGCAGGGCTGCAAGTTAGAAAAATATAATTTTATTTATCAAACTAGCAGATTGGATATGAAGTCAGTAAGAAACAATAAATATGTAACCCAAACATAGTAATTTTTTTGCAATGACCTTTCAGAGCATAAATATATTTCATGGAATTTTAATAAAGCAAGGTATTCAGCAAAGTATTTTTGGGGCCATGTTTTTGGGGAAACAATTCCTATCAAGGAGAAAAAAAATGCAACTTAATAATAGCAGCCTGCTGTGTAAAGACTGTACCCTAAACCAAACTCTCTGTGGGCAGTAAAGTGGCTAAGTGGATCAATGAAGCATTCTTCCAATCAAGAGCTCACATTGCAGGTTGGAAAGTTCCTTTTCTGTGTTGTTACACTACCCATGTTACTGGAAACCACAAAGTTAAAAGAAACAAAAAACAGGCAGATAAGCTGGAATGCCATCTGCCTATGGAACAACGTTTTCACTAGAATTAGAAATAATATTTTGCAAAGACTCAGGACTTTAGTAGAAAGTATAAAATAACTAATATATAATATCTATCTATATAATATTTCAGGTATTTTTTGTTTGTTTTTTTGGCTTTTATTAACAATTTTAAAATGGGAGAAAAATCAGTAAAAACCAAAACCGAAGAGCAGTAGGCAGGAGGAAGGAGAGATGCCCAGTAGTCATGGTGTTGAGCAGTTGAGGAAGCTTTCCGCTCCCTGCAGCGGTTGGGCAAGTCTCGGCTTCCAGGACCCATCTTCTCTGCCCATCTTGTTCCCCGACTATGCAGAGGAAGCAAATGGAGCCATGCCAAAGGCCTGGGGTCAGGATGGGTGTGGAGGGCTGCACCCGATAGTACTGACCTCCCTGCTAGACAGAGCCCCCTGCTGACCCCAGCCCTTTAGCACAGCGCCATCTGCTTTCCTTGCAACAAATTTCCAGGTCCGGAAATAGACAAAATTTGGATGAAAAAATCGGTAAAACCTGAATACTGGCTTTTTCAAAAACCCAGGAATTTTTGGGCGGAATACAACTGGTAAAATATTAACAACGAAGGGCCTCAAATATACTGAATTTTAATATAATGGCACATCAGTGTTACAAATTAAGCCACAGCTCTCATATGACTGCAAGCTTTCAATTCCTGGGAGCGACACCATGGGGCAGATCCTCAATTTAAACCGAATGGAGATCTCCCGCCCCCATATCTACAAAACTTGACTTTCATGGCAAATTCTTTAATTCCCTCCCACCTTCCAAGTGATGGTGTAGCTGAAGCTTTATAAAACATACTTGTGGCTGCATTTGTTTAAAAAGGCCTGGAGCATGGGTTGTTTTTCTTAAATTAAATAAAAAGGTCTAAAATCTCTCTTTAGAATTATTTAAATAAGAAGGGCTAACTGATGGCAAAACCCTATTGAAAGCAGTACCTTCATCCAACAGCTTACTTTTAAAGAAGAAAAAGAATTATGTGGTGGGCTGCTCTCATTGGTTCATCTCACAATGTTCTGTTAAAAGGAAGGAGAGATAAAAAGCAGAGATGAACCAGGGTGTCCAGGAATGTGGAGAGAAGAAAAAGTGTGAATGTTTTCTCTCTTATCTGAGGCAAAATCTTTGTGTTATGTGATAGACCCAGGCCAGTTGGGTACAGCAGAATAGCAGAAGGCAGATATACTGGCCACTGGATTAACAGTTTTCTGTTCCCTGACTGACCAGAGCAGGGGCTGCTCCAGGCTAATGAGAACACCTGACTCCAATTAACCTGCAAAGAGTCAGGTGAGGCCATTAAGCTAATGTGACCACCTGACTCTAATTAAGGCCCCGCTGATACTATAAAAAGGGCTCACTCCAGTCAGGCAGAGGAGAGCCAGGGGAGAGGAAGTACAGCTGAAGGACTGATTAATGAAGACACCCTCAAGTTATTGATAAGGGAGCCCTAAGGTAAGGGTGAAGAAGGGAGAAGCAGGAGAGCTGTGGGGAAGTGGCCCAGGGAAATGTAGCAACTCTGGCAGTGAAAGGTTGGCTGCCAACAGCTGCTACCATTAGGGTCCCTGGGCCGGAACCCGGAGTAGAGGGCGGGCCCGGGTTCCCCCCAACCCACCACTACAGGAACACCTCCTGGGAGGGGAAGTCAGGCCCCTGTCAGGACAGGAGGCTAAACTGTTCTAAAACAAGCCCTAGGGACAACAGAGACTGTGGGAATTCTCTCACCAACCTCCTTGCTGGCTTGTGATGAAAAGGGCTCAGTAGACTGTAACCCTGGCCCTAGAGAGAGAAGGGCTATATGGAGGGTCACCATGAGCCACTGAGGCTAGCATATACCGCCTAGAAGCGCAGGACCCCTGGGGACAAGGTCAGAGCTCTGCCACAGTTACATTAAGGAAGATTATGAAAAAAGCTAGAATGATACCTTACTGTGAGTTTGAGTATCACGAATTAGCAAATATACACCTTCTATATACTTATATACCCCAGGGTAATTCAGTGTAAGAACATATACACAGATACAGATTTATAGCTACACCAACACACACACTGTCAAATAGCATACATAGCAAAAATATATATTCCAATAACCAACTGAAATAGACCAAGATGTTGCTGAGGGAATGTATCAGACAAAGAGGAAACATTCCTTTACTTGTCATACTGCCAAAAGGAATTTAGATGATCTACCTGACGCTATGCCAAGAAAGATCTGTAAACCTACTGCATGTAATAAACGTCAAAGAGCACATTACAGCATAGGGAAACAGCCATTTGACTCTCATTAGTAGTAACAGGTGTCATGTGACAAAGGACCTGATTGACTTTAATGGGCTATGAATCAGGTCCTACTTCCCCTTAGATTATGCTGAAATCTAGCCCCAAATGGATATTGTGGAGATCTTTAAAGGTAAGTTCAGTCTGAGCTTGGCAATGGTCACTATTTTTGGAATTTTCAGAAAACTGCTGCCCATGAATAACAATACAAAAATACACAGCAAATCATTTAAACAAATTTATCTCACTAACTGATGTTATCCAGGCAAATTTCATTCAGAAGTCCATCCACACTAGACCAAAGTTAATATTTAATGTCTTAAATAGTTTGACAGGAAGAAAAGGGGGAAATAGTTGTCAGATCTATCAATAGTTGATAGAATTGAAACTCTGTTATCCCTTTAGAAAGGTATTTGGACAAGTATGCAACCTAGATGCACTCACTAGAAGTAGCACTCCACAATACTATCCGTAAAAATTAAACATCAAAAAAGGACACTTTTACATAAAGGTACTTGCCAAACAAAAGTCAGCAAGCAGCTTAAGAGGGACTAGTTTAGTGCAACTGACTAAACTGTTCCTAGCTATTTGTTCCTAATCATTAGTTCCATTAACTGTTAAAAAGCAGCAATGGCTCTAGCAGATCAGTGTTCAAGAGCAATATGAATCTTATTTTCATTCAGTATACTAAAGTCATCCACAATGGACTGTTGGGGGAAAAAGAAAATGAAATTGCATAGCTTGGCCTTTCTCCATAGTTCGGATAGCTTGAAATAGGGTAGCTCTGTCTATATATGAAAGTTACATTGGTATAAACTTTACTTTTTCAGTAGAAACTGCCTTGCATCCACACACAAATTGTCTTACATATCAGATTCTCTTGTTCCTTATACTGGAAACATTAAACCAATTTGGAACTGGTTTTAGAGATTCATATTCCTTCCTCTCGCACCTTCCTATTTTCTGCAATTTACCTCCCTTTTCTTCAGAAATGAAAAGTGATTATGAGCAGTCGAATGATCTACTAGATGGCTAAGGGAACGTTTGTAATCAAGAAAGTTACCCTTCTCTGTTTTATCTATCCTACTAATATGCTTCATATCACATTACCTATCAACTTCTTTCAGAAGTTAAATCTCTCATCACTCAATAATTTGAAAAGGTGGTCAATACAAATTAAAAGGTCTGTCTTTGAGAATGGAAGGAAATAGAAGATTTAGACCTCCCTATTTTAAAAACTGCATGACCATGTCAATATACTACATATAGGTCTAGATAATATTTAGTCCTGCCATGAGTGCAGGGGACTGGACTAGATGACCTCTCGAGGTCCCTTCCAGTCCTACGATTCTATGATCTAGTTCAATATTGATTAAGTCAACCAAGCCATGTCCATTACAATGTAGACCAACCTTTAAAACAAACAAAACACCCACCACATTTACAAGAAAGACCAAAAAACTTCACCCAGATCAGATTAGAATTTAAAATAAAGTAAGCGAAAGTGTCACTATTTCTTAATTTCTTTGCTCTGCCATAGGCAATTCAGACCTCAGGGAAATGAGATTTGATGAGTCTTGATGGTTGGACTTCTAGTCTAGGCTGTGAAGATGATTTTGTTTTTTCAAGGAAATAACTCCTAACCTAAGAACACATCACAAAAGTTGCAAAATAAACCTTTTCTGATATTTTCAAATGAGGCATTTAGCACACACATCAGTCCATAAGTAAAGGACACTCACATGCCCAACAGAAGTAGAAAACCAAATCTTCAGCCCTAGTTAGGGTCACCATATGCTGAATACGGGACACCTGGTAAAATTACTCGTATTCAAGCGAGTTCAGTGGCAATCAATCAGAACTATGCAGTACAAACGTACAAATTAACATCAAGTTGACTGAACCCCTGTTAAAAAGAAATACTGCATAGCTGTATTCTTTTTATTTACCTTCTTATCTTTAAGGCTTTAGGGTTCACACAGGGAGGAGTGACACACATACCTCTACTCCCCCCCACACACACATTCTCGTACACCTCTCACATGGGTGGGGTGACCGATCAACCTGACCTTCCCTGCCTGGCACTCTCTGCTCTCCAGGCCTGGCTGGGCCCCTGGGACGGACCTGCCTCTCCTGGTACCTGGTGCCATGTCTTCCCAAGGAAACACATGGGGGAGCATGCAGGGTCATGTGTCTCCCTCCCCAGATTTCAGCCAGGGTCACACCAGAATGTGGTCAGCAGCAGGCTTTTGGCACTGTGTAGGAGGGAAGGGACGGAAGCTGCTTCCAGCTACAGGGCAGGAGGAGTGGAGGAAGGGATGACTTGGCCTGTGTCTTTTCAGAGCTCCCTAGCCATAGAGGGATGGTGCGGGGAGGAGGGAGAGACTAAGAGATGAGCTCTGAAAAGACACAGGCCAAGTCATCCCTTCCTTCACCCTTCCTGCCCTGCTTGTCCCTTCCTGCCCGCACAGTGTCGAAAGGCAGCTAACACCTCCAGGCTGCTGCTGGCCACCAATATAACCCAGCCGCCTCCTGTCCCCCGGCTACAGCGTGGGCAGGAAGGGGTTAACCCCTAAGGATGCCTTGTGCACCAGGGCCCAGGGCACCTGACTGCAGTGGCTTCCGAGAACCCGGCCAGAGAGGTGGCTCAGCAGGGGAGGTGCCCAGGGGACGGAGCAGCCCCGTGCTCCCTGGGGGCAAGACCCAGGGCGGGGTGGGGGGGGTGAAGAGAGTGCTAAGCCTCTGCCCGGGGGTCTGCTGTGGAGCCTGCAGGTTTGGAGCATGAAGAGGCTGGAAATTGTTCCCCCCCACTCCAGAGCTTAGCTGAGGGGCAGAGAGGCTTCCCTGTGCCAGTGCTGTGCGGGCCTTGGCACATGCAGGGCTTGGCTCCTCCTGGCCAGCACCCCAGGCTGGAGGGTCTTGGCCTTTCCTGGGGCACCAGCCCAGCCGGAGGCAGTGGGGAAAGGAAGGAGCCTGCAGGCCAGGCAGTTGGTGAGCTGAGCACTCTGAACAGGGGATGGTTCTCCACACAGTGCTGAGAGTGGCACACGCCCTGCCGGGGGGGATATGGAGGAGCAGCAAGGGTAGGGGGAAGGGTCAAAGCACGAAGAGGACAGCGAGAGGGGGCGCACGTAAAGGGCCAATGGGTGGGCAGCAGAGGCGACACGTAACTGGCCGCTCCCTGGCGCCTGCCCGCACACACCAGCCACCACAGCTCGCAGCATGCAGCCAGTGCCGGCCGGAAATGGGACAAGGGGAGGGGGCTGTGCTGACGGACCAGCATGGGGAGCGGCCCATCTCCATGCGCAGCAGATTTGCCCTGCCACCAGTCTTGCACGCCCACCCCCATCGTCGGTCACTGGACCATCCCCACTCACCCCTGGCGGCCGGCTGGCTGGTGAGCCGGGATCCGGCCAGCAGCAGGACCCACCAGTCCCAATGAGGGAGAGACAGAAAATATGGGACAATTTGTCCATGTTTAAGAAAAAGTCGGGGCACCTGCAGGAGGGCTTAAATATGGGACTGTCCCTTTACAAACAGGACATCTGGTCGCCCTAGTGGGCGTAAAGGAGGTAAACCAAGAAAATATTCTGCTCTCGATACACTTTTTAAAAACTAAGTTAAACTATGTTCCACAGTAGGAAGCAGAGAGGAGGTAGAATAAGAAACCACATATAAATTTTGGAGCAAGTTCATATAGTATGAGGCCTGGGGCCACGCATTGAGCAATGAGGAGAAAACAAAATATTGAGTAGCTGCTCAATCATCCTGTGGACTGAATAAGGCAGGGGTTCCATAGAAAAGAAAAAAAAAGAAACAGTTATCTAACTTTCTGTAACTGTTGTTCTTCGAGATGTGTTGCATCTGTCCATTCCAGGGTAAGTAGGTGAGCGCCTCTAGCACAGTTGTATTCCCTCAGCAATACACTGGTAAATCGATCACCCAATGCCATCACACACCACTGCTTGCTGGTACCAGAGGAGAGCGCCACCGCCCCTGACCCCCTTCAGTTCCTTCTTACCAGATAAGACTCCACTAGAGAATACAAAGAGGGCAGGTCATAGAATAGACATGTGCAACACATCTTGAAGAACAACAGTTATGGGAAAGCAGCTAACCGTTTTTTCTTCTTTGAGTGATTTTACATGTCCATTCCACTGTAGCTCATTCACAAGCAGATTAACGTGGAGGTGGGCTTGGAGTCTACCTGAACAGTGATGGTAGAACAACCAATGCAAAACTGGCACTGTTCCTGGACTAATGGGATATAGCATAATAAGAACATAAGAACGGCCGTACTGGGTCAGACCAAAGGTCCATCTAGCCCAGTATCCTGTCTACCGACAGTGGCCAATGCCAGGTACCCAAGAGGGAGTGAACCTAACAGGTAATGATCAAGTGATCTCTCTCCTGCCATCCATCTCCACCGTCTGACAAACAGAGGCTAGGGACACCATTCCTTACCCATCCTGGCTAATAGCCATTAATGGACTTAACCACCATGAATTTATCCAGTTCTCTTTTAAACGCTGTTATAGTCCTAGCCTTCACAACCTCCTCAGGTAAGGAGTTCCACAAGTTGACCGTGCGCTGTGTGAAGAAAAACTTCCTTTTATTTGTTTTAAACCTGCTGCCTATTAATTTCATTTGGTGACCCCTAGTTCTTGTATTATGGGAATAAGTAAATAACTTTTCCTTATCTACTTTCTCCACATCACTCATAATTTTATATACCTCTATCATATCCCCCCTTAGTCTCTTTTCCAAGCTGAAAAGTCCTAGCCTCTTTAATCTCCCTCATATGGGACCCTTTCCAAACCCCTAATCATTTTAGTTGCCCTTCTCTGAACCTTTTCTAGTGCCAGTATATCTTTTTTGAGATGAGGAGACCACATCTGTATGCAGTATTCAAGATGTGGGCGTACCATCGATTTATATAAGGGCAATAATATGTTCTCCGTCTTATTCTCTATCCCCTTTTTAATGATTCCTAACATCCTGTTTGCTTTTTTGACTGCCTCTGCACACTGTGTGGACATCTTCAGAGAACTATCCACGATGACTCTAAGATCTTTTTCCTGATTCGCTGTAGCTAAATTAGCCCCCATCATATTGTATGTATAGTTGGGGTTATTTTTTCCAATGTGCATTACTTTACATTTATCCACATTAAATTTCATTTGTCATTTTGTTGCCCAATCACTCAGTTTTGTGAGATCTTTTTGAAGTTCTTCACAGTCTGCTTTGGTCTTAACTATCTTGAGTAGTTTAGTATCATCTGCAAACTTTGCCACCTCACTTTTTACCCCTTTCTCCAGATCATTTATGAATAAGATGAATAGGATTGGTCCAAAGACTGACCCTTGGGGAACACCACTAGTTACCCCTTTGCATTCTGAGAATTTACCATTAATTCCTACCCTTTGTTCCCTGTCTTTTAACCAGTTCTCAATCCGTGAAAGGACCTTCCCTTTTATCCCATGACAACTTAATTTACATAAGAGCCTTTGGTGAGGGACCTTGTCAAAAGCTTTCTGGAAATCTAAGTACACTATGTCCACTGGATCCCCCCTGTCCACATGTTTGTTGACCCCTTCAAAGAACTCTAATAGATTAGTAAGACACGATTTCCCTTTACAGAAACCATGTTGACTTTTGCCCAACACTTTATGTTCTTCTAGGTGTCTGACAATTTTATTCTTTACTATTGTTTTGATTCATTTGCCCGGTACCGACGTTAGACTTACCGGTCTGTAACTGCCGGGATCACCTCTAGAGCCCTTTTTAAATATTGGCGTTACATTTGCTATCTTCCAGTCATTGGGTACAGAAGCCAATTTAAAGGACAGGTTACAAACCCTAGTTAATAGTTCCGCAATTTCACATTTGAGTTCTTTCAGAACTCTTGGGTGAATGCCATCTGGTCCCGGTGACTTGTTAATGTTAAGTTTAACAATTAATGAGCAGCAAAGGTGTGAAATGATGACCAGGTCACCACTTTGCGAATGTCTCGAATAGGTATTTGCGGCAGGCAAGCTGCTGAAGCTGTTTGAGCTCTAGTTGAATGAGCCAACACTCTAGGAGGTGGCATGACGTTAGCTAATTGGTAGCACAAACAAACACAATAGGAAATCCATGAGGCAATCCTATAAATGGAAACCAGTTTAACTTTCACCCTGCCTGCAATCGCAACAAATAATTGCACGGTGGATCTAAATGACCTGTGCAAGTAGAAGGCTAAAGCTCTCCTTACATCCAACGAATGAAGCTTCTGCTCATCAGTATGCATGTGGGACGTCAGTAAAAAAGTTGGCAAATCAATTGCCTGGCTAACATGGAAATTGCAAACCACCTTTGTCAGGAATTTTGGGTGAGGACAGAGGTAAACTTTATCCTTATGGAAAACTATACAAGGAGGCTCTGAGACCAAGGCTCTGAATTCACCAGTTTCCTTGCTGATGTTATCGCAATCAGAAATGACATTTTCATAGAGATGGAGCAAGTTACAAGAGGTTCAAAGGGTGGTCCCATTAATGTTGTTAGCACCAGGTTGAGATCCCATGGGGGAACAGGTTCTTGCACCTATGGATGTAACAGTCTAACCCTTTTAGAAAAGAGCCATCTAATAGCCACTGGAGGGTAGAAAGCTGAAATATATGCTAAATGTACTTTAATAGAACTAATTGTCAAATATTGATGTTTTAGGTGTAACGGGTAGTTCAAAATGTGGTTAACGGAAGCTTGCACCGGAGACAGACATTTCTGTTGAGACTAGGTAGAAAAATGCTTCCAGGTAAGTATGCCTAGTTGAAGACTTTCTGCTATTCCAACGCACTTCCTGAACATCTTTCGAGCAATCCATTTCCGATGGTGTTAGCATGAAGCAACCACGCTGTCAAGTAGAATGCCTGTAGATTGGGGTGCAGCAGATGGCCAACAGGTGAGCCAGAGGAGGTGTCACTAACATTGCTAGTAGGTTCGAGGATCAATATTGCCAAAGCCACACTGGTGTTATTAGTATGAGGCAAGCATGGTCCTGCTTGACCTTGAACAAGACCCTGGGTCGAGAGGATCCTGCTGTCACAGAGAAGGACGGGGAAGATGGCTGCTTCCTGTAATTCCTGCCTTTTTCTTGGCAGGTCTTGGGGCTAAGGTATAAAGCTCTGATATCCGTGAGCCGACTGGGGATGGAACTGCTGCTTCTTTCCAAGTGACTTCAGTGTTATGCTGGGATCTTTTATGCTGTGTAGCCTATCATCCTTTCCCAAAACACGGGAGGGACCCTCAAAGGGCAGATCTTGGATGGTCTGCTGTACTTCAGACTGGAAGACTGCAGCCATGAACATCTCCTCATAGATATGGCAGACACCATGGACTGAGCTGCTGAGTTCACAGCATCCAAGCTGTCCTGCAGAGCTATCTTTGCCATCAGCTTGCCCTCCTCTGCCACCAGAGTGAACTTCTGCCTGGAGTCCTCTGGTAGCCTGTCTTTAAACTTCACAATGTTTTCCCACAGATTGAAGTCACAGTGACATAGAGGAGCTTGCTGCTTAGCAATTCTAAGTTGCACCCTGCACATCAAATAAGGTTTACGAGCACACAAGTCCAGTTTCTTTGATTCCTTGCCCTTCAATGTCTATGCTTGGAGCCCCTGCCTCTCACGCTCATTAGCTGCTGCCACCACCAAAAAGTCTGGGGGCAGGTGAGAGTAGAGGTACACCTCTACCTCGATATAACGCTGTCCTCGGGAGCCAAAAAATCTTACCGCGTTATAGGTGAAACTGCGTTATATCAAACTTGCTTTTATCCGCCGGAGTGAGCAGTCCTGCCCCCCCCCAGAGCACTGCTTTACCGTGTTATATCAGAATTCGTGTTATATCGGGTCGCGTTATATCGGGGTAGAGGTGTATTCAAAACCTTTAAAAGGGACATAGTATATCCTCTTTGCCCGTTTCATTGTAGTAACAACATACTTCTCAGAAAGACCTCAACCGTTTTTGCTGAAGGTTTCCAAAAACACCCACCGCGAAAATTTCAACCAAAATGGTTAAAGTTTGGCAATGTTACAAGCAACTGAAAACAGGGTCTTGTAATGGGAAGTGTCAGTCAGCCTAAACAAGAGGCAGTGCTACCAGCCCTGCCTACAAAAAGTGACATTCCTTGACGATTTGGAAGCATTACGGTCACAGGAGCACAGGACATAGCTTCATCACTGTTGGCTATGCTCAGAAATTAACCTCTTTTATGAATAAATAGTAACTAAGGGCTTGTCTACACTACCGCGGTAGTTCGACGGCTGGCAATCGAACTTCCGGGTTCGATTTATCGCGTCTGGTCTGGACGCGATAATTCGAACCAGGAAGTGCTCGCCGTCGACTGCGGTACTCCACCTCAGCGAGAGGAGTACCGCAGAGTCGACGGGGGAGCCTGCCTGCCGCGTGTGGACCGCGTCTGAATCGCGGTAAATTCGAACTAAGGTATGTCGACTTCAGCTACGTTATTCACGTAGCTGAAGTTGCGTACCTTAGATCGAATTGGGGTGTTAGTGTAGACCAGGCCTAAGGCCAACCTCCTTCTACTGGAGTCAGGTCTTGTCTATGTGGGGAGTTATTCTGAAATAGCTATTCCCAATTAACTTCCAAAGTGAATTAATCTAATTCGGAATAAAAACATCTATGCAGGGTGTTAATCAGGAATAGCTATTCTGCTTTAAATTCACACCCTACCATATCCCAAATGAATTTTTGATGAGCTATATTGGCATAGCTATGCCAGCATAACCCCGAAGTGTAGATGTAGCCTACACCGATGGAAGGGGGGTTTCTCTTGGTGTATGAACATCAACATAGCTGTGGCTAAACTGGGGATTAGGTTGGCATAGCCTGGCATGTTAGTTTATATGGGATGGGGTGTGGGTTATATGTTAGTTATGGTAATTTCAAATTACCTGTATTGAGTGAAATAAATAATGTTTAAAAGATTTAAGGGGCAAATTGAGTGTTTAGCTATCAAAAGAAAAGACATACACAGAAAGACATTGATGTGCAAAGAGAAAGCTCTATTAAAGTCTTGTATTAGGAGTTATGCATCTATGGAAGACTTTATAAATTTGTATGACTCTTGAAAGGTTCCAGATCAATGGTGGTTCTACACAGCTGGATCTCCATGAATCAAAATATTTTCTGTTTGTACTTACTATGATTGCTTTACCTTTGTATGATTTGAAGCTGTGAAATGACAGTATTCCACACTGCATGTATTTATGTGTATTCATTACAATGCTGATATTCTTTCCTCTTTGTACTTTGTAGAGAAAAATGTGACCGATTTATTAGTACTTTTTTTTAATTAGAAAAAGCTTAATGAGATATTTAAACCAAGTGCCCTGGGGTTTATGGAGCTAACAGCAGGTTTTTCATGAGTATTGGCATTTTATTATTTAATAACAACATTCTGTTTTTGAGTAAAGGGAAAGATCCCCTTACTACAATATTGTAGCTATTACTAGCCATGTTCAATTTTTAAAACAAAGACAAAGGAAATGGTCTTTACTTATAAAGATTATCTACAAAGCAAAAAATGGTGCTTGTGTCCTTTTTAACTTCTTTAGTATATGTATGAAGAAAGCTTGAGACATTGAGGGGGGGGGGAGGGAATAAGTTCTCTTTTTCCTGATTGTTTTTATTTGAACAGTACTGCTAACACAAAGTGTTCAAAAATGATTAATCTGGCCCCAAAATCATGAGATTTAAAAAATAAATAAATGTTGGGATTCTTTTTATTTGTCTTCTGGCATTTGAGCCCTTCAGGGTGCACTTCAGGGTTCAAGCTTTTCTCTGCAACCATGAGGGCTAGAAACTTGTTTTTTAAATGACAACCAAGATGCTCCCATAATCACTTGACTGCAGAAGCTGATGTTTTAGTGAAACTGCAAGAGTTGGGAACATCAGATATTGTTGACTTAGCCCTGGTCTACACTGGGGGGTGGGGGGAGGAGGGAAGGGATTGATCTAAGTTACACAGCTTCAGCTATGTGAATAACATATCTGAAGTCGACGTACTTAGATCGACTTACCGTGGTGTCTTCACCGCGGAGAGTCGACTGCTGCTGCTCCCCCGTCGACTCCGCCTGCGCCTCTCGCGGCACTGGAGTACAGGAATCGATGGGAGAGCGCTCGGGGGGTCAATTTATCGCATCTAGAATAGACCGATAAATCGATCCCCGCTGGATCGATCGCTGCCCGCCGATCTGGCAGGTAGTGAAGACATACCCTCAGTTTTGCGAGGTAGATACTAAGGATGGCAGAAGAACTAATAAAACCATGAAAAATAACCAGAAAGTGAAACCTGAACAATTGAGAGAGGAAGTCTGATCAGTCTGTTTAAAACTTTGATTGTGTTTGTTTTTATTAGCACTCAAATGTCTGGGAGGAAAATGAGAGAAAAGTTCTTTATGAAACATTCAATACTTGTCCCTCCAACTGAGGATCACAAAAGCCCCCATTTCCAATTTTCTAGTTTTTCAATGATTCCCCTAGCAAAAACAGGAAAGGCAAGACTGGATATTCCTGATATTTCCAGGATAAAAAAAATAAGGATCAGATTCTCATGAGAACTCATTTCCCTTTTAGGCTCCTAAATGGGAGTAGCCAGATGGGTGCCGAGCATTTTAAAATCTGGGCCCAAGGCAGAATTTATCGCACACCCACACCTACACCCCACTTCTTATACATCAAAGATAAAAAATAGACACGTTTTATCCTTGAGGAGTGTGTGTGAGTGAGAGAGAGCTTATTAGGTTTGAGAAAAGCAATCTTGGTTCTGAATAATGAGGTCTATCACACAGGTACACATGCAGTGCAGAAATAGGTATACATGCCAGGGATATTACTTTAATTACTGCATACATTTCCAGCTGCTGGTAAAAATTATATTTCTCCATCACTCACTAAATGGTTTCCTCTGTGCAGAGCATGACAGAAGAATTGTAAATATAATGTAGTGATTAATTTCACCATTCTTACATGTTACAACAGAATACTTAGTATAAGGACAAGTGAAAATAAGGGATATTATATACTAACAAAAAATAAGTACATGATAAAAATCAAGTATCCTAAGGGTTTTTCACCTTCCTCTGCAGCATGGGGCACGGGTCACTTGCAGGTTTAAACTAGTGTAAATGGTGAATTCTGTGTAACTTGAAGTCTTTAACCCATGATTTGAGGACTTCAGTAACTCACCCAGAGGTAAGTGGTCTATTACAGGAATAGGTGAGGTTTTTCGGCCTGCAATGTGCAGGAGATAAACTAGATGATCACAATGGTTCCTTGTGACCTTAAAGTCTATGAGTAGAGCCCTGTGCAGATACAAAATTTGTATCCGCATCCAATCTGTGATTCACAAAAATGTCCGCGGATAGCCTCATCCATGGATGCAGATATCTGCGGATATTAAGCAGATATCCACAAATCCACGAGCTGTAGCATCCATCTCCATGAGAGGCAGTAGCTATGTCGACAGGAGACGCTCTCCTATTGACATAGCACTGTCTACACCGGGGGCTAGGTCAGTATAACTGCACTGCTCAGCGGTGTGGATGTTTCACACCCCTGAGTGACGTAGTTATACCGATGTAAGTCTGTAGTGTAGACCTGGCCTATATTGAACAGGTAAAATTTATCCTCATGAAATCAGGGTGCCTGCATGCACATTTGTACAGTTAAAGCACATTTGCTCCTACCCATCTCCATCTTTAAAACTGCTGCTGGATTAAAAATCCTCTCCACTGTAGCCACTTGTGTTGCTAGCCCCATACTTGACTAAATAACCCTTCTTGGCAGTGAAAGGGAGGTGAAAGAGGATATTTACAGACATGGAATATACAGACGTTTTATTTTAAACAACACTTTAAAGGAAACACTTTTATCATGATGATATCACTAAAGTTACATTTTATTTTTCTACGCATACTCTGCACTATGATTGAACTAACCATCTACCTTTTAGAACATTATCGTTGTTATTATTATTTATTACAGTAATGTCTGAAGAACTCAGGAATTATTGCTCCATTGTGCTAGACAGCGTACAAACAACTCCCTGGCTGAGAGAGCTCCTACTCTAACTCTCTTTCACAATATTATTACTATGAGACAGCACAGGAGATGTAGAATAGCCAACCGTATTTTTAAAAAATTAAACTGTAAAAGGAGTTGAATAAGAACCATTATATTTGTGTGTTAGAACTTTTATTGCTGTAATGCAGGGGTGTTCAAATTTTTCCCAAATGAAGAACATATTGGCATCCTGTCAGGGCTCTTAGAGCCAAGTCACCCTCCCCTGTTAATAACTGCCCTATCTCATAGAGTTGTTGTGAAACTAAATTCATTAATATTCATACATGCTTTGGGAGCTCAAATGGAAGGCGCTATATACAAGAATAATTATTATTTTAATAGAGATGCAGCTCATAAGGATCAGGGCTGTTTATACGAATCCTCCATCTTAATCCTACCAGCCTAGCAGCCAGATCAAGGCGGAATATTGCATGATGGGACTTGTAATCTCTGCAATCCTTTGTACTGAAGATGAGGGTGTTCTCAAGCTATACTGTACATCTATGTGGGTCTGCATTTTGGTTATCACTGCAGTAACTAACTATGCTGAGAAAGTGCATTAATAAAAAGATCTAAAAGGCTTAATGTCATGTCAGGTTTCAAGATAACTGAGGTTTGTGAAGAAAGAAATATATGTTGCTGTGTCTGTGGCCAATCAGAAAGCTCAAATTCCTGCGTGAAAAGGCAAGGGCAGAGTCGTATTAGAAATAAACTGTCTTTGCCTATTAAAATGAAAATGTATTTATAGTAAAATATTTATGATACCCGTTGGGTCCAACGTCCCTTCCAAGAGCCCAAAGCAATCTGTAAAAAAAAAAACAAACAACAAACAAACAAACAAAACATACACACACACAATGACCCAAAACCTGTTTTAAACAGCAGAATGATCGTGCAAAATAATTCTTTGATCTATTATCTATTTGAAACTGCAGACAGTAATTGCTGCTCCAATCCCAGCAGTAAACAAACCAGTTTCACATTTTACATATTATCAAGAGGCTACAGAATTAATGGTTACAGCCAAAAAAATGTTGACACAGTTGCACACCGCACTTTAACATGCTGATCTTTTTAAAATAGCGCACCAGAAATATTTTTCCACTTTGTAAAAAGCCAGACTGTTTACATGCTTAAGTGGCTAGAGACTTTGCTGTCTGTGTGTGGTCTTAACATTTCAGTATCATAACTGTGACTATACAGAGCATGAAACAAGCTATTACACTTACAACTAAGGCCAGATTCTGAATATTAAATGTTGAGATACAAATTCCTCAAAATGGGCATTAAACACGCATACACATACCCCAATCTTTTTAAATTAAAAATAATCATTCACACAAAACACCTTTTTAAATAAAATCATTCACAAAAACGTTTGTTAAGGTAGTCTAGGCTGTTGAAACATATCAGTATCTTACATTACTTTGAAGGATTTTTTCCTCTGAAGTTTAAAAATAAGAAAACTAGAAAGTCCAGAACTTTTAAATTTAGATACAGTTAAAACAGCAGCGGTGTAGAAAGCATAGAGGTGTTCTGTAACTTCCTTAACTTTGCTCCCATATTCCGACCACTCTTCCACATAAAGTAGATACTTGTCTATGACAAGTTTTGTCTCATCGATGACAAGTATAATATCACATCTATAATAACTGAGAACTTAAATTCTGTGTATATAGGAACCTCAATGGCTCTGGACATCTTAAACCTCATATACTTTGGTGGTTCTCCAACAAAGCTTCCCAAAAAATTAGAGCTCGATACTATGAACATCTTTACCAATGTCCTCCCATGGTTTACACAGTCAGGTATTAAGTAGCCAAACCATGTGGGAACAGAATATGTAAGAGGTCTGCAACATAGGGAGGCCAGCTTTTGTGGAGAGTTACAGTTGGCATAGTTGTAAAATGTCAAATGGCTGGCATACGCGAACGGTAAGGGGAAGATGAAAGGAGGCTGGATAGAGCTTGTGGTGTTTATAAATTGTAAAATGTACATATTGCTGTGGCTGTTGTGTCAGTGAAGGGGATTAATACAAAAGCAAATTAATACAAAAGTTCTTGACCTTTTCCATATCGATGCTGCATGATTCCCCTCCAGTCTTGCTGGGACTCCCCACCCACTAAGCAAATAAGAAGGCGAGGGGGGTCATGACCTCCTGACACCTATCTGTTCCCCTCAGGCTGAGAATCCCTAATGCACCACTGGAAGATGCCCAGATTCCACCGCAATGGGCACAGTACATGTAAGAGGTGGTATGTACATTAGTACATTTATAGCATAGTAGTATGCAGAGTGTAGTAATGGTATGTAGGTCCTGTTGTTAAAGTTATAGATGAGAGGTGTGCAGAGATAAGATTAGCTCATGAATATGGATGGAACAGGTTATAGATGCAGAGGTTCCTGCATATTTCCCCCCCTCTATCTCGGTATGTGTGTGTGTGGAAAGGGATGTGTTTGTTTTTTAAATGGCTCTCCAATGTATTTTTTTTTTAATTTCCAAGTTCCTTTTATTTTCTTCTTCCAGATTACTGATATATACTTAAAACTTTACTACATCATGACACTGTTTTGGCTTTCAATTGCGTTAGAGTAATTCTTCAACTGTTTTTAAAAACCTAACAAAACACACAGATCCCAGGCCCACGCTTTATAAGCTCTTTATGAGCAGTCAACACTTATCTGACTGCTCAGCACCAGCAGGATTGTCCCTTCTGTGCCATTTAAACTTTATAAAATGTCATGTGACCCATCAGCATTTTAGAAAGTGAGCATATCCCCAATATATACGGTGCACCCTATATTAGGAAAATAATCAAGACAGGTATTGGAGAAAAAAAGCTATATCACTCTTTCTTAAAGGACTCCACTAGCAGAATAAACAATAAGTGATCCTGGAAGTAGAAAGATCAGAGTAGCTCTCCTTCTGACCCTTCTTTGAAGAGGAAGCAAAGTGGACCTCTGAGGAAAAGGGAGAAATTGACACCAAAATTCTGTTGCCATCTGTCTCATTTTCACAAGGAGCATGGACTACCCACACTACACCTTGACAACCATTATACAAAATAATGTTTCTTGCATACTGGATCCAACAATTATAAATACTAACAAGAATCATAAATCTTAAATGAAAGTCTGTTTGCACACTAAACTATGGATGGTCAATTTACCTAACCTGGGTATGATATTATTGCCAACCAAGGTCTCTCTAATCAATGTGATACTCCAAACAGAACAGAAGAAACAATTCAGTTTGTAACAGTAGTATGACCAACACTACAGAGCAGCACAGAGTACTCAGTTTGGGCAATGACTTTAGAGGTTGCTCTCAAATTAACTGGGATTTGATTCTTGAGCTCCAGGGTGCTGGATAGTCTTAGAGCATCATTTACATTAGTTTCAAGTCACTGATCTTCTATCTGAGCTCAGGCAGAATATAGTATTTATAGACTGTGATCACTGTGAAGGGACAAGTGTGATCATCTATTCTGACTGCCTGCATACCACAGGCCACAGAATTAAAATAATTCCTTTTGAATCAGATCATATATTTTAAAAAAATCCAATCTTGTATAAAAAATTGCCAGTGATGAAGAATTACAGATACCTGAACTTAATCCGTTCACACATGGCGCAGCAATACTCAAGGAACATTATTCCAGGGACCTTTCCATTGTTTGACCACTAAGTGCAGGTTTATGTAAAAATGATAAAAACTATTCATATTTTTCATTTTACTAAACTCCCAGTCTTTCCAGGTTCAATCAGAACCAGCAGCTCTCATAATTTAAGTTTTCAGCACATTGCTTCTTAAAAAACATTTACTTTTAGATTCATGTTGCAACATGTAATAATATTTCCCTTTCCAGGGACAAATGTACACAATGTAATTCTCAGCTAGTCAATAAATGGAATGAGGAACAGCATGTTTTCAGCTGGGAAAGCTTCCTGCAGTTATGTAGTACAGAATTATCCATTGCTTGGAAATGAGATATTGTTCTGTTGCTATAACAACAAGATAAATAAGTAGGCTTTAAAACAATGTTTGATTAAAGAGTGTGTGTTCCTATCCTTCAACTGCAGAATTCCTGCTATTTTCATCTAGTTTACCACCAGTCCACTCCCAAAACAAGACCCAACTTCATGGTAAACACAGTGACCAGGGTGAAACTTAATGGGGTTGGAAGGAAAGCTCATTAAAACACTGTTCCAACTGTTGCACCTGTGTAAGTCTCTGCCAGTAAAAGAAGGATAGAAAAAGGAACATTCACACACCATCGATTGCCAAATATCACTGTATTAGCAATATTGTATATGTGTATTTTATTATAGCTGAAGTGCTCCAACATTTGCAGCAATATTCAGGTTCAGAGAAATATCCTGAAGGCTACTGAATCTGAGGTTTTCAGAAGGAATAAGACTCCTCAGCTGTCAGCTATGCTGACTACAAATGGACATAGTCTAGAGCAGCATCTCCCGAACGCTATTGGTTCACATACCACCTTCATAAAAAATTATTGTGAAGTGACTGATGGAACATCACACTCATGCACTACCAGCGATAAACATACCGCAGCTTGAAAACCTATGGTCTAGAGGCTGGGCTGAGGATACTGCAGATACTAAGATAAAGAAGATCTTTTGTACACTATCCCACAGGCAGGTGTGTAGATTCCCAAACCTTATAATCAGTTTTGGAGCTACAAAATTTCAGTGTATTTCCAAAAACAAACACACACAAAAAAAGCAAAAAACAAAACGTCAGCCTGATAAGGCCTTATGGACACATAGGTCTGGTACAAGCTTTCTGCTAGATGGATCAGACCACAGAATCATACCTAGACTACAATATCACACCAGAATTACTCTCCCCATCTTTCCTCATCTTCAAAATCTTTTGGATCGAGAGATAGGTGAAACGTCAAACTGAGGCCAACTCATCAGGTGACAGAAAAACAATCCATAATCCTCTATATCCTTGGCTCAGAATACCCGGTGATTTATTTCTTGATTTAACAATTCTCTGGAAATGCAAGTAGGTCCATTGTTATGTGTCTCCGCTGATTCACTACTTAGTTTAACAGTAAGGGTCAAAAAACATTCACCACCCCTGCAGAAGCTTTCTGCCACTTAGCTTTTCTGTCTTGATTTTGCTAGTGCTGGGATCATGGAGTGTCCTCCAAAAGTTTCTACCAAAGGTTGTTTCTACTAAAGTAGAATGTTCCTTGAAGAGTCTCTTATTCTTAATAGCACCCAGTTAATTGAGGATTGCTAGAGTGGCAGAGCTATTGGATTGCATTAAGCAAAGTTGGGCTGCATTCAAATGTGGATGAAGAACCATCAAGGAACATCTAGATATGGTGCTGGTAATCCAATGCGTGTCATTCTTCCTTCTGCATCAGTTTTGAACCAGTGTCCCACCATAGTGCTGGAGGTCATTTTTGAATTAATTAGATTTAAAACAGAGGCGATTTGGGGCCATTAAAGAGCCCAAGGCACTTTTCTGAAAGTAAAGGGGCAACTTAATGTTCTGGTCAAATTCCAACTTGGGCAATTATAGTACATTATGCCTGCCTCATCATTTCTGTTTTGACTGGGTATGGTATTTTACAGTCGTACATGAATAATGGCTGCTCTGCTCCATCATACTGCTGGCTACATTTCAAAAATGTGTGAAGTGATCCTTCTATATCAGGGGTGGGCAAACCTTTTGGCCTGAGGGCCACATTGGGGTTCCGAAACTGTATGGAGGGCTGGTGTAGTGTATTAAATTACTCCCCGTAGGAATGTGCTTCCTACGGGGAGCAATTTAATTCAGCCACGCTGCCCAGAGTGCTGGTGGTACGGCGAGCTGAGGCTGCGGGGGAGGGGCTGGGGGTTAGCCTCCCTGCGCGGGAGCTCAGGGGCTGGGCAGGACGGTCCCGCGGGCCGGATGTGGCCTGCGGGCCGTAGTTTCCCCACCTCTGTTCTATATGTATTGTTAGGAACTACACCTTTACCTCAATATAACGCTGTCCTCAGGAGACAAAAAATCTTATCACGTTATAGGTGAAACCGTGTTATATCGAACTTGCTTTGATCCACCAGAATGCGCAGCCCCCCCCCCCCGGAGCACTGCTTTACCGCGTTATATCCGAATTTGTATTATATCGGGTCGCGTTATATCGGGGTAGAGGTGTATGTAAAATTTCTTGATCACTGCAAAAGGTGCTGTATATAAAAAGTAGGAACTGATTATATCTGAGTATACTTTATTTCTGAATCTTTTATTATTTTATGGCCTTTGTTGTTCTATTCCCCATCACTGGAAACTTTAAAATCAACACTGGATATTTTTCTAAAAGATGTGATTGAGTTCAAACAGGAATGAATTCAGAGAAATCCTCTGGCCTGTGTTATAAAGGAGATCAGAGTAGATGATGACAATGGTCCCTTGTAACCTTATAATCTTATGAATAACTCAAAAAGCCCCTAGTACATGCAAATTAGTGACGGTTTTGCTGTATTGGGGGTAGGGGGGAAATCATTGTTTTATAATAGACTGGGCTTTGCAGATAGACCTTTTCTATTCTGTATCACTATTCAGTTTCTGCAAGTAACACTAAATGAGGAGAGTAAATTCTATAATACCCACAGTAATTGTAAAAAACTTGTAAAATGACTTCTTTGGATTAGGGATTTGTAATCACAGTCCTGATATAATTAATGGCCATGCTTATCTATGTCCTAGTTGTCTAAGAGAGAGATATTATCAACATATTTTCGAGGCCAGACCAAAACATTTTGTTCAGCTGCCAGAAATAGGGGACAAGTAGATGAGAGAAACCTTTCCTTTGAATTTCTGGAGTCTTTCAAGACCAACTTTTAACTTCTGTAATTTTCCAAAGCACTTGGATTTAACTCTCAGAAGGACAAAGTTAAACTTCGTGAATTGGCAACAAAAAAAAATCTCATATTCATTAAACACCCGCTCCACACAAATCTATAAATTCACTACCCTCTCCTCAAGGTCAACCACTGCTGTGACACCTGCCTCAGCTGACCAATAAGGGCTTGATGCATGTCTGGCAGAGAGAGCCAATTTATTTAAAATTAAAAAGAAACACTTGGTGCAATAGTGACCTATTTAACTGGATGATCTTATTTCTGTTACTGTAGTCCTCCTATGGTATGCCACACATGTCTCAATTTAGACTATAACCTCTTTGAGAGACAGCCTGTCACTATGTGACTGTCCAGCAACTAGCACAATGCAAACTTTTTTTTGACAGGAGCCTCTAGGTGCTACTACAGTATGAATAAATAAGAGTACAACACCTGTTCACAATAAGCTTGGTTTCAGTTAATGAGCATTGCCTTGTTAGTATGGTAGAGTTGTGCAGATTAGTCTCTATTCTATTTTACTACTGTAGGAATGAGTTTTATCTCTTGAATATTAGGAACTGAAAAAAATAGAGAAGAGCAAGTTATGCATGGCATGCCCTGCTAACTGCCAAAGTCTAGGATTTTGGTACTAAACAGATCCTCCTACTAATGGCTTAAAATTTAGCTTTTCCTAAGTCTCCAGTTCAGCAGATATTTTACATTCAGCACTTATACTGTTTGCAATTTTTTTTATCTAGATGATATAAAACAGAATAATCCATAACCAAGTCTATTTGGTTAGCCATGTCCTTTATTAAATCACTGCTACATTCAAGGAACAGAGAAGGAAGACATTGCCTTGTGAAGTCCCTGAGTTTAAATGAAGAGTACGCTGGTTTAGGCTTGAAGAACAATAATTATTTGTGTGTCATATAAACTGCTGTGTCTGATACACCAGACTCCTTGCACCTACTTACTAGATCCCTTAGGCAAACTTTGACAATCGTTGAAAACTCCCTAATTTAATCTACACAATAAGAATATTCCCATGTCTATATCAAAGGACAAACAGTATATAGTTAATTTTTCAGATTCATAACCAAGCACATTGTTTATCAGAGTACTGCACAATCCTTATGCTAACATCTTTCCAAAAAAACCAAGCAGATATGGAAATAGGAACTAGCTGATACAGCTGCATATACATGGATCAGTCATTACAAGTCGGCACCATTAAAAATGGACAATTACCACTCAGGGTATTTCCCATTCAAAGTATAAAGAATATTGCAGTAAAAGAAAATTCTGGTGGTAAATGTCTAATTGCACAATACATGTGATACAGTTGTGTAGGAGAGTGATACTTGAGACAGAAAAGGGTCTCCATGTGTGCAAAATACTTGTACAGCATCCAGTTACCATTCAGACTATCTCTAGTCTTTCCCTCAGTTCTCCCTCACAAGTGAGAAGAACTAACTGCTCATCAGTACACAGACTGAAACACTTAAGCAGCATTTACTGTCTGGAACCAACAATTACTTTTTAATTGGGTTAGGATACCAGCTCATATTCTGTGTGTGTTTTCTTTATTGCATAGTCCTCTGTTCTTCAATTTTCTTCAATTTTATTCTTCAATTTTCTAAATTTTATTATTATTATTGGTACCATCACTGCAATTTATTATTGAATGGAACTGAAACTCAGTGTAGCTCCATGGATCTTTCCTACGATAGGTTTTAACTATAGGCTGGACAATTTTCTGGAAAGCAGAGCGATGGGAGAAACTGGAGATGACTTCTAATGTATTCAAAGTAAAAAAATATAATCTTGTTCTTTTCCTACATTATTTATTTATTGCCAGGCTGCTGTCAGTACTTGGTAATGTCTTCTCTATATGATACAAACCTGCTAACAAATTTATCTTGTACCAGATTTTTTTCCCCTTGGTATCTGAAATGCAAATTCAGTTCTAATCAGATCACCCCTTGTGTTTCAAGTCACAGAATATCAAGTATCCTCTTCCTGGAACAGCAGATCAGTTCATCTCTCCTCCAAAATCCTCAGTCTCTCCATTCCACAATTAGCTTGTCTATTTTACTTTGTATGAAAAACCCCTCGGTCAGCAGTTTTAGTTAGTATTACTAAACTCCTGTTGCAGATCAATTCCAGAGACTGCAGCACAGTGCTAGGAAGAGCAGCTCAAGTCTATCATCTAAGTTTTAAGTTCAGCAACAGGAAAATAAGTGAGACTGCCTAGAACAAATAACAAAATAATTTGAAGAAAATGGATTGTGAAGAAAAGAGTTTTGAAGCTCACCTGTTAGTCTGCATGTGAATTTCACTGCATTCAAATCCAATGCATTTGGCCTTCTATCTTCATATTGCTCATATATATCACTGGTATCAGTTCAGGCATCAAAATACGAGTTTTGATATTATGTATTTGGAACCATGCATTGATACTTTGCTTAGCTTCAAGAACTTCTACTGGAAGCATAGTGGGCCTCACAGCAAGTCAGAAGTAACTGTACTCAAAAGAGTGACACCAGTGTAAAATGTGGGTAAATTAGATCACCAACAAGATTATAGTGTTTTGGAGTTCCTCCCCTAGAGTCTGCCTTTGGTTTCCATATGAAAGTTAGATCTTGTTTATAATTTATTTGGATGCACCATTCCTAGAGAGGGATAGGGAGCTCAAATACTGACAGACTTTGAACTTAATAATAATAAATAATAATAATAATAATAATAAACTCAAAAAGAACTAAAGCTAACAAGCCAAACTGAATAACGCTGGCGACAGAACAATTTTATAAGTCCTCTGAGTTAGGCTATATTCTATTGCCAATATACTCTTACAGGCCCCTGATCCCAAACTCATTGATTACAATGGGGTTTGGGTCAGGTCCACAGAAAGAGCCATTATGTTTCGTTACCATCACTCAGCTCAAAAGTATTACTTAATCTGAAAATGCTCCTAATGCTTCTTCAAGTTTCAGATTTTTAGTTCCTTAAACTATTTTAAAACTTTAACTGGAATTTATAGTTTTTGCCAACCACACTGTTGTGGCTTGATTGAGCAGCTGTCAACTGTTAGAGAATAAGTGCACTATCATCCTGGATAGAGTAAGAGCAACTGTGGAAAGTGAAACATTTATATGGACACTAAAGTTTCTGAAGCCATGGCAATGCATCTGTTTTCATCAGCTGACCATTAGTCATCATTTTATCAGCAGGTTAGAAGGGGTTTCACAATAGTCAAGAATCCTCAAACATCATGGATTACAATGAATGCAGAAAATTACACAATGTGCCTTTCTCTGCTCTACTGTTATTTAAGGAAACGTTAGCATGCTGAGTCAAAAAGAATATTTGCAGAGTCACAGCTGACTGGTAAATATTGTAGTATGCACGAGACACTCATTTTTTATTGGAGAACTGAAATTGAAATTTGTCCGCACAGCTTAAAAGAATAGAACAATTTTAAGGAAATTGTGGACTACTGAATTTTGTCTTTTAGTTTATTCCTGCATACACTCTTTTGTCACATCTCTTCCTCATTTCACTCGCTTTCTATCAGAATGTCCCAACACACTGAACACGCAGACAACAGGGATAATACTGAATCTTCACCCACCAGAATCAATTTACATAGCACATGATGGGAGAGGGAAACATAATGCAGAATCCTCACTTTCTAGGTATAGCAAATACATTTAATTTATTTATTTAAATTACTGAGAACAGAAGGCTAAACGAGTTGTACCAGCAGCCTTTTACTCCGTACCACCATAAAGTGACCGCCAAGAAAGTTCTCTCATATTATTGGCATGTATCCCAGCTTCTTCCTACCCCTTTCCCTCAACGTTCCCCTGTTATCACCCTTAATCTCATTACTCTCCATCATTCCTCCCTCCTTTCCCCAGGCCTGATTCGTAGCCTTGTCAGGTCTGAGATCTTCCCAGAGATTTCAGAGGAGTTGGGATCAGGCTATCCAGTCACTCCTTTCCTGATCAATGTTCTTCATCTTTTCTTTTCCCCACTCCCTTATTTACTCACCTCTTTTGCCATTCCATATCCTGCTACTCCTTCCCCCATAAATATGAAAGAGAAATTGCACAGTAAGAAAAAAATAAAAATAAAAGTAATTAATAAATGTGCCCATCACCCCTGATCACTTTGTTTTTATGTTGTTTCCCTTTCTCCAACCCTTCACACTGTTTAAAATCTAAAAAGCCAGGTGACAGATGAAGGAAAAAACACATTTTACTATATGTTTATATAGTGTCTAGCAAAATGGGGCTTCAATCCTGATTGGAGTATTGTTGTGATACTAATTACTATTATTATTATTAAAACAACACCACCCACAGCTGTATATTGTAGTTATTTTGTACAATACAGTTGAAATAGACATAGTTCAAATACTGTTTACTTTAGGTACTTACATGCAGGGCCGGCTCCAGGCACCAGCTTAACAAGCAGGTGCTTGGGGCGGCCAAGGGAGAGGGGCGGCACCTGCGGCAATTCGGGGGCGGCAGGTCCCTCACTCCCTCTCGGAGCGAAGGACCTGCCGCTGAACTGCCGCCGCCGCCGATCGCGGGTTTTTTTTTTTTTTGCTTTGGGCGGCAGAAATGCTGGAGCCGACTCTACTTACATGACCCTTATGAAAAGAACTCCATCTTTGGGAACCCAGCATTTTGAGTGGGTAGTATAGCCCTTAAAGTAAGTGGGTCAAAAAACATACTAAATTATCGGGCCTCCTATTATATAAGGAAAATTCATTCAGCAGCCCCTAAAAACGATTCACAGAACTCTGGCATCTTACTTTTAATATTAAATTGAATTCTTACATACTGTTTTTTAATATTATAAAATAGTTTAATCCTTTTGAAAATGTTTTGCCAGAGTATCCCTACTAAAATAACCCATTTGATTTCACATATAAAATAGCCTTAATAGTCATACTAAGAAGAAGCAGAAAAATACATTCAGTATAATTATTTAAGGTAAGCCATCCCTCTAGAGATCTGGTTTTCCAAGCTAAGTGATATGTCAAAAGATATGCACAATATATAATGTAGGAAAAACATTCAGCTGCAAGAACCGGATACAAAACCGTTGATCTGTCATGACAGATTTTTATGAAAATCTCTTTTGTTTACTCTATAAAAGCAGTATCTTGGAAAATAGCAACCTTTTACATAAAGTATTCTTTACCCTTGCTCTCCCCACACCTTACAAACAGTACATTCATATACATATGGATTTAATTACTCCCTAGAGTAGTAAAATGCACAGTCCATCCCCCATGGTCCTAAGGCAAAGGCCTAGCCACTATACTATCAACAACAGATTAAAAATTTAACTATACTTTATATTTTAAACCAAACTATTTACTGGAAAAGATAGGTCAAGCCTTGTTTTCAGCTACAAGGATAGTCTAATAGAAATACTGATCAGCTACCTCAGGCCAGTGAAACTTACAAAATCATTAACCTCAGTAGCTATCAAAGTAAGCAAGACAGACAATCAGCTTTAAGAGTCAGCCACAGGATCATCACTCGATATACAAGTTATTGTCAATATCCTGGAAAAGGTCTATGGCAGCTAAGCAATCAGAGAGCAACAAAATGAGGGGAGACACACAAAAATGAAATATTACTGTTAGAAAACCATTAATAAAATTAAGTTACCCTGCCCAAATATTACAAATGAAACCACAATGAATCCACACCAAAATAAAGTGTCCAATTCTGTATTCTCAGGCCCAAGCTGATGTCAATGGCAACTCGCACATATCTGGGAGCAGAATTTTGTTCTAAAATCACACGCTATTGTTATTACGGCATAGGTTGATGCTAGTATACAGTCTGACAAAAATAACATTTCTCTCAGTATATCTACTCAGTCCCTTTCCACCCTGATAAAAAGATAAAATCTTTTTAATATACTTCCCTTCATGAATAGAATGCTTTAAGAAGTGTAAAAATGTTCAACAGGAACACTTTTAACAAGGTTTGATGGTTATATTTAAACTAAAAGATACCAAGGGTTCTCTCTGCATTTATTTATTAAGCAATGGCTGTGTGTTTGGTCCTGTACAAAACAGAGGTAAGACGTTCCCTGCCTCCAGGAGTTTGCAACCTATAGACCTTAGCCCTCAACAACTCTCAGTGACAACAATGAGAAATGCGGGGGGCTGACCACTTCTGAAAATCTGGCCCAAAATGTCCTGGCTGATGAGAGGAACATTTTAACAGCAATTATTCTAATCTCAGATAAGTGGCAGTAAAGGTCTACAAATCTGAGTTAGAACAGAGCCCTAAATGTGTAAATGCAAGGAAGTCCAAAGTGAAAGAAACCATCTCGGAGAAGAGATTTATTATTTTATAATATTTTCACTAAAGCTTAAGAGTTACCAACTCAGATGTACTCTTTTTGAAAGGTATGACAGATCAACATATTATAAATAGTATATGAGGTTGATTTATATTATGGCTACAGGGCTTACCATATTTAGTTGAGTAGTTTGGCATGGGTGGATGCAAATTACATAATTTCAGGAGAATTCTCCTTTTTAACCTTTCATCAATTTTAAACAAAAGCCCAGTGGTATTTTTTCTCAAGTCTATATACAGTTCATAATTTTGCTTTAAGCCTGCCCAATTAAGGTTAAGATTTGCTTACTTATAATAGCACTAAAATATTTTAGGAGCAAAGACACACACAGACATTATCCTAATTAAGTTCATATGCCTCATTTTTCAGTTTTTTTGATTCTACCATATAGCACACCATGAAGCAATGAGGTATAAGTATTGCTTAAAACTGAAAATACCTGCTCAAATTACTATTCATTAAATGTTAGCTGTCGCATATCACAATATACTATGGTTTCCAGCCAATTGGCAATTGAAATATGTGCATTTAGGACTTAACTGTAGTTTTTGTAATAAAAGTATAAAAGCGATTTTACTGCATCAATTAACTTCATTTCATTTGCTTTTAAGAATCTCCCACAAAAATGCTTATCATCTTCTTTCAAATGTGGACCAACTACTCCCTCTGCTGAAAATAATCTACCATTACACAGCAGAAACATATAAAAAGATCCTATGAGAGCCTTCTGGTAGAATATATGTATGTTCATGTAAAGTAAAACTATGAAATATATTGTAGGCATTTTCTCTTTTTAAATTACATTTGAAACTATTAAGACAAAAATGAAAGATGGGATAATAAGCTGCATATTCCAGATTCTGACCACCTCAGTATTTATAATGCTGAGGTGTTTCCCTCCCGTTTTTACACGTTACTCATGGGAAGACAAGCCAAAATATGTATATTTCAATTTTATACAATATTTATTGCAAGAGTGGCACAATACTTCTATTATTTATTACTTTAAATTGTATTACAAGCCTCAACGGAGTAAGAACATGCTATCTTATATTGCCTCTCTGTGTAGTGGAGCAGAAGCAATTTCTGGGCCTTAATGAGGAGCCTTTTGAAGGAAAACCTTCCCCAGAAAGTGGAATATAAAGGAGAGAGGGAGCAATCATATTTATATTCATTGGAGAACATATCTTTTGGGAAGCAAAAACCCATAGATGGAAATCTACGCCCAGTAAATAAATAAGCCTGACAAAGTGATCTTTCAGGTTTAAATTAAATAGGAAATTGCTTCTACAGCTATCAACCTGGAAAAACTTCATGGACACAAAAAATATGAAACTAATTTATATTCCTATTCAGCATTCTGTATATGCCAGAAATTTGCCTTTGCTTCTCCAACATTACAAAGAGAAATAGAAGTGTCCCAAACCTATAGCACTCTGTGGCTGACGTGACAGTAGCATACACTACTGGTACCTGACTCATCCGGTAGCAATATGAAACACCTGTATGAGAAACCATTGGTTTGCTCAGCTGAGTTCTCATGATGTCATTGACAATAGTGTGATTGCCAAAGTAAATGGCTGGATAGAGTTGCAGTGTCTGTGCTAGATAGGCAATCCACACCACATTGCTGATTAGCGACCAAAGATCTCAGGATTCTATCCAGCACAAACACTCCAACTCAACCCAGCCGATTACCATTGGCAATGGCACTAGTGTTAACGACACCAGGACTCAACCGATCAAATAACTGGATTCCCATAGGGCTCCTGTTGCTACTTTTCTACCAGTAAAATACTAGTGATGTATACTCAGGATATCAGCCACAGAATGCTATAAATGTGAAACATTAATCCTCTCTTCCCTTGTAATGATGGAGAAGCAGATGCAAATTTTTGGCATATATAGTTGTCCTTGACCAAGACATGGGACTGTATGTACAGTCAAGTTAAAAATGATATGAGGAGGAAAATACTAAAAAGCTCATTGCATGACTTATGATTCTCTTTCCCTTGTGGAAAAACACAACTTTGACTATATACATGTCTCTTTGTTAAACAGGTTAGCTTGCCATGAAACCAGGACATGGCAGCTTAGATGGCTGCTATATCTGGATGATCATGAATATTTTCTAACAACCCACCAAAAAGTAAAGCTACTTATCCACAAAGGAAAAACATAAGCTCCCCTATGAAGAAAAATCTTGGAGAAGACCCCACCAAAGAGCAACATGCGGTTCTAATCACATGGAATTATATGCAAAGTCTAAATTACTGTTTGCATTTCTCCATTTAGGATAACAGAGAAGGAGGTCTGGAAGTAGAAGCAGATAATAAGATTGAGTGATTTTTTTACATACCCATTGCTTTGAGCTGAAATAGTTTGCAGGTGGGCAATGCTGTTTACACAATACTACAATAAAGACAGCACTAATCTTTAAACATTCAAATATTATATAATAAAATCATATATAAAGAAACTATATACATAAATAAATCACAAAAGCATACATATATGCTCTTGTGATTTATTTACAGTTAATATTTTATAGTGTGGTAATAAAAACAAGACGAACAGGAAAGAGGAAAAAAATAGGAATTGTGAGAAAAAAGTCAAGAAGCAGTGACTGACCACAAAGAAAGTTTAACAATATTCTTACCTGCAAAAAAACAACAAAAGTCTTAGATGATCTGATGAGGGAGTTACTTGGTTAATATTAAAATATTAGTCAGAGAGAAGTGATTCCTATTTTTAATCCAGGTAGTTAAGACTATTACACTGGCAATTCATGCAGTTTTCTGACTCACTAACTATGAACTATAAAGTGAGTAGCTTTAAATTACACAAGCATACTTTTGAAAATTTTATTTGAAAGGACAAAACCTCCAATAAAGATACTCTGCCACGGTCCAGTGGTGTACATGATATACCAGTTGCATTTCTATTGTCATTAATATAGTCTCCATTTTGTAAGTGAGAAATGCCAAGGGTCAAAATGTGCTATGCTGACCTGATACTTTATCATTAACTTAAATATAGATATGTATAGATTAGCCATATACTAAAGATTACTGTGGTAATATTGGTTATTATGAAAGATTTGAAGCTCTGCTTACCTTAATAACAAACTTGCTGGATGCCATGATTATCAGTTCAAACAGAGCCCCTAAAATATCAAAAAGAAGTTACAAATAAAGATTTGCACTAGAAAAAAAAAACAGATCTTTATACCAAGTGGCAAACAATTTTAGCTCCACTATTTGTTTATTCCACGCTCATGTTGCTTTACATATTGTAGACTCTGCTCCCACTGAAATCAAAGGAAAAACTCTTACTCCACTTTAAGAAGATCAATCTAGCTACCTACCTTTGGTACTTTTATGGCCTCTGCTACCATAATATTTCACAATGTTTAATGTATTTATCATCACAACACCTCGGTCAGGTAGGGCAATACTATCCATCCTCATGTTACAAATGGGAGAGCGAGGCATGGAAGCCAGGTCTCCCAAATCTTGGGCAAGTGCCACAACCACTGGACCGTCTCCAGACCCACCCAACCCCCCCCCCCCCCCCCCCTTTTTTTTTTGCCTTAGGCCTTCCCTACCAGCTTCTTTTCTATACCAGCAATTCTTATTCCTTTAGTACTCGCACCCTAAAAATTACATCCATCACCACCATCTGTTCTATGAAAATCGAAATGTCAACTTTTCTCTCTACAGAAGACCCTGGTGAAGCAGTTTAGGAGACCTTCAGTGATTCATGATTCTTACTTCCTGAGTGCTCTAGTGACAATCCCAGAAACATAGCCCTATCCAAGGACACATCCTGCAGGAGAAATTCCTTTGCACAGCTCTAAGAGAAGGGGAGGGTGAAGAAGAGGAGAGGGAAAAAATGGGAAAGACCATCCTTTGAACTAGTTTCCTTCAAAAAGAGAAATATAAACTAAAGAGGAGAGAGGATATCACCTGCTCTAATGAGTTGTCTCCTCAACCTTGTATCATGGTTCAGGTGGTGGTTGTGGATACCTTCTTCCTCTCTCCCCTCACAGCCTTTCATTACAAAGGAGTCTGTGGCCCAATAAGTCCCTTTCTCCTCTACCTGGATGACAGCTCCATTCCTGTGAGCCAGAGGGAACCTATGATGGCTTGTATATCTCCTATTGTGCTCCATGTGAGGGGAGACTCTTGTAGTTATGACACATCCCATTGCAGTGATGTCCTAACTGGGCCCCTTCAGAAATACAACATGGTATGGGATTCTAGTTTTGTACCTACACTTGGGTCAATCAGGTGCATATGAGGTTAGTTAGGATCAGAAATTTAAAATGGGGTAGAGTTCTTTTCAGGAAAGAACTGACAAGTGTTTGCTGACCAGAAGCCAGGACTGGAAGCTCTAGTTGACAAAAAAAGCTGCCTTGTTTATATTGTTTTGTTTAGATTTTAGACTATTAAAATGGATTTAGGGAATGTGGTCAAAGATATTGCTGATGAGCATCATTTTGACTGCTCTACAGGAAAAATTGTAAATCAACCTGAAAACCTAAAATGGGTTCTGCTGCTTAATTTGGGAGCCCTGCTGAGGTTCTGTCCAGCTGCATGAACTCTGGCCCTGCTCACAGATCACTATGAATTTGGATTATGTCCTCTATCCAATTATATACTAGCTGAGAGCCATTCACCAGTTTATTGTTGTATGCAGTGTTGTTGTAGCTGTGTCGGTCACAGGGTATTAGAGAGACAAAGTGTATTTAACTGTGATACTCTGAGTATGTTTGCAGACCTGAAGAAGAATTCTGTATAAACTGGAAAATTTGTCTCTCTCACCAACAGAAATTGGTCCAATAAAAGATATTACCTCACCCACCTTGTCTCTCTATTTATCAGTTTAGGAAGAATTTACCCCTGTATTAGAAGATGAACACATTTTCCCTTTATCTTATTTGAACTCTTTGACACTATGGTCTGACAGCAGGTCACATAAATTTTACAGTCTCTTTAGCTAGTGTCCTGGGCAAAGGTTTGCTGAAAGACTTAGTCCTCTGAAAATAAAATGGGAGACTGCTCACTTTCAGAAGCCATTCACACCCAGAAGACGTTTGTATCATAGACTTATAGCTAAAATTTTGCCCTTCAACAATGACATAACAGAATACCTAACATTTCATTCAGATCTTATGCAGTTGCAGGGCCTGGAAGGTTTGATTATACTTGTTCCAATGGTCACAAAAGTAACTTTTGCCTTGATTGTGCCCATAGTAAGTCTCAGATCCTGAAATTTACAACATTAGCTCCAAAAGGTAATACTGAAAAGTCGAACATACTAAAATGTTCTGATTTAAAAGGACACTGTCAACTCAAATTTTGCCCTCAAATTAAATTTGGTAACAAGAACAAAAATCACACGCTTTTACAAACTCTGAAGGCCAAAAGAAAGACTTAAATTATGATCCTAAATTCCAATAGCAATCGTTTGAAATAACCATTCCCATGCAGTATTTGCACCCCAAACATTGCAGCTCTGAATCTGAAATTGCAAATGACAATATGCAAAAGTGAAAGTGACTGGGGCAACAATTCAATACTCTTGCCCAAGGAAATTTCTTATTGATACTTCAGTGTTTTTCTTGCACAATGAAAACAGAATTAGGCCCATAAATGAATTTCACTGTTCGAGCTGAAAGAAATTCAAACAGTAAACAAAGGATCGTAAATAGTGAAAAGTAAACTAGGTTTTCAATATTCTGTTTGACTTAGGTAAGGGTCATTTAAAATGAGAGCCCCTTTAAAGGTAACTGTTGAAAATTAAATGTAACTACCAACAAAACCATCACTTGCATTATACTTTGAAGTGGAAGAATGGACTATTAGCGTGATGGGGCTCTTGTATTGTATTCTATCTGTATACGGCTCAGTGTTTCACTAGCTAGCAAGCAGACAAAATTCTTTAATAAAAATCTACTCAGAGACAGACAAGTGAGATGCAGGTCATGATGCTGTGCTACAAAAAAGGGCCACAGTGGTCATGCTTTCTCCATAATGTGGGTAGACACTCACCCTCACATAAAATGGCCACTCTCATAAGATTTCTGCTTTTTTGGCAGAGTTCGTCCTATCCAAATCATTGGTGGGGTTCAGCAGATTTCCCACACCACGAACTAGGGAGGAGGTTCTGCTACCCTTGCAGTGAGTAGCACGTTACTCCCACTGAGTACCCCCTTACATTTAAATGGAGCCAATCATGAAGTAAAGTGCTACTCGGCATAAGTAAGGGTAACAGAATCTAGCTGTCTCGTTGGTGGTATCCAGAGTCAGATTTAGAAACCACTGTGTCTTTACTGACAACTATTTAAATGGTATAAAATGTGGTTCTGACTAACAGTTCTTGAAACAGCAGCTGCTAATCTAGGTCAGAATTGAAGCTGAAGGAAAAAGGCAACCACTGAAGCGAAAAACAATTCAGAATCCCAGCTTTCAAATAGTGCATACTGTTAGTGTATACCCCTGGGACTCACGGGATACCGTACCTTAAAAAGCTCTTCAGACCAGCAAAAAATACAGGCCAAGTAACAGAAAGGCCAAGACACTTTCGGCATCCCACAAACCACAGCCAATATAACCCCGCACATACATTATATTATTTTAGATCTTTGTTTTGCACCATAAGGCTCTTGTGAGTCTGAGAATAGGGCAGACATGTAAACATTGTCTAATAAAGGGTCATCAGCAAGAGCTTGTTTAATGATCCACCAATTAAAAAATAAAATAGGAAAGACAGTAGGAGGGAAACAATAGGAAAGAGTTCAATGTCACAAGATAGACTGTCACAGCAGGGGTTATCCAAACAGCTTGAATCATGACTGAAGATTGCTTAACCAATAAAATCCCCATGCAGCATAGGGGAACATGGGCTTATAGGCTCACTTCCTCTATTCTGAAAAGCACCATCAAGAATCCTCTTCGCAGCTATGTGGATTACTTAGCTAATCTGTGGATTACTTTGGGTGACCAGTACCCCGGATACACAAAGCATGAGGCTGGGAACATAGCCATGCCAAGAGGTGTGTTCAATGCTGCTCAGCAAATATGGTGCCTCTAAGCTCCTCTACTCTCAGAAGCACTGAGGCTTAAAAGACCACCCATGGTGCTGCAGGTTGGTGAACTGGAGGAGCAGCTCTGTGTTTGGAGAGCTGATGCTTCAATATTACTTCCTAATGTACAGCTGCCTAGAAAGAGGTGGGAACTACTACAAAATATGGCAAAGCATCTTTCCATCAAATGCTTATGGCAGTGGTTCCCAAACTTGTTCCACCGCTTGTGCA